>NC_092044.1:15209024-15568035 GCF_003086295.3 Arachis hypogaea | reverse complement strand
TTAAAATTGGATTCCATCAAAAATTCAGTGTATATCAATTGTATATAATTGTTATACTATTCACTTTATGCTATTAACTTTTATGTTACTATTTGTTTAATATAAAAAGTTAAGCAAAAACACATGCAAACATTCAAAATTTACTATTATTGCACGAGGAATGTCCTTCGTCATCTTATTGCTTTATTATCAAATTAAAGCATGTCCTACAAAACAAAATTTAGATATTCACATTTGCCATGCATGGCATTCATATATGTCTTCTTCTTCTCTACAATTATCAACTTTTAAGGAATATTTTTTTTACTTTGAACTATTTTACTTTTACAATATATATTACTCAATATATGTTGCAACTTTATACCTATTCATTTTCTCAATTTATCTTATTCATATCAGACCTTCACTATAAATTGTAAATATTCATTAACTAATTGTTTTGAGTGAGAAATTTATCAATAAGTTGTTGTGGGTCGAAAAATTCTCAAGACAATTAACCATTATATCCTCGAATCATACAATCGATTCCGTCAACGGATATCTATCTCTGAACTTTTGAGTTCACATGCAATCAAATGCTAAAATTGTTCTTAAGTGGAAAAAAATCCCCTACACAACTATCTTGATTGAATGACTCTTATCACTCAATTATTTTTTGAATAAGTGCCAACATAGTAACCCGACTAAACTTGGGGGCTCACCATATCATTATTCACTTATCTTTTAACCGAGTTATAAATCATTTTATTTTCTAAGCTTAGCCTGGATCATATGATCGGCAGACAAAGCTTAGGGGCTATGATCCGTCACCTTATAACTCGGTCTTTATTGTGCATTATGAGTTATAACTTAGCCTTAATTATCATTCATTTTGTAACTGACACTTTCATTGCCGACTTAATGACCATTATTCTGACTTAATGATCAACGGTCATACCATCAACTATATTCATCAACTTTATGCCTATAAAAGGCCCCAATTTCTATATACACCATACATTCTAAAGATTCTAGATATATTCTATATACATTCTATATTCATAGAATTATTATAATATACAAAACATGATAACTTTTATTTCATGTCTTACATTTTATATTCATAGGATTATTCTTATACCTCTTAAACACTTACCGACTTGAGCGTTGGAGTGTTTTTTGCAGGTATCCACCCCTTTGTTCTCTCCCTGACGTATAACTCATCCCGACGAGAAGCTTAAAGACATTCATCGACGGACGAACTATACACTGGCTAACCTCTACAAGAACAGTTTCGAATTACTTTTGTGATAAAAATATTTGAATTTTTTTTTTGTCGTGACGGTTGTGTTTCTATTATGACCTTGTATTATTCCAATTTTAGTTGAAGACAAGCATACTAATAAGTAATAATTGAGAGTCATCATATAATAATTTAGTTAAATAACTTCAAATTATGTAACATTTTTAACTAGTAATTTTTCGTTTAATATCAGAGTTTTGAAAATTGAATTGGACCGGTTGGTTCAGCCGGATTAACTGGAAATCGATCACCAGGCCAGTTCAGTTAGCATCATAAACTGCCTAGTAGGGGTGTATATAAGTAGGGTGAAATCAGATTTGTCCCATCCAGAGCCAATCCTAAATATATATCAGACCTATTTTTTAGATCCTAATTCGATGAAATCTATACACATTCGGAGCACAATTATACGGGATAAAAATCGAACCTTTAATCATAATTTCATGCATCTTTATATCTCTTTCCTAGTTTCATAATTATTTTTATTAAAATTAAATAGATTAGTTAATAATTAATATTACACCATATTTGTTAGAAAACACAAGTTTAAGACAAAACGTATTATCTTTTTGAATGCTAGTATGGGAGAAGTTTTAAATTTCCAACAATTATTTCATATGATAAAATTCATTTAGTAAAAAATATATAAGTTACATACAAATAACACAAAATATTATATATTAGTCTAAAGTCTTATTACTTATACTTCTTAAATATAAAATAATAATTTTGAAATATGTATCCTCGTCGAATCAAACTGTAGGTGATCCGAATTATAGCCCGAACCCAATTGAAGTATTCTTCTAAGTGTTGTTTTTTGTTCTCGGGTCAAACCCGGACCACTTCGGATCCGGGCCAATATATGCAAAAATACTTTAGATTCAAGCCGGATTTTTGAACCAAATCAGATCATGTACACGCAAAAAACCAGTCAAATCGACAATTAACGGGTGAATAGCCAAAACCGGCCAACTTTTTTAAAGGGTTTTTGGTGTAGTATATCCCTCCAAACGGCGCCGTTTTACAGCTTAAGAAAAAAAAAAAGGAAGAAACCCTAAACCCCAACGCAGCCCAGCCCCACTCCTCTCTTCTCTGAAACTGAAAAGTGAAAGTTTAAAATTGAAAGAACAAAGAACCCTAGCCCCCCAGCCCCCAGCCCAGGTCGCCGTTTGTTTGCCGTTTGTTTGCCGTTCACGTTCGCGTTCTTCGCCGTTCACCGTTCGAGTTCGCATTCGTGTTCGTCTGGAAGCCACGTTGCTCTGCTTCAAACACTGCGACCAACCCGCGTGCTCCACCTAGCCGTCGAACTCCTCTCTTTTGTCGCCGCCGTGAGTTCCCTAAACCCGCCACCAGACAATACACTCACACAACACCAATACTCTGCCTCAAACTCTGCAACTTCTGATTTCTATTACAATAAGTAACTATTTGATTTGGTAGTGGTTTGGATTATTTCATAGACTGAATTAAAGTTACAATAGTTATGTTCTCTTCTCTATCACATTGATATTAAGCTTTGAATTCTCTTGTTTTGTTTTTAATTTTACCGCACTCAACATGTTTGATGAAATGTTTTAACCATATTTCTGGTTGGTTTTATACTTTCTAGCTTTTAGAAACTTAGTAAGTTGATTGCATGTGAAATTAGAATAATTGGATCTTAGTAATTAGGAATTTTTAGCTGCACAAATAGCATCTTTGTAGAAAACATATTAGCATGATGATTCCACTTGCATTAGTGTTTCTTTTGGTAAATTTTTAACTGTTATTGTGAATTTGTTAATTTGCTAATTGTTCTTGTGTTGTTGTTCTGTTGTTCTTCTGTTACTTTTAATTTTTTTTTTTGTTGTGATTTTCTGTTCTTGATTTAAGCTGTGATTGAAGGTTCTTTGGTTTTGGTATTCTTCACTTTCCTGTAAGCTTAGCTTTTAATTCTTCAAATCATTGTTTTCAGCAATGGTGATTTTTAGATTTTTTTTTTGGGTTGCTTTGTTTTAAATGTTCCTATTGTTGTTGTGTTTTTGCTGTGATTTAAATGTTCTTTTGATTCTTTTTTTTTTCCGAATTCCCAGTCAGTACTTGGTTGATTGGTTTTGCTCACTGAATGTATTTGATGATAAATTTTAAATTGATAACTCTATTACTGCTTTACTGTCTGTTTCTGTAGTTAAATTTTATTAAAGTTTCTTGAATTTGCACTGCCTATGTTATTGATTCACTGTTCCTTCATTGCTTTTTTTTTGTTGTTAATCATTGTGATGAGCTTTGTTAAAATTGGGTTGAAAACTACTAATCTTTCTTCATTTTTCACTGTTCTAACGTTTGTTCTTATTAAAAGATTTGCAATTGGTGATCTTTTGATTCATTATATGCTTCATGTTTTCATTGTTCTGTTCTTATGAAGAAAAAATTTGCAATTAGTGAATGTTCTGATTGTTTTGTTATATAAACAAAATTCTGTTTTCATTGTTTGGTTGCACTGTCCCTGTTCTTGATCTCCGCCGACTTACTACCCCTCCTCCGTGTTGGATTCTTTTTGTTTCAGGCTTTGTTGTGTTTTTGTTTCAGCCTCTGTTGTGTTGTGTGTTTGTTTCGGGCTCTGTTGTGTGTTTATTGTGCAACACTATCATTTTTTGTTTTACTTCTTGACTTAGCTACATTAAGACAATATTCTCTATCTTTAACTTCTGCATTGTAATTCAATCCAGCTATTTTTAATGGAAGTATAATTATGTTAATTGTCAACAAATTTGCAGCAAGTTATTGCATATTTTGATGATTAATTACATTTAGTTGGTGATATTTTATGTAGGGTTTTAAATTTGAAAGATATTTAGGATGTTTATTTATAATTTATTTATTATTTTATTATGGAACGGTTTTTCCGGTTGAATCACAGTTAGACCGGTTGGACCAGTAAACCAATGAACCAGTGACTAAAACAGTTTGATGATCGGTCCGGTTTTCAGAACCTTGATTTCCAGTTCTCACATGCATCTCTGAATATTTTCATGATTTGGTTGTAATAAATCAAAATAATTAAATTGGCAATTTCAGTACTTTTCTTTCCTGCCATCATTGCTAGCACGATCCAAGCAGCTTCAGAATTACAATCGTTGGTTTAAGTTTCAGTTGCTTTGAAAGTTGTGGCCACATTTGATTCATCTTAGTTGGTGCTATTTATGTTGATAATAAGCACCATTATTACACCTTTGCTTTTTGCATACAAGGTTCTACTACAGTCAACTTAATGATATGGTTTCTGCTGCATTTTATAATGATTTATTTCTCATACTGAAAGTTTAGTCCATATATTTTGTTTAAATATGTGTTTTCTGCTAGAAGTTGTAAGATATCATTCTCAAGAGCTATTTGTACCTGCTTTAAGGAAATTTTCCTATAATTCTTAAAGGTTTATATGGGATATCTTTGTGGCATCAATGCATTTCCTTGCATCTGATATAAATTATTGTGTTTTGTTTGGAACAGGCATTGGTGTATCTTCAATTTATTTTTGCTTGTTCAATTCTGAGTTGGAGTTGGGTTTAGTTGTGAGTTGCTGGGTTTAATTCTGAGTTGCTGAGTTAATAATACTGATTTTGTTGATGTTTGCTTATTCTGAATTGCTGATTTTCTGAAATAATGATGATGTTGTTGTTGATATGTTGTTGGCTTGTTGCTGATTTTCTGATGATTACTGATTAGTGATGATTAGTGCTTGTGTTTAGTTAAAAATTTGGTTGTTAATGTTTTTTTTTTTTTTTTTGTGGTAGAACATTATGTGAAATTGTGAAATTTTGAATGTTATTTGTTCAGAAATTATTGAATTTAAATATTTGAAATTATATATTGAATTTTTAATTAATATTTAATTAAACCGGTCGAACCATTGAACTAGTGAACCAGTTACCATACCGGTTCATTGATCGGTTCGGTCTCGCAACCTTGGTTAATATAACTGGAAGTGAGTTTCACCCCAATTTTATTGGATGTCCCCGAAGGGACTGTGACGACTTACGACTAATCTCTTTTCTCCCAGCTTTGTGCCTTCCATAATTTTCATCGCTGCACATGCAACAATGTCGAAGTCCAATTCCAAGAACAAGAAGCTCTCCAAGGAGCCACAGGACTTAGAACTCATCAAATCCGACGTAGCCTCATTCGCCTCTTCCCTTGGCTTGTCCACGTCCCAATCCTATTCCGGTTTCAACGACGTTGATTTCCGCAAGCCAAACAAGGCCCCAAAGAAGGATAAGAAGCAACGCGAAACCGCCACCAAACCACTGCAGCAGAACAACCAAGCACCGAGCACCAAGGAAACAAGTAGAAGCAATGGCCACCATGACAAGGCAAACCCGAAACCCAAAACCCCGGTTTTGTCACTGGAAGACGGGAACAAGGAGAGAGGGTTCAACAGGTTCAAGAACCTTCCGAAGCTTCCTCTGGTGAAGGCGAGTGCGTTGGGAGTGTGGTTCGACGACGCTGCTGAGCTGGAAGCGAAGGTGGTTGGGGAAGGGAAGAAGGTGGAGGTGAAGGATTTGGAAGAGTGGCGGGGGTTTGTGGAGAAGAAGAGAGAATTGGGTGAGAGGTTGATGGCGCAGTACGCGCAGGACTACGAGTTGACGAGAGGGCAGAGCAGTGATATCAAGATGCTGGTGTCTACACAGAGGTCTGGAACTGCTGCGGACAAGGTCTCTGCTTTCTCTGTGTTAGTTGGAGACAACCCTGTTGCAAACCTCCGCTCAATTGATGCACTTTTAGGTCAACTTTTTCATTGATTATTCCAGCTTGATTATTTTTCCCACTCCATATGTGTGTGAAAGCTTAGATTTTATGAAATTTATTCTTTCTTTTAGGAATGGTGACATCCAAGGTTGGGAAGCGCCATGCTTTGACAGGGTTTGAAGCACTTCAAGAATTATTCATTGCGAGGTCTGTGTTTCCCCAATTTTGTCATAGAAAACTTAACAAAAGAACTTCTTTATGGGACAATGTCCAGTTTACATATAACTGAAACATATACCTTGTATATTTTGTCTGGCAGCTTATTACCGGATCGAAAATTGAAGACCTTGATACAGCGGCCATTAAATCATGTTCCTGAAACCAAAGATGGATATTCCCTTCTACTGTTCTGGTATTGGGAGGAATGTTTGAAGCAGAGGTATGCCTCACCACACTTTATCAATTGTCTTCCGATTAAAGTTATTTTATTTGACTCGGCAAATGCATATTATGAATTGCATTTTTTTGTTTCCTATTCTAGCATCTACAGAGTAAGAATAATTAGATTCTATATGACCGTTTCCATAGAACTCTAGCCCGCTGCTGACAGAGAAGTGCAGGAAGAATGAGTTGTTAATGCTGAATACCTAACTGTCAAAACTTGCCCATATGACTACTGTCCTTTGTGTTTATTAACATTTTGATTGAGGAATCATACGATTGTACCTTTTCATTCAGTGGTGTTCAATTTCCTGACCACCAAAGCTGTTTTGTTATTGATGCATTTTATAGCTTGATGTCATAGATATGAAAGATTTGTTGTTGCACTTGAAGAAGCGTCACGAGACATGCTACCGGCTCTTAAAAACAAGGCACTAAAGGTTGGCATTTTGCTCTCACAGTCACACTTCGACTCTTTTTTATTGCTTTTTAAAATTATTATTCATATTACATACAAGTGACTATGTTATAATTATATAATATAGAATATGTTTGATGTTATCTTCAAGCTATTACACTTAAAAATGTGCTTTGAGACTATTTCGGCTTGGTTTGATAAGGAGGAGCTTTTCAAAGTTGACATGTGTTTATCAAAATTAAAAGAGTTTAATATTACCTCTTACATTAATAAATATCCAAATTTACTCTTATATTTATATCTATTATAGTTTTTTTAAATTTTAAATGCTATTTTACCAAATACAATTGTTGTTGCTTGTGTTTATTAAAAGCCATTTTTAGTTTGATTTACCAAACAGATGCTACAATTTTTTGAAATCTATCTTTTAAAAGTTATTTACGAGAAACTTTTTTCCAAAAGATGCTGTTACGCTTAAAAATGTGCTTTGAGACTATTTGAATGTACACATATCTCAATTGATTTACTTATCAAATATTTGGTTGGTGCTTTTCCTTCTTTTTGCAGAGCATATATATGCTGTTGAGTAGGAAGTCAGAGCAAGAGCGCAAACTACTTTCTGCTCTTGTTAATAAAGTGGGTAATTCATGCCTATCTGAATTGAACGTGTTCAATATTCATTCAATGTTGTCACTTTAGTTGATTGCTGTAACTACCAGATGCTGTTGCTAAGTGTTTTTTTCCCTCTTAACTTTGAATTTTAACAGCTTGGGGATCCGGATAATAGGGCCGCATCTAATGCTGACTATCACTTGTCAAACCTGTTGTCTGACCACCCAAATATGAAGGTATGGACAATTATCAGCATTTACTATAAACATTTTCCTACATCGTTTTGGAAGTACCATTGTCAATGTTCTGTGCTTCAGCAAATATTAGTAGGACAGATATTCTTGAAAAGAAAATTAAATTTAGGTCAAGTAAAATCTCTCTTGTCATTATGTCAGGAGAGAGAGGAAAAGGGTGGGGGGGGAGGGGTGGGGGGTTGGCTTTTGCTTGGGATTCAATCTCCATTTTCTGATTAGTCATGGCTTATCCATCCTGTCATTACAATTTACATATGACAAGGTGCTTCCTTGGGGGTGGGGGTTTTGTTGTTTTGGGGGGAGTATATGCTTGAAGAAAAAATGATTGCACGGTCCATATGATTTCCTTTTGCACGTTCATTTTCTTGATTAAGAAAATGGATTAGTTATGTTTCAGGGTCCTTGCCTTTTGGTAACGATATTTAGATCCCCTTTGATTTCTTTTCTCTTCCTTTTTCATATATTTTCTTTGGTCCTTGATTATTAGTGTGAATGTGTGATTGTATAAGCTAATTTTATTTTATTTTTAATGTTTCCATACAGGCCGTGGTTATTGACGAGGTGGATACTTTTCTCTTTCGGCCCCATTTAGGACCACGTTCACAGTACCATGCTGTATGCCCTAAACTTTGTTAGTGTTTTGTGCATATAATTTAATATTTCCCTCTTACATATTAGACTCAAAGAATCACAAGTTTTACTTTTTGTCTGTCCTATCATGTTTTGAAATTTATGGCTAACAATTCCTGACTTCAGTATATTTCAGACTTATTTTATTTTTGTGTTTTATTATGTTAAACGACAATATTCTGTATTGCAAGACTTAATCTTTTGATGTCACTTTTCAGTAGTATCATAAGTTAGCCCTTCAATTTTTCAAATTGAAAAACTGACTCCACAAATCCATCCAGAAATGGTCATTGTTTGACTGAGTCTGATTGATTTTTCTTGACTACGTTTTCAGGTTAACTTCTTAAGCCAAATCCGTCTAACAAATAGAGGAGATGGACCAAAAGTGGCAAAACGTCTAATAGATGTTTATTTTGCGCTGTTTAAGGTACCAGTTTTACCGAGGAAACAAGTGTTATTGGTTTCCTTTCCCCCGACACGCCAAAAAAAAAAAAGAAAAATTTGACAATATGCATTTTCCCTACATAGTTAGGAAAAAGGTAAAATTGAATAAGAAAAATATTCACATTAGAAATCTTCAGGTATTAATCTCAAGTGCAAGCAGCAATCAAAAGCTTGATAAAAGCAGCAAGGCAAATCCAAAAGAGCAAAAATCAAAAAGTACACCTGAATCACATGCTGAATTGGACTCCCGGCTTCTTTCAGCACTCCTAACTGTAAGCATGTTACTGTAATTTTCAAGAACTGACATTGATTAATGATTGTGAAACGCGGGACGCTTGTGCACCGGGTTGCCCTTTTTTTTTTTTTTACTTGCTCAAAGTCTTTCAAATTTCTGCTTGATTTTCTTGCAGGGAGTGAATAGGGCATTTCCTTATGTATCAAGCACTGAAGTTGATGACATTGTTGATGTTCAAACCCCAATTCTTTTCCGGTTGGTAAGTATATTCGAAGGTCTGCAATATTTCGCTGACAGATGTTGCAAGAGCATTTGTCATGAGTCATGACCTTATTTTGATTCTTGGATATTGATAAAAGCTGAAAACCTGCAGGTTCATTCAAAAAATTTTAACGTAGGAGTTCAAGCACTGATGCTTCTCGATAAAATCACATCCAAGAATCAGATAGCCAGTGATCGATTTTACCGTGCATTGTACTCTAAACTTCTGCTTCCAGCTGCCATGAATACATCCAAGGCAATTAAAGATGCTTTTCTTGTTTTATTTATTATATTCCTCTGCTATTCTTAACTTCTCTGTATTTCTAAGTTCTAACTAGCTCGATTTCAGGCAGAAATGTTCGTTGGACTTCTTCTAAGAGCAATGAAAAGAGATGTAAATTTAAAGCGTGTGGCTGCCTTCTCTAAACGTCTATTGCAGGTAATCATTGAACTGCCTTTTTGTCTATTTCTCTTAAATCTTAATATCTAGAGTAACATGAATCAAGTTTCTGATTTTTTCTTTTATTTCTATTTCTATTTTTATTTATTTATTTATTTTCGCTTCAGGTCGCACTTCAGATGCCACCGCAATATGCCTGTGCATGCCTTTTTCTTCTGTCCGAACTCCTTAAAGCCAGACCACCTCTATGGTAAGGCTAGTTGTTTTTTGGTGTATGCCATTTTTATTTATCACATTTAAATTGGACGTAGTTGCTAGTGAGAAAATTTTCAGCGACTTGTATCAAATGCTTTAAGATCAGACATTCCTTCATTGTGTGTTTGATGCTGATAATTACAGCAATTGAATAATCCGGTCAACATTCTAATTTGAAGACAGTATCAACTAGTATAAAAGTGATGTTTGTTTGTGATCTTTAGAAAGTGATTATATAACTTGCTTTTTCTATGTTGTTGTAAAAGCTGAAAACTGTTTTTTCTTACGTTTTCCTCAGAAGCTGAGACTGATTCTTTTAGACTTCAAATAAAATTATTTATTGAAGTGATTTATTTTTGCTGGAAAAACCGAAAAAGCTAAAAGCAAATGCAAAGTACTGTCTTGACAACTACTTCACGTTATGAAAAATAGGTAGCTCAATACACAAGCATCCCGCTTTAACTACTGCTTTGTTATGTTTGCCATAAATTGCATACTACGTGAGTACGCTCGTCTTTGTAGTCAATTCTGGATAAGTTTATTATAGAATTTACTATCTACTCTTTTGATCCCCAAAATAAAATCATGTTCATATTTTGTCTTTTAGGAACATGGTGTTGCAGAATGAATCTATTGATGACGAACTTGAACACTTTGAAGATGTTATAGAAGAAACTGATAATGAACCTAGCACCGTATCAAAAAAACAAGCTGATAATATTACCCTTGCTCAGAATGGAGATGATGAAAATAATGATAGTGATTCTTCAGAAGGCAAAGACGATCTTCCAGCATCTTCTGAGGACGACGATGATTCAGATGGTGCTTCAGAGGAGGATGCAGATTTTTTTCTTGCGAAGGATGAACCGAGTATCAAAAAACCGAAGTCTGCATCCAAAAATAAATCAAAATCTGCATCTGATGATGAAGGACAGCAATCTAAGGTATCTGCCAAGAAGTCTTTACTGCCTGGAGGCTATGACCCACGACACCGAGAACCTTCTTATTGGTAATTTGCTATATTTTCTTCCACATTGGTCCTCATCTTGAATATCATAAATTTAGAAGAGATTCTGGTATTTCTTTTGTTATAAACACCAGGTTCTAAGATGAGCTGCACATCATGTATAATGTTTTGTACTCCTGACTACAAACTTATTTCAACTGCGCTTTTTTCCCTTGTATTCATATCCATTTGTAGCGCCTCTAATGTTGCTTTGTACACTGCTGCAGCAATGCAGACCGGGTAAGTTGGTGGGAGTTAATGGTACTTGCTTCGCACGCACACCCTTCAGTTTCCACCATGGCCAGAACTCTTCTTTCCGGGGCAAACGTTGTCTACAATGGAAACCCATTAAGTGACCTAAATCTCACAGCTTTCCTTGACAAATTCATGGAGAAGAAACCGAAACAGAGCTCATGGCATGGTGGTTCCCAGATTGAACCTACTAAACAGGTAATAACTCATTTAGGTTCTTGCCTCTTCCACAAAATGGTTTTTGAGCTTATGGCCAATCCTGCATCATTCTGATTTAGCTAGCTAGCTTTACGTAATTTTTGTCTTGAAAGAAAGTAATGTTAAGAAACCAATTTGTTTTTTCAACTATTATCAGCTATTTTTCTTTAAAATTTATTTTATTTATTTTAAATTTTAGACTTTAAATCATAAATTTTTAATCTTAAATTTTAAATTGCACCCTCTAATTCCTAAATCTACCAAAAATTGGAAAACTTGGATGCAGTTGTCTTCATATAAAATTGGTAGTCGAGAATAAATAACAATTTAATTAAATCTGATAAATCATCAAACAGTTTTCAAATATTAACTTCTCATGTCAACTACAAGTAAGTCTTTACCTTAAAAAAAAAACTAAAATTAAAAAAAGAAAAGGTTAACCTACGGTGACTACCTATGTTGATTCCCTATCTCCTACACTTTTCTCCGAAAAAACTTCTGAACTTTGTTTTGCAGATGGACATTAACAACCACTTGATTGGCAAAGAAATTCTTTCACTCGCCGAAGAAGATGTGCCCCCAGAAGATCTCGTCTTCCACAAATTCTATACAAACAAAATGAGCTCTAAACCGAAGAAGAAGAAAAAGAAGTCAGCTGATGATGAGGATGCTGACTTCTTTGACGATGAGGAGGAGGTTGAAGGTGGGGATGAGAGCGATAATGAAGAGATCGAGAATATCTTGGATACTGCTGAACCGGACAGTTATGATTATGATGATTTAGACAATGTCGCTAAAGAGGAAGACGATGACTTGATTGGTGATGCCGATATGGCGTCGGATATGTCAGGAGGAGAGGACAACGCCATTGATGATGACGTCGGAGAGGCTGACGATGCCACTGATGACGACGACATTAAGATCGGAGATATTGACGATGCCTCGGATATTGATTTTGATGAGGATGAAGATGAAGTCGACAAAAGAAAACAAAAACGAAAACGCAAGAGTGAAAAGGCATCTCCATTTGCAAGTTACGAAGAGTATGAGCATCTAATGGAAGAAGATGGTGACGAGAGTCACAGGACACGGGAAAAACCCGCCGGAAAAAAACACAAGTCCAAAAAGAGTAAAAAATAGACTCATTGCATTGTTCTGATTTTACATTGATGCTTGGTAGCGTCGTTAGCACACATGAACCACAATACCAGTGTTGCATGCTATGCTTTTGTAACGTCATATCAAAATTTTGTGTATCGTTAACTATAAAATGAATTGATTTTAGAATTAGTTTTATACCAGCGTCATAATTTCATTAACATTTTCATTACGTGGAAACCAGTACATAAATACTAGCGTCACTGCCAACTAAGCAAACCATAAGAACAAACCTTGAAGCACCCTAGAGAGGAGGGGAAAGGAGTAAGAACAATCAATAAACAAGATATTCCAAGTCCAAGCTTCTGCATCTACCACCTATTCTTCAAGCAATGGCAATTTCAACTGTTTTAGATTTCGGTGGTGGAGGGTGTTTCTCAACAGTAACAGTAAGAACCCCGTTCTCACACTTGGCTGTGATAGCGGAGGGGTTAGCGTTCTCAGGCAGACGAAACTTCCTTTGCAATTTGTGTGGTGCTCTCCTCTCCAGCCTCAGGTACTTGCAGCCTTCGTCGTCACCGTCTTCACGTTTCCTTTTCCCGTTGCTCCTAATAACAAGTGCGTTCTCATCTTCCACGGTTACCTGCATAGTTCAGTTTGCTAACATTTTTATTTTTCAACTAATTTTTTTAAATTATAAAAACATATTTAATAAATTAAATTTAAAAATATTATAATAAATATTAGTATAAAAATAATATTATATTATTTTTTATATTTTTTAATATATAAAATTATATTAAATTTTTTAATTCTGATTTAATATTAAATTAACTTTTAAAAGACTTTCTTTAAAATACTTCTAACTTTCAAAAATTGAAAACACAAACCGCATCAATTTCTTAATTTATCCAAACCTAACTAACATTTCATTATTAACGCCTCTTAAGAAATCAATGACATCTATGAAGAACATAAGTACCTGAATTTCAGATTTGGAGAGGCCCGGAACATCCATGAAGAACACATACTCTTTGGGATTATCCAAAATATCCACTGGAATGTTTGATACTACCCTACCCTCTCGAGTGTGGTCATGGCCATGATGAGAAGAAGGGAACAACATTTTTTCCACTGTCTCTGGTAAATTGAACAGATTGAACGAGTCAACAATACTCGCCATCTTTACAAATTATCACTCCGAACAGGAATTTTTATGTGGGTTCTTTTTGCTCTCTCAGAAATTGAGTTCGAAAGGTTTTTGGATGGGTTTATTGTTTATATAATGAGATTATGAGAAAGTAGAAAGGAGTAAGGAAAGTTCGAGAGTGGTAAAGCAAACATTCTGGAAGGATCGTTTGGATATCTGGTTACACGTGGAGCTCTCCGGAAAATTGTGGAAGCTCGATTGCGCTTCGTGTTTTTATCATACGTGTCTTAATCTTAAAAAAAATTTGCCATCGCTATCCCTCTCAGTTCGACGGATGCATTTACGTACCATCAAATTCGACGAATGATGCAAAATTGATGTATTTTTAAAAAAATTGAAAAGTCAAGTGTTAATTTATTTTATTAAGGATTTTTGCATATTTTTATTAATGAATATGTGTATTTAAAAATAAATAACAAGCCATTTGCATTATTGTATTAGAGGCAATTCTATTAACAAAAAGAAACTTATTTTTGTTAACCAAAAAAAAAGAAACTTATTTTTAATAGTGGAAGTTGATAATTAAATTTTTATCAAACATTTAATTGGCTTTGCATAAAATAGAATAAGTCACATTCACACAGCTGCAGCATGCAAGTGCACTTTTTATTCAACCATTTTTAGCCACGACCCAACGATTTTATTTCTCAGCGGGTCAGTTGTGACAAATCACAATATCACATTGTAGCCAAGGTTAATTTAGTGGTTACCATTAGCTAGAAGACAAATTTATACTTGGCTATGAGTTCGTATATAGAGTATCATATTCCACTCTTTTTTAGAGAGGAATACGTGATCATTTTCCTATAATAAGATAACTTTTAGGCTTTTTTCCTACTTTTAAATTTCAATATCTCATACAACAAAAATTATTGACGAAAAGTTTACAAACAAAAATTAGACCAAGAGTTGCATTTTTTTTTTTGTTTTTTGGACTGACAGTTGCGTTTATTAACGATAAATGAAAAAGAAAGATGTTTTCAGATGTTTTCGGACCGTAAATGAAGAGATATCATGGGCTGCTGCTGCATCTACACTTTGGGCTTGTCGGGATTCCGCTTTGATATGATATGCAGATAACATTGTACGAAACCCATGACAGAAAACATCATTGTACCCAGAAACAAATAATAATAACAATAATAATAATAATAATAATAATAATAACGACAGAAGAAGATCATCATTGTAGTAATATATTCATACAAAAATCAGCACGAGGAAAATTCAAGGAAATGTGTAAATTACAACTATGCATGTCTGTTATAGACATATAATCACTAGGAAGGAAGATTTGCTACTTAAATACACGCAACAGAATCACTATGGCCATGGTGTTTGATACTTTGTCCCCTAATCAATTCTTAAACCACATAGATGCTCTGATAAATATTATGTATCTGAATCTTATTATATGCTCTTGGTGTTGGTGATAGCTTAATTAAGTTTCTTATTGGAACGACTAGGGTGCCACAATGGAGAGAGAACCAACATGTGACCAATAGATTTTTAAAAATAATTTTCAATGGCCAATTTTATAATGTTTATAATTTGATATCTAATTTTTTAATAGAAGATTTAAAGATGATTAAAAAATACTAATCATAATTAACATCAATTAAATTTTGAAGTGTTAAGAAAAAGAATGACAAAATTCTCCGAAATACAGAAATTCTGCAGAAATTGCCTTAAATGAGGATTTGAAGATGAGAAATGTTCTCTGTGAAAATAGGGATGGAAACAAAATTCTCTCGAGATAGACATGGAGATTCAAAAGGAGATTCTCGTCCTGTCTCCACTAATTTCGAATTATTAAATTTACTTAAATACCCTTAATAATTTATTTTTCATATAATCTTTTTAGTCATTTCACATATTATATTTTATATATATATATATATATATATATATATATATATATATATATATATAGTGCCGTCTGTGGTGACTGATGCATATTGATCACTAAGGTGGCCATAACGTGTGAACCAATGCGGAAAGCACATTTATGACATTTGAATATAAAAAGTGGACATTAACTCTTCTAATGACACAATAACTCCACTAATTAATTAAATACAGTAAATCATTTGGCGCATAAAATTAGAATAATTAACATGAAAAAAATTAATAATGCAATTTTGTGGAAAAATTGATAAAGATTGTTTTTGGATATGGTGATTGGAGAACTAGGATTTCAGTTGAAATTGGGGGTTTAGTATCGAGGGTTAAATCCCGGTGCGCGGCTAGTGAGTGTTAATGAGAGGAGAAACAACTAATTAGTGAAAGAAATAACTAATATTTCGGTATTTTTAATTTTTTTCCTTTGTAGTAGTTTACGTATTTTAACTTACTAGATTTGAAGAGAGCGAAAAAATATTTTTTGGTGTCATGGATAGGAATAATTCCACTAACTCCCTCCCTTTCATCTCACTCAATGGTTCCTAATCCTAATCAAGATAACCAGGAACACTTCTTCTCAGTAAGGCGCTTTCTCTACCAATAACGGTGGCCGCTTTTGGATGACGGAACAAAGTAGAACGTTGGTGAGTCATTGAATGATACTGCCAGAAAAACGGGTTGCTCTTTGCTTATACGAATACTTCCTTCCTTGTTCTTCTCTGTTGATTGGAGGAGATGAATGTTAGATTGCTTGCTTTGGGTCTTACCGTTGGATGATTCTACCTTTCTTCAATTTTCTGTTAGATGATTCTGCCTCTCTCATGGTGCTCGAAATTTTACCGGTAATAGTATGCCTCTGCTTTCAATTGGCACCAAAACTCTTCTCATCAATCTCTATGCGCTCTTCACGAATCGAGACGCAATACTGGCCAAGAAATCAAAAAATAATTGTTTTCACATTTTTTTTAATTTCTTAGAGACTTATCTTTCGTTGACATGATTTTTGTCCATGCAATCTAAAGTCCACATGAAATAATCAATTTTTCGGATTTAAAATGATTATATTGTCAATGCGGTAAAACCTAGCAAGTTACCATACTTAGCTACATTTAATCTTCTTCAATGCTGATATTAAAAACTTTTAATGCTTAAATGGGTATGTTATATGTCATTCACCAATTCACCGGTCAAAGCACGACAATCCCAGCCACCACAGAACTCATATATATATATGTAAAACCTAATCCTAATTTTAAAGGTGTCTTCCTTTTTTCTATAATATTAACATTGTGCTGTCCCAGTCTCCATTTACTCTAGAAAGCCAAAACTTACAAATTTCAATTTCTCATAGTCACAACCATATCCCTTACCACTCCTACTTAGTGCTCATCATGTCGTCACCCTCTTGCCGCCTCTCTCTCCGATCGTGGCGTCCTTTTCCCTTTTTACCATTGTGTGATTGTGTCATTGTATGTTATAATAATATTTTCTGATTCATTGTTTTTAATTTTTTATTAGAACTTTCATATAAATTATCAATATAGAAAGATGGGTAATAGGACCCACAAAAAATAAAAATCCACAAAAAATAGAGATGGAAAGCAATATTTTTTTACAGCGAGGATTCGGGTGGGACAAAAAACAAATCTAGAGGCAGGAATGGAGAGCGAGAAGATATCCTCCATTCCCACCCTCATTCTCGTCCTGTCCCATTGCCATCCCTAGTTAAGAGAAGTAAATATCATTAACCTCCTTTAAAATCTTTGCTTCCTTTTTTATATTCTTGAACACACTCATTTTTTTGTCCCAATTTCTCAACTTTTTTTCTTAAAAAATATTGTTAAAATAATTTTTTAATATTTTTATATTATTTTTTATTTTTATTTTTTAAATTAAAAATTATTTTTAAACATTTAAATAATGTTATGTTGATTTTATTAATATTTTTTAAATGTTACTAAAATTGTATAATTTAATGCATATCCCATACCTATAAGAAATTACACCTAATCTTTAATAGTTGTACATGAATTAGCTGTTTATGCAGCATTTTTATTTTACGCGATACCCTAATCACATTAATCTACTTTTGTTCCACGAGTTTTTGTACCATTAAATCTTTCAAGTATATTTTGATGGTCAACCCTTCCAAAAAACTTTGATAAACTAAGCTACTTGATTGTTCATTTAGGTTCTAAGTTTAACCTTAATACTATCTTTCCAAGCATTATTATTATATGACAAACTATTTGGGAATTTTTTTAAAATAAAAATAAAAAGTACCATTTGGGTATTATCATGGAAGTGGATATTGTGGAATTTCTTTTTTTTTTAATATTAAATTATTAGATATGAATTTTTCAAAAATAATTTAAATTTGTGTTATGTATTACCATTTGGGTCTTGTATCTTGTACTAATGAGGTACCTCTTGTTTAGTTGGGCGAATACTAAAAGTGAAGAGTTAGGTATTAACATAGCCAAGTCAAGTTAGGTTAGAACTTGATAAAAAAAAGATTGTATCAATCCTGTAGAATTGATGTATATAATACTTTAACTATAGTAGAAATTTCACTACTGTTGTGGTGGAGACTGGATGTAGGTTGCATTGCACAAGACAACTGAACCAAGATACATGATGATGTCAGCTTCTCTCTTTCTTTCTCTGTTCTGTTTTCTGATATTCACGAGACAAAATAAAATTTTCTCATAAAATTTTTCGCTGTTGAGTTTGAACAAAATTCAAGTGAAAATTTACAAATTAAGCCATATTTCTTTAAAGTAAAAGAAGGTCATAGATTCAACCCCTTTTCTCTAAACCTTCTACAACTTTCATATACGTTACTGTAAATTTTTATAAAATATCAATGACATTTTGTACTATTATCATAACAGTATAAAATATTAAAATAATTAAATATTTTTATATTTCATATTAAAAGTATCCATACATAAAAAATTTAGTTGGATGCTGTCATCTTCAAATTAATAATATCACCTCCAATTGAAAAATACTATTTTAGATACAAAGCCTATCTATAACAAAATCTTATCACATTGAAAGTGATATTATCAATTTTTTAGTGGTAATAACCATTCTCTATCATTTTCAAAAATCAAATTTAAAGTATTAATATGTTTCTAAAATTGCAATTCTCTTGCCTCCCACACCTAACTCAAGTCTTGATTTAATTGTGTCTGTTAATTAGCTTCCCAATCAGCATTGATGCTCGGTTTAATTATGTTGCTAAGTTAGTGCTCTGTTCAATAATATGGTTGAACTGACAATGATTTTGACATTTTGTACGCTACATTATTTCATGCACATGATTTACAATTAGCAAATCCAAACATAATCTTAAAATTTAATGCATTTCACATTGTATACAACATGGTCCAAGACCCCAAAAAAATTAATCTCGTCTTGGATCCCCATCACAATCTCTCTAAGCACATGATCAGCTATGTGATACAGTGATACTGTGATAGTGTTCTAAAGATTTGGGACCATTTTTATTTATGAAGGCATCATTTTTTAACCACTTCAGCTCAGTTATACCTATCATATTACACATTACAATATATGGTTTGATGCAAATGAAATAATTATGGGTCATTATGGATTTTTCCCCTTTTTTTTTCTTTTTAAAATGAAACATAGAGAAAAGGAACTTGGAATATTTTCATGGCCAAAAATGCACAAAACGTATGAAATTCTAACCCACATATTTATTTATTTTTTTAGATCAATTGTATTATAAGCTTGACCCAAATAAAGAAAAAAGATTTTGAGGTAGTTTATACATAATTGATAATTTTTTGGCATTGCCGTAAAAAATATCAATTATCTAAAAGACAACCTCAAATAAATCTGCAACTACATAAAAAGACCAATAAATCTAGTTACATTTAATGAAATATTTATCATTATATGTTTTTATATATGACAATTTTACATTCTAAACCCTAAATATAAAACGTATGCTACATGTATACTAAAATTAGCTACTAAAGTCAGTTACCAGTATAAAATATAAATACACATTAAAAATAAATTAAATCACATATGTATTTATACACAAATACATTGATAACTAATTTTAGTGGCTAATTTTAATGTACAAATAATATTTTCTGAAGAAAAATAATGTGTCCAATTAAGTAGTAATAAAATGCAGTTGTTCCTAACAATTTGGACTCCAATAATTAATTCACAATGAATGGTAGTATTTCAATAAAAACTTGTGTTGGTACATTATTTATGGAAGATTTAGTTAATATGTATTCTTAAGATACATGATTAATAAAATTATTGATTAAAAGAGTTTTTATAAAAAAATATCTAAAACTAAAATTTTTAATATATTTATTATGCACAAATTATAGTAAATTATTTAAAAAATTTTATTACTAATAACCTTAACTTGTGCGCATATGACATATCTTAACTAAATCCATTTAGGAATTTACTTTTGTACGAAGAGAGAAAATGTATCATATTTGTGTTATAAGTTGCAAGAAAAGGTTAAAATTTAAGAGCGGCAGCTTAGTCAGCGGGAATTGGAAGCGTTAGTTGGACCACTGACGGCTGCAATGCATTGCGAACACCAAATGGATTTTGCTTCTTTGCTCAGAGCCTCTTGTTTGTTTTGTTTTTCATTTTCATTTTTTATTTTTCATTTTTCACCTTGACCCATTGTGTTATGTTTTGGACCACACTAACAAGACCCACACATTAGACATTACTCATGACTCATGACTCATGACACATCCAAATTTATGTTTCCCCTTCAGAAACTCTGCATATGCTAGTATTAGGATTATGCCTTATTCATTAATCATGTGTAATTTTAACACTAAAATACTTATTGACGTAAAATCAGATCATATTACTACTCAAAGATTTGTGACATCTATTTACTCTATTTTAAAGAACAAAAATAATATTTGTATGTCAAAATCAGCCACTAATATATATGTTATTTAATTTATTTTAATATATATTTTATATTAATAATTAATTTTAGTAGCTATTTTTTATATGCATCTAATATAATTATTTACGAAATATAGGTGAGATGATGAGTTTATTGTTGTAGATGTATTTTGCATCTATTGAGTCTTTGTTGGAAAAATGGTATATCACATGTATTATTTGAGAAACTAATTAGATATTTATTTGAGAACCAAATTGATGTCACATATATATGTTTGAAGGACTAATTAGCTAATAAGTTAGTCTGATTTCAAAAGGTTAAATACGTTTTTGCTGATATATTATAGTTAATGATTTGGGGTTTTAATTAAGTTATTTATTCATGAATTTATTTCTTAAAAATATTTGACAAACAATAATAAATTAAATCAGTACAAAGTAACTCAAAATTATTTTATTTTATATTTTTATTATTATTTATCTTATTTTATATTTTTTAATCGAAATAATTGGATAATACAAAATGGGATAAGTGTATAATATAAATATTATATATAATAAAATTATAAATGTTAAATTAAATAAAATAATTTTAGTTTATTGTCTTTTTAGTATAACCCCTTTTTTTTCTTTTGTGGTTTAGGTCTAAAAATTTTGATAAGTAAAGTACTCCTCACCATCTTATTAGAGATATAATACTTATGCTTTTTATATATGGTTAGTGTGAAATTGATTTGTATATCAAATTTCATTTTCTTTTAGAAAATAAATATATACAAGAACCAAAAGTCTAATAGTTAATCTTACGTGACCAATGAACTATAATTCAAATGACATAATTTTTTCATACTTATTTAGAAGTTACGAGTTCGAGTTTCACTCCTAACGTCAACAGCAACTAAGGATAATTTTCATGTATGGAACTTATAATAAGAAATTGAATTTGTAGTAGTCATTTCAGATTGAATTTCTAGAACTTGACAAAGTCCATAATTGGAGTTGTTATGGTGCTGTGAGAGATGAGGTTCCTTGGCCCCATATGCATTTAGAACCTAGCTAATGGTACCTCTGTACCTAAAACAAAGCTGGTAATAAAGCATATACAAGTAAAAGGACAAGTTGTGGGCACCATCTCTTCATAGTTTGTAAGGGCCTAAAGCCTCATGAATAATAAGCCAAATACTGGCCACAACCCAGTTTGGTAGTTACTTCTGCGAAAACGTCTTTTCGTAAAGATGATATTACAAACTGTTAAATAGTTAAATTACACGGATATGATTAAACATGTTAAATTATTTAACGGTTTATAATATCATTTTTATATGAAAATGTTTGTACAGAAGTAGTTGCTTTTGAGTTCATGTTCTCTTTTTATAAAATTTTTAGTTTTGGTATTAAAAGTATTTTATAAATATAAAAATTATTTTTATTGTACAGAACATAATATATAAAAAAATGATAAAAACATCTTTCTTTGTTTGAGTACTAGCTCATATGCTAATCTTGCTGGCTTTGTTTACCAACCAATGCAACACCTTAATTTGTTGGTCTTTCACTATCCCATTCACAGGAAACACAGCTTAACAACCAAGTTGCATTGGGATTGGTGTATCTTAACTTTTTAATTAAAAGTTTTGTATTTGACTCAATGAACATATATAAAAAGAATTCTTGTTGAAAATTTTCCATAGTTAAATTTCTAGTAATGAGATTTACTTAGATAATAGTAATTTAATTTCTTTAGGATAAACAAATGCAAAAATTCAATAGAACATCTATATAGGGTTATTAAGTTTTTACTTCTGTTTATATATATAAATAAAAGAACAAGAGAATAAAATAAGAAGGTCCAACAAAGAATCATTTTTTTATTTGATATTTTTCTAGTATCCTCATCATGTTCTATTTTGCAATGCTGTAGTGCTAAGATTTTCAGGGCCTACTTTACAACAGATGATCCTTGAAAGAGTATGGTGTTGTCTTGTCTACAATGTCATTCTATTTTATATGCTTTACTCCATTATGAGATTATCATCTATAATAATCATAATATTAATATTTATTTCATTGTAGGAAGATAGAAGCTATACTATTCTCTTACACACACCAGTTTTACATATGGTTAATTAAGGTTATTTTACCAACCAATTTGGGTTTGGATAAATGATTAGTTCGTTTGTTTATTTAAGTTATTTAAATGAGTGTTAAAAGTAACTTAAACATTAAATGACTCTGTTAAAAGTAACTTATATATAAGTTATTTTGTGTTTTGATTTTTAACTCTAAAAGTACTTATTTTATAGAAATGTAATGAAAAGTAGAAGTATTATGAGAGAAGTCATTTTTTTTAACTTCTCTATAAGCTCAAAAATAACTTCTTAGAAAGTTGCAATTTAGTTTTGAAAATTGCACCAAACATTAATACTACCACTTTTCATAAGTCAAAAGTTAAAAAAAGCTACTTATAGATGATTATGTCTTATGTATTATGGAACAAATCTTTAAATGAAATTCTGTAAAAAAAATAAAAAATTCTGTAAAAAATAAAAAATTAAAGTTATTTAACATCTCAGTCAATCTTATGTAACTAATGGTATTAATTAAGGTGAGTTCTATGGTGTCTTTGTTATGATGTCTAAATTACCTAACTTCCCTTTTAAAGTAAAAAATAAAATATTTAAAATAAAAAACAAATCATATAAAATTTATTAAATATAATTTATTTACCTCTTTTAATAACTTTGGTACAAAGTGATAGGTACCATAGCATTCACCATTAATTTATAATGTTTGATAAACTTAATTATTGTTACCATCTCAATCAATCCTATGTAACTATTGATATTAATTTATAATGTTTGATAAACTTAAGGAAAATGCTAGGAGCACAATGACTTTATTAAACAATATGAACAACTACCAATCAAATAAAAATACACTACATCTCCAATTTAACCCTCTAAATTTTAATATTAAAATAACCATCTATATACTAGTAAAATGAATATCTAATATATCTATTATTTACATTGTTTAATATTTTTATTATTTACCTATACTTTTCCTAAACTTAAATACTGTTACAGATCTATTTCATGACAAATATATTTCACAACAAGAAAAATGTATATTAGAAGAGAAAATGCATTTTTTTAATTAAATTTTAACAGCAGTTCTACAAGTCCGTTAGATTTTATCATTTTGGATTATCAATTAGTCAATATTAATATTTTTTATATAAATTCAAATAAAGTCCAAATATAATGTAGTGTTAAAATTTAAACCAAATGCTGACTAGATTTAATTTGTTGGAATCTACTGGCTTTTGAGACTTTTTTTTAATTTAAATCATAAATTCTAAATTATAAATTCGGATCATATAAAAATAAATTGTTCATTGAAAATATTGGTTAATACTAATAAAAATTATTGCTTCCAACATTTTTATAGAAATAACAGAAAAAATAGACTTTTATATAGAAAAATAAAATTTAACATGTATTACGCAACTAACTGTTGGAGATTTTATTTTATTCTATTTAATTTTATATTTTGTTCACTAAAACCCATATTCTTTCCCTTGCTCCTTGCATGAACCGTACATGTAATGTAATAGTAAATAGTAATATACTACTAATATATATTCATCTCTCTCTCTCTCTCTCTCTTTATGTTATTTAGGTGAGAACATGATACGTAAGAAATTAACATGATAATAGCTTTTAACATCTGACATTTAACGATCATCAATTATATAATATTGTTGGACATTTTTCATCAATAAAAACATGACTGTAGAGCGACAGGAGAAGAGCGGTAAAGAGAAAAGAGAAAGACAGGTTAATTCTTTCTATATATATATATATATATATATATATCAAATAGTTCCATCAATATACCTGATTTTATTATTTAGAGAAACACAATTAATCCAATTTAATTTTTGGAGGGTTCTCAAATAACAACAAAATTATTTTTTTATATTAAATTTTTTAAATTTTAAATCTTAATTATAAACTCAAATATTAAAAGTTTATTAGTCTTGACTAACTAAGTTATTTTTCTATGCTTTTTTGCTAAAATAAGAGAAATAAATATTTTACAATAATCATCAATCATAATTATTCAAAATACACATAGTTCTTATGTTCACTTTAATATATTTGTTAAAATTGGTTATTTATTTAAGAATTTAATTTTGATACACTAATAGTATAAAATATTTTATACAATCATGCAATTATTTTCATTCTTTTGAATAATTATTTATGCAATCAATGTAAAAAAATAATTATTTTTATTAGTATAACATTATATAATTAAATATAAATATATTAAAATTAAATTCTTGATTTAATGTGTCTGACTGTTGTTTTTAATTTTTTTACACACGCTACAAAATTTGTGGCTATTTTCACAAGAAAGAAATCACATGGTCCTCGAGGTTGGGGGTGGCAACAAAAACAAGGGGCACGCATGTAAAAGCACAACAGAGGAAAAGAGAGAGAGACGATTGTCACTTTGCAAAACCTTCCTAATCCCAATAAGGGAAATAACCTCAAAAAAAAGAGCAACTGGGTTTGCCGAATTTCCAACCGAAATAAAATGAATGAAAAATATCTCATTCTTAGCTGTGCTCTAAACCGTGGGCCATGCACGTGTTCCACCATTCCTCACTAACTTCAATTCTTCTCTTTATATAAACCGAACCTTCCCTCACACCTTCCTTCACATCCCAAACACAAAACCAGAAAACACACTCATTCACTTCACTCAGGCATTTCATCAAACACCTTCATGGCGAAAGTGGGAAAACTAACGAAGATCAAGTCAGCGATCAAAAGGTGGCCGTCACTCAGCAAGCTGAGCCGCAACAACAGCTGCGTCTCCGCCGCCAGCTGCGACTCAAACCACGGCGCCGCCTCTTCCAAGGAACAGAACGTTGTGTACGTTGGCAGATCGCGGAGGAGGTACCTCGTGAACTCCGAGATCATAGATCACCCGGTGTTCCAGGAGCTGGTGGACAGGTCCAACAGCAACAATAATAGTAATGGTGGCTGCCATGGCGGAATAGTTGTTTCTTGTGAGGTGGTTCTGTTTGAGCACTTGCTTTGGATGCTTGAGAGTGCTGAGACTCAGTTGGGGTCCATGGATGAGCTGGTTGAGTTCTACACTTGTGCATGCTGAGACAATGAGAGAGAGAGAGAGAGAGAAAGAAAGCTAAGCAACAACTACTGCATAATTAATTAATTAACTGACTTTTATTATTATTATTATTATTGTGATGAGAGAAGAGAAGAGTCCGGGAAAAGAAAAGAGAAAAAGAGATTTACAATGCTGAGTTAGTTGATTAATTGGTTTTGCACTTTTGCTCATTGATCATTGTTATGTATAAATGTTATCCAATTGAATATAACATACAAAAATATTTCAAAAGTGTTGCATGTACATCAAAGCTTCTTATTAATTAAATTAGTTATTATTTTTTTTATTTATACATATTATTTTACATGTATTTTTAACAAAATTATTAATAATTATCGTAATTATATTTATTAAAGTATAATAATCAAATTTAAAATAGATAAATAATCAAATACTTTGATAAAAACATAACAAAAGAAATTTATTTAGATTAAATATATATTTCTACATAATAGCTAATTAATAGTTATTTTTTAGTATATATGTACCAAGATTATAAAAATATTATGTGTACACTAAGTAATTGTATATTGGTGTATGTATATAAATATATGCGTTGTTTAACTCATATTTAATATATATTTTATATTAGTTACTAATTTTAGTGTATATATAGTATAGTTGTGTTCATATCTTTTGAAGTTACGAGTTAAAAAGATCAGAAAATTGAAGACCCTAACTTGAGTGTTGTCAAAATTAGATCAAGAGGGTATGCAACCTGTACAGATACTTCAATATTTAAATTAGCAATATTTTTCAGTGTTAGTAGAGATTAGAGTTTATTTGTTGGGTTCTTTTTTTTTTTCGGCAGAATAACGATTTAGAGACATTTACTACTTTTAAGGTCTGTTTTAATGTTATAATTTTAACAATTTTATGAATCACGACTTTATTAATTTTAACTATATATTTGTTAACTAATAACGTAGTATTCTTATTTAATTATGATTATAAATGGCCGATCTTGTCTAGAACAGGCAGCATGATTAATAATATGTATGATAAGTAACATATTTGTATACCAAAAATTGGTGTATAAATTACACTGTGGTTTTGGCATATTTTATTATTTCTTATTTTTATCTATAAATTCAATATGTGTTTTTAATATAGATATCAAATCAAATGTATAAATATTATATAAAGTAGTAAGTATACATTATTTTGATTCCTTTAACCATTGTTTTTTTTTTATTCAAGCTATATAAATAGAAAATATTTTATAACAATTTGTTTAAAAGAGAAATATAATAAAATAGTATTTTAAGAAGAAACGTTTGAATACTAGCTAACTCTTCATACATAAAAATCAGTGGATTAATCAATAGGTGTACATCTACAATGTATGTCTGTGAATTTTTACCATAAAATGTGTGATTAGTTAATATAGTTATTGTTTTACTATTTTATACAACTAAATTTTGGATTTAAATTAAAAAAATAACAAATTACCTTTTATGGATTTATAAGAAGAATATTTAAAAATAAAAATACATGCCAACTACTTCACTCTATTGCCTTTATATAATAGGAGAAGTAGATAATAATAATACGAGTATATGCTGGTTGCTTGCAACTAAAGTGAGAGGAGGATAATTAGTTAATAGTGGAAGTGATGAAGATGATTCAAATGTTCGTGTTAGTTAAGTAAGTGTAATTAAAGAGACTAATTATAATAATGTATAATGTATGTAGGCGTGCCCTTCAACATTTCTTATATATGAAAGTGGCCGACAGATATTGGAGGGCAAAAAATTAAGCTGCTTCGGTGTTTTATTCATTGCGGAGAAATATATATTACAATCTTCTTGTTCGTTTCATGATAATTTCTATACATATATGATATAAATCATTTTGTCAATTAAGTTACGTTTTGATATTAGTCTGATCTGACATACGGGTTTTCTTCCTTAAGAGCGATGTTGGAAGCAATAAATTAATTTGAGTTAAACATTGTGAACGTCTTAAGTGGTTACAAGTGTGAAGTGTGTGCGCTAAGATGGTAAAACCGGACATTATTTTTTGAGTGGGAAATTAAAGGTACTAACGGCCGAAATAAAACAAAACGAATAAGGTAGGAAAAAACACCCGGCAAGTGATAAGATCATAAAATCATAGAACACGGTTTGCCAAACCATCAACAGTGCAATTCATGTCCCGATAAATATGTGCAAGTGTACTTCCAATCCTTTGCCAAGAAACCTTTGATGAGACCCAATAGAAACAATTTGAATGAGTGATAGTGCAAGAGGAGAATTTATTTCAACCAAAACTTTCTTAACTCTGTTACTGTCACAGCAAGCTAAGGAACCCATACATTGGCAGCGAAAGTGAAAATAAAGAGTCAAAGATTTTGCTAACATACGACCAAAAACTGAATCCATCACAATTCAGTTTTTCCCAAAAACTTTCTCACTGCCTTCAAAAAATGACAAATTTATCTCTAACTTTTCGATGTAAGCATATTTAAGTTTTTGGAAACTTAAAAATACATTTAAGTTATTGACTTTTTCAAAATTTGGACATATCGATTTCTAAGTTTGATTTGTCCAATTTTAAAAATTCTTTCACATGTACATCCGTATCAATTATATCAGTACAACGAGAATCACATTTGATTTTTTAATTGAGTCTGACAGACCCAAGTGAATATGAGAGATCAATATGTCTAAATTTTAAAAAGGTTAATAACTTAAATGTATTTTAAAATTTTTAAAAATTTAAATATTTACAAATCAAAAAATTAAAGACCTATTTATCCTTTTCTCCTCTATTCTTATTCCCTCCACAAATTCTATTCCTAGAAATGCTCACAAAAAACACTACAATTCTGTACAAATTCTCTGTACCTAAAACGAAGAAATTGAGTCCAAATATTTCTAAAGTCTCAAAGAACCATAAAGAAAAGGTTATATCATGAAAATTAGGGGTGTGCATGATTCGATCTGATTCGAAGAATCGATCCGGTCTCGACATTTTAGGAACAAATTTGACGTGACTTCACCAGATTTAGAATCAGATAATGATCTCAAAAATAGACCCGTTCATTATTTTGAGTCGGGGTCGGATCAAGACAAATCTGTCTTCACCCGAACCGTATGCATCCTAAGGGAACTAAAAAGATATATATGTTTTAAATTTATTTTAATATTATGTTATATTAATTATAAGTTTATTGTTTTATTTTTTATCACACTTGTTGAATTAGAAAATAGATCAAAAAAGCATCAAATTAGAATTTATGGACAAATTCAAGTTCAAATATGGATATCAAATTTTCGATAACAAGTTTCTTCTTTATAAATAAATGCATCATAAATAAATTTATTTATAAATTATTGTTAAAGTTTTAAAGATCCGATTTCATCCGGTTTGTACACAATATAATTGTGGCTTGAAAATATTTAAGTTTTATCGAGTTTAGGATCAGATTAGAGTCTAAAAAATAGACCCTATATATATTTAGAATTGGATCTGAATAAAAACAAATTTAATTTTACTCGACCCATGAACACCGTCGAAAAAACATCGGAGAGAATTACAATGATTCTATGTCAGTCAATTTAATACTTAATAATTTAAACTTTAGAGCAAAGTACTCTTCAGTGTCAAACCTTTATATTAAATCCTAATTTTTATAAGTTATAAAAAAAACTAATTTTTATCTCAAATATTTTAATTTATCTTTTTTTAATCTTCTATTAAAATTAACATTTTTTAAATATTTTTTGGTTATAATTTTCTTTTGTATTATTATTCCGCTATTTTCTTTTTCAAATTACTGCAATAACTAATACTTTTGCCGCTATCTAAAAAAATATGATAGAAAAAAGAATATTTTTAAAAGACATTTTTTTATTTTAATTAGATAATTAAAATAAAATAAAATAAAATAATTAGCATAAAAATAAAATGTTTTAAACATTATAGATTAAATAATATTTTATTTTTTAATCTTATAGGTTTAATAATTCACATTATAATTATGGTTTTTTTTAAAAGAAAATTACAATATCAAACATATATAAATCTAAAAGAGTTGAATTTGAGACCAGAGGAAAATAGACAATTCACTGTCTTAGCATCTACTAATTAATTCGAGAGGTAATTTAAAACTTTGAAATCGTAATAAAAGATAAAAAAAATTGGTAATATAATCTCATAAAAAATATATTATTTTAAATATGTCCATTCATGTATGATTTTTAATATAATGTTTTTGATGAACTAACATCAGAAACTTAGAATAAGAAATTGTGATAATTTTGTATGTTTAACGTACATTTTACCATTTTGTTTAAGTAACTTCTCAATTCAAGAAGTTATAAAACATTTATTTAAATACGATTTAATTACTCTGTTAGTTTTTATAGTTTCTGTGAAATTTTCAATTAAGTTCTTATACTTCTTTTTAAATTGAGTTTTTATACTAATTTTTTTTTCAATTAAATCCATCTTAACAGTAATGGCTTAATTTTATAGAAACCAGCTAAAAAAAATTAATATAAAGATCTAAATAAAAGAATAAAAAAGTATAGGAATATAATTAAAAAAAAATACAAAAATTTAATTAAAAATTTCGCAAAACTATAAGAACCAATAAAATAATTAAACCTATAAATAATAACATTGTCCGTGAAGACATATAGTTTGTTGGCATTCTCTTCATTTTGAGTAGGATTTTTTATTCTCATCTTCCAAATTCGCAAAGATACCTTAAGATAAACATAGCTATGATGTAATTGAGATTATGTCTTACAAGAAGGATGAACATAGTATTAATTAGAAGAATTTTACTCTTTTCAAAAAAAAATAATTTACAAATAATATAACTCATGCCTGCTAAGAGTTGGAGGTGGCTGATAATAAATATAGTTGTTCAAATATTTAAATCAGATAATATGACTAAAGTATAATAAATATTATGTGCACTATTATTTTTTAAGGTGTGCGGAATACAATAAAATAAAATTCATTTTTTTAATTAAATTTTTTATTTAAAATAAATAAAAAATAGAAATTGAATTAATTTTTATAAATTTATATTATAATTAAACTCAATTTTTTATTTGATTTTTTTAGAATTATGTTAAAAATAAAGTGATTTAGTATATTTAAAATATAAAAAGTTATTTTAATTTTTAAATATTAATATTAAAAAATTGAAAAAAGAGAGATATAGTAGAAGTTCGATGGCGGTTTGCATTATGATAGTGTTTATTAGAGTAGTGATGATAAAAAATTATGTTATAAATAAATAATAAAAATATAAAATCAAAGTATATCCATTTTTAAAGAAAATCAATTCTTATTTCACATAATTAATTTTAAATACAATAATTTATTTTTAATTTAGTTTATTTCAAATCAAATCAATATAAAAAATAAAAAAATATATTATTAATATATTAAAATTAATTATTAAAATTAATTATTAATATATTTATATATAAATATATTAAATATATAATTTAAATTATTTTTTATATATATTTATATTTTAATATATATTTTATACTAATAATTAAATTTAATTTTTGTATTATATTTCTTATCTTATGTTTGGTACTCTGAACTCTTTTGTAAATTTTGTTGTATTCGAAGGATACGTACTAAACAAATTTATACATATCCAGAGGTGATTATCTCAAAGATTTTCACTTTTCATTCATTCTTTGTTAAGAGCCCAATTATATTGGTCAACTTCGTCTAAATGATCAATATATTCAAATTCTATATTAGTAAACCTTACTTTACCTTATTATCACGATATATCTTATTTCAAGATTAATTAATGGGATTGAATTAACATGCACCAAGAGTGGGCACAAATATGAGAATTTGTCAGTTTGTGAATTATAATACCTTAGTTATCAGTGCAAGAAGATGCCTAGGGATTTTGCAAATTGAGCTAATACATGCAAACATAAGTGTTTCTGCACCACATAATCAGATATATTACAGGATTTAACTATGAGGTCATCCTATTTTCAAACCAGCTGCAATAAAAAGTTATGATTTGTTAAGGATTTATTTATTTTATGTCTTAAGAATATATATTAAGATTATAAATTAAAAAATTTAAATTTTTAATATATTTATTTTATATTTATTAAATAAAAAATTTAAAATTTTTTACTAATAATAAGTTTATTATATGTTCATATGTTAACTAAACCCTTTGTTAAAATACAATATTTAGTACTCATTGAAAGAAGATGGGTTGTTATCTTATAGAAAAAATTTATTATCCACAATTTCAAAAAATTGATTTTGAGAGAAATTTAAGGCATTACGAAAATAATTTTTAATTTTTTTTCTTTTTATTCAAGTATGTAGCTAGTATAACAAATAAAAAGAAAACACCAAAAGAAATAGATTTCATATTTTTCCTTTATGAAAAAAGGAACAAAAATATTTATTACATATTAACTAAAATATTATTGATAACTTTGACCTTAATTAACTAAAGATGTCTAATTGTTAATGTGCATCTTATAATTAAAGTATCCAAAGTCCATACAGTAGAAGTTGTAAAAGTTCACAAGTCAATTGGAGATTATTGCAGCCAACCTTTTTTGTTTATATGCTTTAGTCACACTAGACAAATTAGTTCAGTGTGTGGGTCTACCTTACAGATGGTGTCAGAAGCACTGCAAGAGTATGTTCTTACTTCTTGTTTTATGATTTTTCTTTTTTCTTTTATTTTTATTTCATCCATAATGTACTTACTTCTTGTTTATTGATTTTTCTTTTTTCCTTTATTTTTATTTCACCCATAAATCATTCAGCATGTATAGTGGGGGCTTACCTACTGATTTCTACGCTTTTGTCCATTTTGCAAGTTGATGGTCAAGCTCCAATCATAAATAAAAAGTTTGCATGAATAGCCTGTGAAAAAGTTTTATATTCTAATCGCTTGATATATGTGTGCATGACACATTAATAGATGTTTGTAAGTTTGTTTATTTAAATGTATTAACTATGAAAGAGTATTTATTTTATACTAAAATTAATAAATTATATGTTATTCTATAGGGTTTTACCAACATGTATTTTAGTACATTTTAAAAGTACTATAAAAAATATTTCACTAAAATTATTGAAAAAATAATTTTTTTAACAATTTCTGAGATATTAAATACATAAAAAGTGTAACAATTTTAATTTATTATAGAATTAAATTATGTCTTTAAAACATAGGATAACTAAATCTTATTTTATAAATAATCATTATACAAATTAGTGAAAGAAAATTTTTTAACTTATGTGACAACTCATTAAATATTAAATTTTAATGTAAATTTTTTTTATATTAATTGTGAATAAACATCATAATATCTAACTTTATATTCGGAACAAATTACTTTTTTTTTGTGATTATTCGAAACAAATTATTTGATTCTCTTAAAAGTAAACATGAGATTAATTTAGTTTAGAATAAAATAATTTTCATGTTAATTTAGTACCAAAAAAATATAACAATTTTTTTAAATAATTTTGACAATAATATAACTGAAATTTATTATTAGATTTAATTTTCATGTATTTTGCTAATATAAAAAATTTTACATGTATATCTAAAATGCTAAGACCAATATGTATATATATATATATATATATATATTTGAGTTAACGATTCTTTCATTTTTGGGACTAAAATATTAGGCACTTAATATTCCTCTAACTGTATTTAATAATATATAATATGAAATTAATTAGTTTTTTATACTTAATTTATAAATAATCATCTAAATAAAGAACAATGTACATATCAAAATTATACTCATTTTTTAATTTTAAAAAGCTAAGCGTATATATGCCATCTATTTGCACAATAATATAAAGAATATTAATTTATTTATAATTAAAATCAACTATCAATATAAAATATTTATTAAAATATAAAATACATATTAAATATAAATTAAATCAATATATATTTATACAAAAATATATTGTAGTTAATTTTAATATATAAATAATATCTTTATTTATTTGATATTGGATAAGATATCACTCGTACACGTTGTTAGTGGGGTTGGAGACAGGTTGACCTTAATGGCAACGAGTTGGACTCTTGGAGTCATGGAGTGGTACTTACAAAGACTATTCGACATTCAAGTTAGAATGAATCTGAGTGGTAGGTGAAACTGTGAGAGTTAGGGATGTGTGTCGTACTTGAGGGAGCTCCGAGCCTCTTGACCCCCTTTATATAATTTGCGATCGTTGTCTTAAACATCGGTTAGGTGGTCATACTTACCAGGCCAGTTCGGGCCACAGTTACAACCTGAGTCCGAATATCAGAGTTGTAGCTGATATAATTATAATTATTTAGGATTTATGTTACAATATAATTAATTATTTTACTTTGTATGTATATATGTGTGTATTTATAGGATAAATTTATTTATTAATTATATTTGTTAGTATGTATGGTTAAAAATAAGAATTAAATTTTCTTAGATATTTTTATAACAAAATTAGTTATTAATTATATTAGTTAGTTTAGTATTGAGGTTAAATTTTTTTTTAATATTCATGTTAATTTAATAATAATTATTAGCATATTAATGAAAATTAGAACTATAAGTGCTTTAATTTATTATTAATTAATTAACTGAGACTACTTGAATTACTATTTATTTATATTTTATAGGGTTCACGAAGATTGAGGTGTGTCCACATGAATTTACTAGATGTAAATATTCTAATTGTCGAGCCTTTTTTGCGAAACATTAACTTTTATGGCGTATCTTAGATTGAAGTAATCCGAAGTCAGTCAGCTTTGATAATAACTCTAGTTGAGGGATGACATCCAGATATCCATACCTTTCATCTTTCAACTGGTGAATGCGTTGTTACGTTGAAAGATATAGCACTAATTTTAGGTATGCTGATAGATGATCTTCTCGTGACAGGAGTAATCATGAGTAGTCACGAGGCCATAAAAGTTGAACGCATGCATCAAATTAGGGTTGCACCTAGGACCAGTAATTGCAGAGGAAGTTACATCAAATTGACCTGGATTAGAAATGTTAGAGATGGATTACATCTGAACAATCAAGTTACTATTGAGAGTGCCATATCTTCTTGTTGTTTGGGTTAATCATGTTTGCTGATAAGTTTAGGTTAGCAGTTTAATAGAAATTTATGCTGCTATTCTACGGTTTTTCTTAGATCAACAACATTAGTTGAGGATTGATATCCATAGCACACTTATACAGAACATTGTGTAGGTTATCTTGTTTTGACTGTAAGGAGGTCAATAATCTACTAACATTATAGCATATTTGGATTTGGATTCGTCTGCCATTTCTGGCCTCGATTCCTAGTGCTTCGCAACATTTCCCACTTACTAATTGGTAACATTGATTATTAATTTTACAAAGTGTTTTAATGTTTAGTAAAAAAATTTATTAATGAAAAAATAATGTTAGATCGCGTAACTGAGAACGTTCTAATCAGCCGTATAGATATCATATTTTTTCTCACTTTAGGAGATTGTTAAATGACATGTAAGAAGGTTAGGTATGTTTTAATCAAATAATATAAAATCATGTTGATATTCATGTATGCTAAACCTTCGCAGTATTTGGTGAATAATCTTTTGATTTTTTTTTTTTATATTTGTCTAGTTTGTTTGAGAAATTTACAGTATTGATCGAATAGAGGCAAATGTCATTCTAGAAGATATCTATTGTCATTCATTGGTTTGGAGAGCAATGATATCATTGATATCATTTGAGATTCTTGAGTGGCATACAACCGACAAGTGCATAAGACAATTTGATTTTATATAGGGTGTCCACATTAGGAGAGGTCGACCAACATGGTGAGATTTTGATTGGACCCAAAAAATTTGTTTAGTCCATCAACCATTTATTTTGGATCATGCAATGGACCAACCAATATAATCATGTCCTAGCTGAGGATCCTATGCCTTTGTAGTATCTATTGGACTTTTACATGTATTAGTATTGCATGAAATATGGCACCCATTTACACTTATTTGATCTTGTGTTGCAAAAAAAAAAATCAAGGGGCAATATTGGGGTGAATCAGCCACCTTAGTCAGAGCCACAACCCTAACAACCCCTATAGCCAACACCATTGCAAGAGCCACCTCAATAGTTTGCAATTCCATATGCTCCACATATCTATTTCACATCGCATTTCATACAGTTGTATCCACTACATTAATAGTATTGGGGTGTATCATAGTTGAGAATAGGAGACCCAACATCGTTCAGCCAGCTGCTTGGATTCATGGCGATAGATTCAGGTTAATCACACTCGTGTAACCTAAGTGAAGTCACCCTACCCATGTTGGCACAAGATAGTATTTTGACCCAGTGATACGTGCTTCAAATGTTCGTGATATGAAGAGATCAAATATTATTTAAAAGTTATTAGTTTATTTTGATGTATTTTATTTATGTTTATTTAGTTACTAGATTAGACTTTATATTTGTGGGCTTCAGGATTTTCTTTATTTTAACCTAATGAGAGGTTATAAATACCTCCTTATCTATTATAGTCATAGTATTTAATGATTAGAGATGTGAAACTCCTTTTTGGTTTCGTGATGAAACTATGATATAGATAAGTGTAGTTGAGTGAATCTCTTTCTTGTTGCATCGAAGAATTGAGTAGAAGGTTGAGGAGTCCCTTCAATTCAATTCTCAAATTATGTAATGTACAAGTTAGGTTGAGGAGTCCCTTTCTTGTTGCATCAAGAAATTGTATAGAAAGTAGAGTGATTCTCTTTGTATTCAATTTCAATCTATCCATTTTATTTTCTATTTTAATTTTAATATATTTTTCTTATTCAGTTTAAATTATTATCTTTTTGTTTATCCTCTTTCTTCCGTATCTCCCAAAGAAGGAGGTCATTAGATTTGAGAATTCGGTATCATACTCCCTCAAAAAACTCTGAGGCAGACTATATGTTAATTCGAATAGGAGTGGCGGGAGTCGAGGGGTTATTAATAGTGGTAACCCCGTCGTATCCCAATGGATCTCATCGAGGAGAGTACTAGGGAGTTGACAATGATGATGATACAATCAACCAGATTTGTGGTCACATGACCCATCAGTATCCACCGTTAAATGTTCAAGCATACTATCTGCGCGGGATTTCGCTCAGCCACTTTATGTAAGCCTTACCTCATTTGCATAAACGCTGGTAATACAAGCTATGTTGTTGAGTTGTCCTAGAATATCCTACGATAGGAAAAAAATAAAACCACTAAATATAAATAACAATTATGAAACATGTAACTATAACAATTAAAAACTTTAGTGTTTTTATTTACCTATGCTGACGATAAACTTTTGGAGATACGGTGCCTTAAATTTTCTCAAGAAATTGGATTCTATATGCCTGATGCAAAACATGTGGAAAGCTCTTGGAGGTGACTAAGCTCTATTACTAGAAACAATGACTGATCTAAGAAAATTATGTCGATCAAAGATGAGGCCCACACCATCCTATGTCACTATATGTTGTCCCAAGTTACTGAAAAAAAATGTAATGCGTCAGAAGTCTCCCCTTCCACAATGACAAATGCAATAGGTACAATATTGTTACCATTCTAGAAAACCACAACCAACGAACAACCCTTATATTTTTCATATAAGTGAGTCTCGTCTAATACAAGAATAATAACTTTAAAAGATCTGATGTAACACCCAGATATCAGAAACTAGGTCATCCCTCTAGTATACAGACATGGTTTCAACTAACTTCATAAAGAAGTTAATAATAATCATATTATATTAGGTACCCCAAACTTAACTATTTCTATAATATAAAACTACCATATAATTATCCAAATTATTACCTACATTCAAATATTCAGAAAATTTTAGTGCATGTATAGCCTTTATATCTAATGCACCCATGAAAGGTGACTCCTCAAACAGATGCTGGTTTGTTAGTACATTAGCCATATTTACTGCATTTGTCTCTATAGTGCCACCAGCTTGATTCTCATCTTCATTTAGATCAACATCCTCATAGTTACTTTCAAACTTCTCCTCACTGTCAGTATTGCTGTTGCAGTCTTTCCATTTGATATTTCGATCGTCTTTAGATTGTTCGAACTCAATATACAACTCAATAAACAACACCTGTGATCTAGCTTTCATAATAGATTGAAAACATCTTTTGCATGGTTGCTTCTCATCGGTAATAAACCAGCCAAATACTGATATATGATGCCTATAAAAAATACATAATACCCTCTTTGCTATTTAAGGATCTATCCTTTTACAAATAATACATTTTAGTTCTTCAAATGATAATATGAAAGGAACAACGACATCAAACAAATTCTCATATAAAAATCTCATTCTCTTATATGTTTGTAATTAAATTTGACCATGATAATATATTTTTAACATAATTCTATCATCTAATTTTTTTTACTCAGTACCACTCTCGTTCTCACTAGTAATAAAGGCTGAAAAAGAGAGAAAGAGTTGAAGAGAAGATGAACTATGTACAATTAGGCCAACTGAATTATATATAGCTCATAAATTTAATTCTTAAATTTGATATTTTTAAATTTATTTTTTTTTAATTTATAAATCTAACCACCCAATTTTTTATTTTTAAATTTTTTTTATTTATAAAATTGATCCACCAATTGATTTTTAGATAAAAATTAAAAAAAATTAATCCCACAAATCAGACCCTCTGATTCCCACATTTTGAACTCACCTTGCTAAAAATCTAAGCCTCCAATTTCTATTCACATTTTGTCTCATGCAAATTTGAGGCCTCGATTTAGTGATTTAATTAAAAAAATTCAACTCCATATTGAATTGAAACATTTCACTTTTCCATAACTAATAAGGATAACATAACAATTTCCATTCCTAAAAAAATAAGCCTAAAAAATATGTTAACTAAATGTTGTACTACCGAAAACTTGTGCGATATATATATATATATATAAACGGGGCGAAAGGCCCAAAAAAACAGAAAAGCAAGTTTATCTTATAGAAGGAGAGTTATGCAGAAAAGATTTAAGCCTTAGATAATGAACAACATAATCGGCCCTAGGTATTGGGCCCAAAATAAAACTCGTTAGAATGAGCTAATGCATAAAAGTGACCCTAAATAATACCAAAAAAAACAAAACAAAAAACAAAAGTGACCCTAAATAGTAATTTCAAATTTGGGAAAAACCAAAAACCTTGAAAAGAGTTGATAATATTCGACATCGAACTTAATGGTTGACAATTTTTTTTTTAATTTGTCAAATTTTAACATTTTATTGATCAGGACATGATTGAGTTATTAAAAAATAAACTGAATAAAAATTTGAAATTCGAAGCGATATTTTTGCACCACTTAATGAATTCTTAATTGAAATTTGACGCATATAATTTAATAAAAAATAAAGCATGATTTTTATCTCCTACTTTTTGAAAAGCTTTAAAATTACGGTATGTTTAACTTGATTTTTTTTGTGACTACTTGATTTAATTTTATGCTTAATGTAAATAAATTTTAATTCAATCCATGTCATTTAAATTTGTTAAGTTACTAATAGTCTAATATATTTTCTCTCCAATTTTTCGGCTTTAATCTTCTTCTTCTGTATTGTTTGTTATAACATCTTTTTTAATATAATTTTTGTTTAAAAAAATGAATTTGGATAAAAAGTGAGATCAAAATTAATTTTGAGTAAAATATGTATCACACATAATGTTTTTATTTTTTTATATATTTTTTACACTATAAAAATAATAATAAAATCTTATTTCATTAGATGGAATAAATTATAGGAAAACTTTTAAGTGTACCATTCACTTTATTCGTATTTTGATGAACCATGTACGGATCACTGAAAAATAAATTTTGTCATGTTCTACCATGTGTAATGTCAAAAGAGTACAAAAAAGAATATAAGAAAGACAGTTCAGTGTAGTTGTTTGGACTATCTTGAGCTGAGCCATCCTGATAAGCGTGTGATTGCTTATTGGACCCAAAAATTTGACTTAATGACTCTTTCAACTTTTAGCCCGGTTAGTTATTAGATCCTCCAACCCAGTTAAAAAAAAATTATATTTTTTTTTTACTAAATATAGGAAATTCGAACCCGCAACTTTTTAATTGAGTATGAGAAAACTATGTCATTTGAGTTATTATTCATTAGCAAAAAAAATTTACATTCTTGATTTGTTGAAAGATATGAAAAAATAAAAAAGGATCATATTTATAATTTATTGTTTAATTTTGACATTAAAAGGCCATATTTTAAATAACTAACGAGGAAACAAAATTAACTATCCTAGTATTTTTACTAGTTTAAAAATTTATAATTGAATTTTGATGGTAAATAAAAAATATTAGAAAATTTACTCTTTAAAATATTTTATAATAGGTTTTACATTAAATATAAAAATAAAATTTTTAAAATATTTGTATTTTTTAATAAAAAATAGCTTGAAGAAACTTAATTTATAATTTTTATCTAGGATAAAGTATTAAATTGATCCTTTACGTTTGGGTCTAATCCTGTTTTAGTACTTAAAGTTTAAAGGATCCTATTCGAATACAAAAAGTTTTATTTAGTTTCAATAAAGTTCAACCGTGAAATTAATATTAAATAATTAATAAAACCTTAGTTTTTAAATATAAAAAACTTATATAACTAAACTTTTCGATTATTGAGGGGAGTTCCCTGCGGTAGAGATGACAATAGCCTTGTTCTTGTCGCTACCAGCAAATTTTCCTGCGAAAAGCAAGTTCTCGACAATATTATCCATGTGCTTGAATCAAGGTTAGTGGCTCGTGGTGATGCATCTATTGCTGATCCTATGCCTCTCAAGTTTATATCTCTTCTTTAGAGAAGGAGACATTAAGATTTAGTAGAACGGCGAGGTTAATTATTTAATATTGACTTCGCAGTAGCACTACATTGAAGCTAAATAAAAATTTTTAGATTCAAATATGACACTTTAAACTTTAGGGACCAAAATAGGATTAAACCCAAACGTAGGGGACAATTTAGTACTTTATCCTTTTATCTAATATAAAAATTTAATTATAAACTTTTAAATTATAAAAATTTAATTAAATATTTAATAAAAGTATAACAACAAACAGAATAATAAAACCATACACAAAAATTAAAATAAAAATACTGTAAATTTTTTAAAAAATTAATAGTAGTTACTAATTACGAATTAAAAATTTGGTCCTCTAATATTAAGTTCTGGGATCAAGTCCATTTGTTGTGTGTGGAATCATTTTGCCCGTCCATAATATAACTAAAATAACAAAATAAAATAAAGGGTAATTCACATTAATAAACCAACATTCATCCAATTTTACACGAATTATCAAAAATAAAAAAATGCAACGTAAATCATTCCAATCACATTTTTATGTAAATCAAATGAATAAGACTAGATTTAGCTTTCTATATAAATCGAAACAGTTTGATTCGATTTATACATATTTGCATGTTGTCCTAGTAAATCTAATCAGACTGTTTCGATTTATGCATACATGTATGCTATCTTAGTAAATCTAAACAGAGTGCAGGGGCGGAACTAAAAAAAATATTAGAGGGGACTAAAAATATTTACACAATAAAATAATATTAAAATAAATTTTTGAGGAAGGCTAAACTTAAATTTACATATAATTTATATGTAAAAAATTAAAATTAGGGGGCCGTTGTCCCCCTTTCGCAGTAAGTAGCTCCGCCCCTGACAGAGTGATTAGATTTACACATGCATAAATCGAAAAAGGGTGATTAAATTTACATAGAGAGTTAAATTTAGTCTGGCACTCTGACTTATTCGATTTACATAGAAAAACGATTGGAGAGATCCATGTAACATTTTTTAATAACCATAACTTTTTATTCGTTTGATAATTTAAATAATTATCAGTAACTTCATACTACTCACATACGGTTTTTACCTTCTTTGATTCTCCATATTATGGTTGCACTAAATTTTCGTATTCAATTTTTTTAGTTAAATTTAAAATTTTAAACATTATTTTAGATTCCTAAAAAAAAATCGATGTGATTTAAAATTGTTCATTTGAAACTAACACATTATTTTTATAAAAATCAACACATTTAAATCAGTATTCAAACAAAAAATTAGTATTAAAAAAGAATAAAAAATTATAAAAAAATAAAAAATTTAATAAATTTTATTTAAACATATATAATTAAAAATTCAAATGTGTTGGTTTATATGAATATAATGAGCTGGTTTTAAATGGACAATTTTAAATCACTACTTTTACATAAATTCATATATTTTTCTAAAAAATAGTAATTTTTACGTGTACGTTAGTAATTTAAAACTAATCGTTTATTTCTCCTGTAATTTGAAACCATCTATTTTAAATAGTTCAATACAAATAAACATGAAAAAGTTATTAATAGGATCAAATATTATTTTTTCCAAGAGAACCCTGTTTAGTTTATTTAACAGGATCAAATATTATTTTGGTCCTCAATGTTTCGGCCAAATCTTAATTTGGTCCCTAACGTTTCAAACGTCATATTTCAATAAAAAAAATTCAAATCTCCTATTTCAATCCCAAAAAATATTTAAGCAGGTTTAATGTTGTCCCACAATTAAATTTGACATAAGCAATTCGCATATTGAATAATCAATAACATTCGATTTTAGTATGTAAGTAATATCGATCCATCAACGGTGATTAATATAAAAAATGTTCTTTTGATTTTGAAGCGTTTATGATTGGTTATTAAGATTTAAAATTTTGTACCAAAAAAATTGAAAAAAAAATGTTATAAAAATATTTTGGCTATATTTTTTTAATATATAGAACAATATGATTTAATTAGTAATGTTATTAATGTCTATATTACTCATTTTATTAACTATTAGTGTTAAATTTAATAATAAAACTATATTATACCTATTTAAAATTTTTTGGAATGAAAATAATATTTAAAATATTAAATGTTAAATTAAAATTTGTTCCAAATATAGAGGACCAAAAATACTATTTTATGAATAAAAGAGTGTGGCACGATTCTTTACTACATTATGTTAATAGATAGGTAAGGATTAATTCTATTTGTTGTTTCTCAATCAGATTTTTCGGCCTAAATCATAAACCAAAAAATCAAAAAATAAATAAAAAAGAATGCCAAATTTAACAATTATAATTCTACAATTTATAATCCCATAAAACAATACTAGCTAAAATTCATACAAAAATAATGTACCAAAAAATCATTCATTACCCACAATTTAATACAAAAAAATCATGCACAAAAAAAATTCATTAGCCGTGCCATAAGGGAATCAGCTAAATCAAAACAAAAGATCATGACAAAATTAAAACATCCAAGGAATAAGCCACCAAGCCACCAACAAGGGAAGCCATTTGTCAAGGGGCAGCACGGTGTAATTTTGATAAATCATACCTCGTGGAACGTAAAAGTTGGTACATACCTCACAATGCTTTCCATTATAAACACATATTACATAAAAAATCTCATCCATCCATATTTTTAAATTAATATTTTAACGGTACAAATTTAATATACACCAGTATATCAATAAAATACACTGATATAGATGAAATTTTTCCTAAGTTATATAGATTAAATGATATAATTGTATCTTATGATTTATCATGTTTATAGTAAAATTATTTATATGTATATTTTTTTGACCGCCTCTTATATTGTCTTTTTAGATCTTCTTCTATTATCTTTTTATTGTTTATTTTCTATTTCATTCACTTTTTAATCAGATACCATCTTTTTACTACATATCCAAATCTCTTACCATGAGATACTATCTTCTCTATAATAGACACTATTTCAATTTTTTTTTTATTTATTATTTATTTTATTCATACATATGTAGTCGCTCAACTATCTTAATATCTTTTTCTGTGATCTTTGTCATTCTAATTTATATTTATATTCATTTTTTGTTGCACTATCCAACACTTTGTATAATATAACTGGTTTAATTATAGTGTAATAAAATTTTATTTTAAATTTAAAATAGTTTTTGGTCATAAATTAAATGAAGATTTGACTAAATTTTTATGGTGATTGTGAAGAGTCTAGCATTTAACTTATTTTTCAAAAAAAAAAAACACTTTACTTTTAAATATTTTAATATCTATTTTTTATTCTAACCCATGTGACTAATTTTTTATTTTATTTTATTTTTTACAAGTAGCATGATAGATTGATAGTTCTTTCTTATACTATTGGCCTTATACTATCATACTCTGTGGTATTAGGTGTACCAAATGAGTTTAATAGACAAAAGAAAATTGTTGAATTAAATTTTAAAATAGTCTCTGAAAGTGGTGTCTCCCATTATAATTGTTTCTAAAATTTTAATTACACTAGTTATGTCTTTGAGATTGACAAAAATGTACCACATTTGTCTCTAATCTATTTTTCATTAACGATATGATGACATCACTTAATGACGTAGGTTGTTAGTAACACATGTCACTTCATGATTTGGCCACGTGTTTATCAGTGACACGTGACATGCTGATGTGGATGGTTGTGCCACGTGTCACAATATTATTCGGCAATGTGTCTGTTTATACCATGTGTTGTAAAAGTATTCATCCACGTGTTATCCATTATGTCATCATTGTAGATGTACTAAATTAGTCTATCACTTTGCATTAAGTGATTCGTTTTAGTCCCTAAAATTGAATATCGTGTACTAAAGTAGTCCATTTCACCAATTTTTTTCTCATTTTTTTAAAATTTAAAATTTTTAATATCTTGTATTCATTAATTTCAATTCTATTTTTTTACGTATCGTTTAAATACAAGTACTTTTATAAAAAAAATTTAAGCTTTTAGTTTTAATTATATAATTTTTTATGATAATTTTATATTGGTACATTTTGTAATATATAAGTATGTTATTATAAAAAAAGAAGAGTTATGCTACGTGTACACCAAAATCAATTACCAAAGTCAGTCACCAGTATAAAATACATACTGGAATATAAATACACATCGAAAATAAATTAAATCACACATATATTTATACACAAATACATTAGTGGCTGATTTTAGTGGCTAATTTTTGTGTACAAATAGAATTTTTGAAAAAGAATTATATGATTGATTAGACACATATTTTTATCAAAAAATGTATTTTTAACAAGAAATCAATAATTAAAATACACTTTTTTTTCAGTTCTTATGAAATACACATTTTCGTTGTGTGTAAATAGGTTGGACTGAAGACAATTCAATCACCCTCACTACCATCTCCGACCTCTTTAGTCTAGACGAAAGAGGTCGGAGATGGTAGTGGAGGTGCTTGAAAGTTGAATCGTCTTCACGTCAACTCCAAGACAGCGGTTAGCGTACCCGTAAGAGAAAAAATATTACATAAAAGTACTTGTATTTAAATAACATGTGAAAAAATAGAATTGAAATTAATAGATTTAAAGATATTGAAAATTTTGAATTTATAGAACAAACTAGTGAAGGAACTAATTTGATGCACGACATTCAATTTTAGGGACTAAAATGAGTCAATGCAAAGTGATGGACTAATTTGGTGCATCTACAATGATGACACAATAAATGACATGTGAACGAATACTCTTGTGACACGTAGCACAAACAAACACGTGGACAAATAGTATTGTGACACGTGGTACAACCATTCTCATCAGTATGTCACGTGTCACCGGTCAACACATCATCATACCATTATACGTGGCCAAATCATGGAGTGACACGTGTTACTAACAGCCCACGTCATGAAACCATGTCATTATGTCGTTAATAGAAAATGGGTCAGGAACTAACATGATGTATTTTTGTCAATTTCAAGGACGTAATTGATATAATTAAAATCTTAAGAACGATTTTAATGCACGACGCCAATTTCAAAAAATATTTTGAAGTTTAATTCGAAAAAAGTTGTTTATTGTACACTTAAATCCATGTACAAATTTTTAAATATCTAATTTATCATTAACTATTAATTTAAATACAAACTTCACATATTTATACTATATAGATACCAAAAATTAAATCTCCGTAAAAAATATATGAAATGTCTCTCTATAATCAAAATTTACAAATAATAGTCAAACTAATTTTATCTATAATCAAATTTTATAAACAATATATTCAAATTTGATTTACATTTACAATCAAATTTCATATAATCAAATTAGAATCACATTTATAATCAGAATATGAGTAAAATGAAAATGCAAAAGTATAGCTGTGGTTAATTTTTTTGTTTTTGAAAATTTTTTATTTTCTTTTATATTCGAAGTTTGATTTGATGGTTCATTACTCATATACTCTTCTAAAAGTATATGGAAACATCTATATACACAAATATATAATAATAATTTAATATTAAATTTTTATTAGTCATATACACAAATATAATATATATAAATATATATAATTTAATTTTGTTCCCTAAATTAAATGTATCGTGTAAGTGGTTTTTAATTAAATACTGAATTAGATATATAAAGATCAACCTTTTTTTTCTAAGACAGTAAAAATTTATTGCATTTGAGTCCAATTGGACTAACTTACACCAGGCAGAGAAAAGGAAAAGATCCAACAAAATAACACATATCTTTCAGACAGAGTTGCAATAAAAAAAGGGAGAAATTGTCATCTTGTATGCTCTCTCTTTCTCATTGTTCTTCGAGCTTCTTCCAAGCATAACAATAGAGATCTGCGCTTCTGTTCAAACACTAACTCGTTCTTAGCTTTCCACAGTTGCCAGCACAAATTCGCAACTAGTTCTCTCCTTCCTTCTGATTGCCTTACTTGGCCAATTTTGTTCTGGATTGCTAATCACCATTTTCATGCTTCTTCTTTGCAGGGTAGCACAGTAATTCCAGAAGTCTTCCAAGCTTTCATTGAATCTGCACACGTCCAAATGCAGTGAACAACTGTTTCTTCTGCCAAGTTGCATCTGGGGCAGAGTGGGTTAACACTCAGAATTTGTTCTTGGAGTTTCTATTTAACAGGTATGCCTTCATGTAATACCTTCCAAATAAAGTTCTTTATTTTTGGTTGGCACTTCAATTTTCAGATATTTGACCACATCTGTTTATGTTGAAAGTGTTTAGGGAGGTATTTGACTGGTGGGTAGTTAAATTAGAATGCCATCTAGTAGCCAATTGCAACTGAATAATTGCCAGTCTTCTCCTTCATCCAGGTAATTTTATCTTCTCCATCATTAATGATAGTGTTGATGATAGCTTCTGATACTTCTGCACTGAAAAATTCTGCTATTTTATTGTGGTTCCACTATTTATTTGGGAGAATTAAATCTGATACCCGTAGAAGAAGGTCTGTTGAGTTAGGGTTCGAAATAGGGGTTATTGTTGTAAACTTGGTGGCCCAAGAATCTTCTCGTATTCTGATAGAAGTTCTCCTTCTGATTTTTCAGCCTTTTTTCAGTACTTTTTTTCCTTTTAAAACACTTCGTCAGCCCCAAGAGGGACTATTTCCAGCCTCAGCTCTGAGAAAATCTGTAAACATGAAATACTTGCTTCTATACACCTTATATATCAGTGAATTTGTTCGAGTTAGGAGTCGCCATCCTTGCTTGGCTAACATAGCAAGATTAAAAGCTTTCAAGTCCTTGAAATTGAGCCCCCTTTGGATCCTTGGCCTACAAGTAGTCTTCCATCCCACCCACTGTAATCTATTCTCATATCTCTTTTGTCCCCACCAGAATTGGAACATGGCTCGTTGAAGTTTATCTAAAAGTGTCTCAGGAAGCTTAAAATAACTAAGCGCATATAACGGAACAGCTATAGCCACCGCTTTGATCAAAACCTCCCTCCCACTTGGTGACAATAGTGCCCTCTTTCAATGTTGTAGCTTCTGATTAACCTTGTCTTTAATGTAATTAAAAGTAGTTCTCTTTGATCTCTGGACGATTGTTGGTAAACCCAGGTATTTGTTTTGATTACCAACATGAGGAACTTGAAGAATAGTAGCTAGTTGATCTCGGATAGGAAGAGGAGTGATTTTACTGAAAAACACCGATGACTTATCCATATTGACCACTTGGCTGCCAATTTCCGTGTAGTTCCGTAGGGTACGCAGTATTCCTTGACAATCAGCAACAATTGCACGACTGAATAGTATTGAGTCGTCAGCAAAAAATAGGTGATTGATCTTAGGACATATGTGATTTAACCTCAAACCAGAAAACTCTAGCCTCTGTTCTCCTTTGTGGGGATAGATGGGAGAGACCCTTTGCATAAAATAGAAATAGATAGGGAAAAAGAGGATCACATTGGCGCAATCCTCTGCATGGTTTAAAAAAACATGAGGTTGACCATCCACAGTAACAAGAGTATGAAACCGTCATCACACACTCCTTAACCAATTCATCCATTTGTTACAAAACCCAATTTTATCATAATGGCCCAAACACAAGACCACTCAACCCTGTCGTATGCCTTACTCATGTCCAATTTCAAAGCCATCTCCATTTCACCATAGCTCTTGTTTTTCAAGAAATACATAAACTCGTGAGCTATAAGACATTATCACTAATTAATCTTCCTTTAATAAAAGCACTTTGATTATCACTAATAACTCTATTCATAATAAACTGCATTCTGTGGACCAAAATCTTTGAAATAATTTTATAAAAAATACTGCTAAGACTTATTGGTCGAATCTGCTTCATAGAGGTAGTGTTTGTCTCTTTTGGAATAAGATAGATATGAGTATGACAGCTTGACATACATTCTTTTTTATTGTTTTCCAAAAGAACTGAAAGAATTTAGCAGTAAAACCATTATCCCCAGGGGCTGAAAAGGAGTTAATAGAGAAAACAGCTGACTTAATTTCCTTCTCAGTTACTGCCCGAACCAGCATCCTATTTGTTGTATTGTTGATCTTCTGAGGGATTCCTTGAATATCCTTCTTTGGATCTTTCGGATTGCTCGAAGTAAAGAGCTTCTCAAAGTATTTTTGGGCCATATTAGCGATGTCTTCAGAAGTAGTAGCAGTATTACCTTCGTCATCCTCTAGATGATGGATTTTATTTCTTCTATTCCTTGTTTTAAACTTGGAATGGAAGAACTTTGTATTTCTATCCCCCCATCTTAGCCACTTTACTCTAAATTTCTCCTGCCAGTATCTCTCTTCACTTTTCAATGCTTCCTCCAATTCAGCCTCCATCACCCTTAGAACAATAGGATTAGCTTGTTCCCCTTTTTCGAATCCAGCAGCAATGCTTTCTTTGAGGTTGATTATTCGGTTCTTTGAATTTGAAGATGAGGTCTTTTGTCAGTATACTAATTGATGTCTACATTTTTTCAATTTTTCAGTCAACTTGTACATTGCAAAGCCCTCCACGTCTTCCCTCCACATGCTCTTGATCAAGCTGTTTACCTCCTCTAACTCACACCATCTTTCTTGAAATCTAAATCGGCGCTTCGTGTTTCGTTCTTGCCTTTCTCCTTGAATCAACATCGACTTATGATCTGACCCCATGTCATCTAAATGAGAGACAAAAGCATTTGGCCACTCTCCCACCATTCAGCCGAAATCAATACCCTATCCAATCGCTCTTTGATTAAATTAACTCCAAATTGCCTATTACACCATGTGAATGGGTCTCCTTCAAATCCTAAATCGATCAGCCTTCCTCCATTAATGAACTCATTAAAGTCTCGGATTGAGGCTTCCGATTTATCCCTTCCACCATGCTTCTCAGAGTGCGCTTTTATTGCATTAAAATCTCCCAGTAACACTATCTTGTTGTTCCTTCCATCCATCATATGTAGGATATATGCAATTTGATAAAGCTTTTAGTTTTTAAAAGTAACTTATAAAAACTAATTTTTAAAAGATGGCTTTTTAAAAGTTGTAGCATTTATATTTGGTAAATCAAATTAAAAGAAACTTTCAATAAACACAAGCAACAACAATTACGTTTGGTAAAATAACTTTTAAAATTTAAAAATACTATAACAGACATAAATGCAAGCATTAAATTTGAAAATTAGTTAACATATGAGGTTATATTAAACTTTTAAATTTTGAAAAGTACAATTCAATTTTAAAAAACTCTATCTTTGGTGCTTTTAAAAGTACCCGAATCTTTTAAAAGTTACAAACACAAACATATGATTTTTTTTATTTACCAAACACAAAATTATGAGTTTAAATTTTAAAAAGTACAAACACTTCTTTCAAAAATATTATCAAACAAAATCTGAGTCTACACAAACGGACTTTGAGGACTTCCCTAAATAAGAATAACCGAGAAAATACCTATTTAATTTGTATTTTATTAGTATTTTTATAAAGTAGTAGTACTATATGTACTCTTATAATGCACAAAAAATATCTATTTAATTTGTATTTTATTAGTATTTTTAAATTTATTTTTTATTATTTTATTTAATTTATATAAACATATTAAGAATTCTAATTTATTCTCCTAATTTTTAAATGTAATTTTAAAATTTTTTACCTATTTAATGTTATAAAAAAATGGTAATTCACTTTATTAAACCAAGCTCCATCCAATGTTACACAAATCAACCAAAATAAATAACGTTACGTGAATCACTCGGAGCATATTTTTATATAAATCGAAATAGATAAGTTAGATTTATGTTTGTACATAAATCGAAACAGTATGTTCGATTATATGTACTCTTAGTAAATCTAATAAGGCCGTTTCGATTTATATGTAAATGCAACGTTACCTAAATTGGACCGTTTCAATTTATGCATGCAACGTATGTGTAGTAAATCTACATCCACTGTTTCGATTTATTTTAAATCGTGTTGTTTTGATTTATTCAGGAATTAAACAATATAAATCATGTATTTACCTAAACCAATAAAATATTATAAATTTTTATAATACTCCTTATATCTTTTAAATTATTTTTTTAAAATTATTTTGTATGAAATAATTTTTTTTGTAGTATAACTTAAATAAATTTATTAAAAAATATATTTATTTAAATTTTAAATACAATACTCTTCTACATAATTAATAATTTAGAAATTAAAACAATTATTTTATTTCATGTGAAACAATTAAAAATTAAAAAAGATTAAATTTAAATATAAATTTTTATATATATACTCAAATTTTAAATAAAATACTCTATCTAATTAATAATAATTTAAAAATTAAAAAAATTATTTTATTTCATACATTACCAATAAGTTGTAGGGCACTTAGAGATTCAATATATAACACACCATTATGATAATACTTGGCTAGAAAACAATATAGAAAAAGAAGCCTTCAATTTTCCTTCATGACCTCATCTTCCAGCATAGGTAAAGAAAAATAATAATATATATATAGTGACAACAACATTATATTATTATAATAATAATAAATTAAAGAAAATGTATGGGAAGAAAAAATAATCCAATGTTATATGATGTATTAATTAATTATTCTATGGAATAAAATAATTTTTAAATTTTTAAATTATTATTAATTACATAGAGTATTTTATTTAAAATTTAAGTATATGTATAAATATTTATATTTATATTTATATTTAATCTTTTTTTAATTATTTTGCATGAAATAAAATAATTATTTTAATTTTTAAATTATTAATTATGTAGAAGAATATTGTACTTGAAATTTGAATAAATATATTTTTTAACAAATTTTTTTAATAAATTTATTTAAGTTATATTACAAAAAAAATTTATTCCATACAAAACAATTTAAAAAAATGACTTAAAAGATATTAGGAGTATTATAAAAATTTGTAATATTTTAGTGGCTTAAGTAAATATATAATTTATATCTTTTAGCTCCTGAATAAATCAAAACAACATAGTTTAAAATAAATCGAAATAGTAGGTGTAAATCTTTATAGTAATACAAAATGAATAAATCAAAACAACATAGTTTAAAATAAATCGAAATAGTAGGTGTAAATCTTTATAGTAATACAAATGGGGAGCCTATATGCTGACGTGGCGCTCATACGTTGAGTCTGGGAGCTTATTTGCTTACGTATCGTCACTAGAAATTTTTAGAATTGTATTTATAAATTATAAATTATAAATTATTATTTGCCTAGGTTGTTATTTTCAAATTTTAAGTTTGGGTTGTTTTATTTAAGTTGTTATTTTTAAAATTTTAAATTATTTTATTTGTCTGGGTTGTTTTACTTAGGTTGTTATTTTTTAAATTTCAAATTATTTTATTTAAATTTTTATTTTTTAAATTTTAGATTGTTATATTTAGGTTGTTATTTTTTACATTTTAAATTATTTTACTTAGATTGTTCTTTTTTATATTTTAACACTATTTTTTAAAAAATCTTTTGTTGATTTTTTTTTTAAATTGCAGCTACATAAATTCTTTTAAAGAAATTTAGAGTTTTAAAAAAAATTTACGTGTTAATTATACTTCGGTTGATTCACGTTAGTTTAGATTTTTTAAATTATTGTTTGTTTAGGTTGTTATTTTCAAATTTTAAGTTTGGATTGTTAAATTAAAGTCAACCAAATTTAAGAAAATTTAGTTATGATGCAACTATAAAAGTATAAGTTATGAGAGATGTAAAGCACCACAATTTAAAGTACATCAATCTCTTTCTTTCCATATATCCAAAATCTCTCTACTTATTCCAATGACTGGTATTCACAAAATTGCTGACATCAATCCTACAATCAACAATTTGTGTGTACGTATACGAGTGATACGGTTATGAACACTACCAAGTTACGGAAATTCTCCATTGCCATACTCAATTGAGATGGTTTGACTCGATGAAGACGTAAGTTTTCTACTAATATTTATCTATTTTATATTTTAAATTTATTTGTTTATTCCCATCTAATCATTTTTTTTTGTTCATTAATTCTAGGGAGGAAAAATACACGCCTCAGTTAAGAGGGCTTTTGTGTCTTGATTCGTGAATTTGTTGGAGGAAGGAATATCTTACCAAATAAGATATTTTGGTGTTGGACTCAACAAGGGTTACTTTAAGACTACACATCATGAGTATGTGGTTAATTTAAACCAACGTACTGATGTGCACAGACTTCCAGAATCGTCGATCCCACGATATAGATTTAAGTTTGTGAGTTTTGACACTCTCAATGCTCCTGGATATGATTGCACCAATTTAGTTGGTAAGTTTATTATTTTTAAAAAAATTTAATTTATGTATAAATTGATTTATTCTGTGTTTTTTTTTAACAAATTTATTTACAACATTTTTTTTTATTTTTAATTATTTTAGATGTTGTTGGATATCTTGCTGGAATTGAAAATGAGAGGACTCTTAAAAAGGATGGCAAATCTACCAAGTATACTGTTATCGAATTAGAGATTGATGATGAGTAATTATCTATTTGTTTTTATAAATATAAAAATTTTGATAATCTCATCTTTTTAAATTATTATTTTAATTTATTTTATTATAAATATTTTTTTTCATATTATTAATAAGTAACAAATGTATCTTAACTAACATTAAGCTTAGTTAAAATTTTTTAGATTCAAAGGCACCGGTTAAAGACGTCTAAGTATTTAAATTTTTTGAAAAAATCACTTCAGATTGATTTAAAAAAAAAAGAATTTAAATTTAATATTTAATGTCATGAAGTTATAAATTTCTTTTCTAAATTATTGTTGATACAATTAAGTTAGTTATTAATTTTTAATGTGTACTTATTTTAAAAAAATTTAATTATAATTTTTAATTAAAGTATTATGTTTAGAATTTTAAATTTAAATTCAAATATACTTTTTTTTATTTTTAAGTAAGTAATTGGGTTTGAGAATATTTTTAAAAATTTATATAATTTATAAGCTATTATGCTAATTACAAAAAAATATAATAAAGTAAATAGAATTACCAGTCTTATTAAGATGTGAGGTTATTTATACTGTTTTAAAAAAAATTTATCTTTATAGCAATATAAATAGAAAGTTCTTATGCTGACGTGGTGCTCATACATTGAGTTTGAAAATTTAGTTGTTTAAGTGTCGTCACTGAAAATTTTTAAAATTTTATTTATAAATTATAACTTATTATTTGCTTACGTTGTTATCTTTTAAATTTTTAAATACGCTTCTTAGGTTGTTGGGTATTTAATTTTTAATATTATTGAACTAATAATTTACTTAGGTATCATCACTAAAAATTTTTAAAATGTTATTTATAAATTATAATATATTATTTACCTAAGTTGTTACTTTTTAAATTATAATATTAAAGTAAATAAAATTATCAATCTTATTAAGATGTAAGGTTATTTATACTATTTAAAAAAATTAATTTGACATTTTTTCTATATTTAATTCTATTTCTAATGTTGTTTCGACAAAATTAAATTAATTTAGAAAATTTTATTTAAAAATTTAAAATTTGTACTAGCTAATTAAAAAACTCTATTTAAAAATTTAAAATTTGAAATTCTAATACTAATTCCTAATTAAGTGACTTCTTAACAATTTCGACTTTTAAATTTAAATTTTTTACTTGCCACATTTATAAATTTTCTCTTTACTCATGTTACATTGTTATCTTTTAAATTGTTTCTGCAGAATAGAAGTACTTTCATTTTTTCTCTCTTTTTAAATATTTTTTCTAAATTTACGTAATTTATAAGGTTATTAATTTTTAGATTGTATTTAATTTTATTTTTTTATCGACAAATAATAGGATTGATACTATTTATGACTAAACTAATAAAATCATTCTTAAATTAACAAATTCCTATATTCATGATGAACAACGAACATTTAATTAAAAAATTTTATTTAAAAATTTAAAATTTGTACTAGCTAATTAGCAAATTCTACTTAAAAATTTGAAATTTGAAATTCTAATACTAATTCCTAATTAAGTGACTTCTTAACCATTTCGATTTTTAAATTTAAATTTTTTATTTGTCACATTTATAAATTTTCTCTTTACTCCATTTACATTGTTATTTTTTATATTGTCTCTATACAACAATAGAAGTATTTTCATCTTTTTCTCTCTTTTTAATTATAAGTTATTCATTTTCAATTTCATTATTTAAATAAACGAAAAAAAAAAGATTTTAACTATTAGTTGAATTTATTAACTGTGAGATTAAATTTATTATTATTTGTTAAAAGTTTTTTACTAGAATTTTGATATTAGAACTCATTTATTTAATAAAATAAAATATTTTGTGATTAAAATATATTTATAACTAAACTTTTCAACAAAAAATATTTGAAAAAGTAATTTGGAGTATTATGACAATTCTCTCGATAAAATGCTTAACAGATTTTTTAAATAAATAAAATAAATCAAATATTTTCTTATTTTAAAAATATATATTTTTATATTATATTACACATTTCATAAGCGTATCTTTATCTTTATTTTTATCTTTATAGCAATAGCAATACAAATAGGGAGCTCTTCTTATGCTTCTTCTTATGCTGATGTGGTCCTCGTACATTAAGTTTAGGAATTTATTTGCTTAAATGTCGACACTAGAAACTTTTAAAATTTTATTTATAAGCTATAACATATTTTATTTACTTAGGTTGTTATCTTTTGAATTTTTAAATAAACTTTCTTAGGTTGTTGGGTATTAAATTTTTAATATTGTTGAACTAATAATTTACTTAGGTGTCATCACTAAAATTTTTTAAAATATTATTTATAAATTATAATTTATTATTTGCTTAAATTGTTACTTTTTAAATTTAAAATAATCTTTTCTCTAGACCGAATACAAATGAGGAGACTTTTTGCTGACGTGACGCTCATATGTTGGATTTCGAGATTATTTTCTTAAATATCGTTATTAGAAATTTTTGTAATTTTATTTATAAATTAATAGATTATTTGGTTAAATTGTTAGATAATAATAAGGATTTAGTTTTTGAGTTTATTAGCAAGGTAGTTAGATATTTAAACCTTAATATTATTAAACTAATTTAAAAAAATTAATAAATTATTTGGTTAGATTGTTATATATCAATAAAGATTTAATTTTCGAATTTATTAACAAGGTAGTTAGATATTTAAATCTTAATATTATTGAACTAATTTAAACAAAGTTATTTATAAATTATTTTAAAATTAAGACGGTTGTTTAATAATGAAATCAACAATTTAAAAGTAATAACAAAACAACAAAAAGCAAGTAATAGTAAGAAACAAGTTCGAAAACAAAATAATAAGAGCTTAAATTTGAAAACAGAAACAAAACGTCATCTTTAAAAGAGGTTGTTATTTTTTAAACTTAGTTATTTCTTTAAGTTGTTTTGCTTAGGTTGTTATTTTTTAAATTTTAAGTTATTTTGCTTTAGTGGTTATTTTTTAAATTTTAAGTTATTTGTTTAGTTTGTTATTTTTTAAATTTTAAGTTATTTACATATTACTCTTTTAAATCATAAATTATTATTATTTGTTTAAGTTGTTACTTTTTAATTTTAAGTTATTTTCATATGCTGACGTGGCGCTCATACGTTGAGTATGGGAGTTTATTTGCTTAGGTGTCGCCACTAGAAATTTTTAGATTTATATTTATAAATTATTGTTTGCTTAGGTTGTTATTTTCAAAATTTAAATTATTTATTTGGGTTGTTATGCTTTGGTTGTTATTTTTAAATTATTTTATTTAGATTGTTATTTGTTAAATTTTATATTATTATACTTAAGTTATTATTTTTAAAATTTTAAATTGTTTTACTTAGGTTGTTATTTTTTAAATTTTAACACTATTTTTTAAAAATTTGTTGATTCTTTTTAGCACTATTTTTTTAATTTTTGTAGATTTTTTTTCAAAAATTACAGCTATATATGTAAATTTAAATATATTTACGTTAATTTAGAATTTTAAAATTGTTAATATAATTATTTACTTTATCTGTAAATTTAATTCAAATTTAAATTAAAGTCAATCGAATTTAAAAAATTTTAGTCATGACTCAACTATAAAAGTATAAGTTATGAGATATGTGTAGCACCACAATTCAAAGTACATCAAACCTTTTTTTTATATACATCCAAAATCTAAAATTTCTCCACTTATTCCAATGGCTGGTATTCACAAAATCGCAGAAATCAAACCTACAATCAATAGTTTGTGTGCGCGTATACGAGTCATACGATTATGGACACTACCAAGTTACGAAAATTCTTCATTGCCATACTCAATTGAGATGGTTTGGTTCGATGAAGACGTGAGTTTTCTACTAATATTTTTTATTTTATTTTAAATTTATATTATTTATATTTTAAATTTGTTTATTTATCCCATCTAATTATTCTTTGATTTTTATTTATCAATTCTAGGGAAGAAAAATATACACCTCGGTACGATTACACCTGCTTAGTTGATAAGTTTATTATTTTAGAAAAAATATAATTTATTTATTTATTTATTTTATTGATAATTTCCGCAGTGTTTTGTTTTTAACAAATTTATTGATAACAATTTTTTTTATTTTAAATCATTTCAGATGTTGTTGGATATCTTGCTGAAATTGGGAGTGAGAGAACTCTTGAAAAGGATGGCAAATTTATCAATTACACTATTATTAAATTAGAGATTGATGATGGGTAATCATATATTTATTTTTATAAATCTAAAATTTTTTATATTTTTATTTTTTAAATTATTATTTAACTTATTTTGTTATGAATATTTTTATTAATATTATTAATAGGTAACAAACGTTTTTATTAAGGGCAACATTTTTGAAAAAAAGGCAACGTTTTCTGCTTCTTGATCATTAGTAGTATCTAATTTATAAATAATAATTAATAACTCGGTGATTTGCTTCCAACTTCAAAGGCTTCGTTAATTATTGAAGGGGAAAAAGTAGAAGGTGCTAAGGTATTTGTTCAAAAAATAAATTTTTTGTTTGTTTGTTTTCTCAAAGTTAGATCTTATTTTATTAAAAAATATTATTGAGATAAAATCAAAGGTGAGAAGGAAGTCTTTAATTTAACGTAGTATTTGGTACAGAATTTGTTGCTTGAATTCTCCAATGAAGTTACGGACAATGATGAATTCGAAGTGTTGGAAAATGCTATTACACCAACCAAGCGACTATCTTCGGAGTCGGAAGATTCGAAGATGCAATGAGATACCTCAACTTGCAAGAAGATCAAGATTGAGAATGGAACTTGAGGATTTGGATGCACATGTTTTAGAATTCCTTTTAGAGTATATCTAATAGAATAATGCTAAGCATATGTTTGTTTTGGTGGAAACATAATTTTTCTTGAGTTGTTATTTTTCTTTTGGTTCTTTTGGATTTTTATATTTGGAATTTAGAATTTTTTTAAATATAAATTGAAGTTATTTGGTTATTATTTATGATTTTATTTTTAATTCGATTCACACAGTTGATATTCTGTTATTTTCTAATTTAGTATTTAATATCATAAAATTATAAATTTCTCATATGAATTATTGTTGATACAATTAAGTTAGTTATTGATTTTTAATGTGTACTTATTTTAAAAAGAAAATTTAATTATAATTTTTAATTAAAGTATTATGTTTAAAATTTTAAATTTAAATTTAAATAAAATTTTTTTTTGAATTTTTAAGTAAGCAATTAGGTTTGAGAATATTTTTTAAAATTTTATATAATTTATAAGCTACTATGCTAATTACAAAAGATTATATTAAAGTAAATAGAATTATCAATTTTATTAAAACAGAGGTTATTTATACTATTTAAAAAAATTAATTTGACATTTTTCTATACTTAATTCTATTTCTAATGTTGGTTCGACAAAATTGAATTAATTTAGGAAATTTTATTTAAAAATTTAAAATTTGTACTAGCAAATTAAAAACTCTATTTAAAAATTTGAGATTTGAAATTCTAATACTAATTCTAATTAAGTGACTTCTTAACCATTTCGATTTTTAAATTTAAATTTTTTTATTTGTCACATTTATAAATTCTCTCTTTACTCAATTTACATTGTTATCTTTTGAATTGTTTCTGCAGAATAGAAGTACTTTCATTTTTTTTCTCTCTTTTAAAATATTTTTTCTAAATTTACATAATTTATAAGGTTATTAATTTTTAGATTGTATTTAATTTTATTTATTTTTATCGATAAATAATAGGATTGATACTATTTATGACGAAACTAATAAAATCATTCTTAAATTAACAAACTCCTATATTCTTGATGAACAACGAACATTTAATTAAAAATATTTATTTAAAAATTTAAAATTTGTACTAGCTAATTAGCAAACTCTATTTAAAAATTTAAAATTTGAAATTTGAAATTTTAATATTAATTCCTAATTAAGTGACTTCTTAACCGTTTCGATTTTTAAATTTAATTTTTTTTATTTGTCACATTTATAAATTTTCTCTTTACTCCATTTACATTGTTACTTTTTTAATTATCTCTATACAACAATAGAGGTTCTTTCATCTTTTTCTCTCTTTTTAATTATAAACTATTTGTTTTCAATTTCATTATTTAAAGAAACGAAAAAAAAGAATTTTAACTATTAATTGAATTTTTTGACTGTGAGATTAAACTTATTATTATTTGTTAAAAGTTTTTTATTAGAATTTTAACATTAGAACTCATTTATCTAATAAAATAAAATATTTTGTGATTAAAATATATTTATAACTAAATTTTTCGACAAAAAATATTTGGAAAAGTAATTTGGAATATTATGACAATTCTCTCGATAAAATGCTTAACAGATTTTTTAAATAAATAAAATAAATCAAATATTCTCTTATTTTAAAAAATATATTTTTTATATTATATTACATATTTCATAAGCATATCTTTATCTTTATCTTTATTGCAATAGCAATACAAATAGAGAGCTTTTCTTATGCAGACGTGGTGCTCATAAAGTGAGTTTAGAAATTTATTTGCTTAAATGTCGACACTAGAAACTTTTAAAATTTTGTTTATAAATTATAACATATTTTATTTACTTAGGTTGTTACCTTTTGAATTTTTAAATATACTTTCTTAGGTTGTTGGGTATTTAATTTTTAATATTGTTGAATTAATAATTTGCTTAAGTGTTATCATTAAAATTTTTAAAAATATTATTTATAAATTATAATTTATTATTTGCTTAAATTGTTACTTTTTAAATTTAAAATAATCTTTTCTCTAGACCGAATACAAATGAGGAGACTTTTTGCTGACGTGACACTCATATGTTGGATTTCGAGATTATTTTCTTAAATATCGTTATTAGAAATTTTTGTAATTTTATTTATAAATTAATAGATTATTTGGTTAAATTGTTAGATAATAATAAGGATTTAGTTTTTGAGTTTATTAGCAAGGTAGTTAGATATTTAAATCTTAATATTATTAAACTAATTTAAAAAAATTAATAAATTATTTGGTTAGATTGTTATATATCAATAAAGATTTAATTTTCGAATTTATTAACAAGGTAGTTAGATATTTAAATCTTAATATTATTGAACTAATTTAAACAAAGTTATTTATAAATTATTTTAAAATTAAGACGGTTGTTTAATAATGAAATCAACAATTTAAAAGTAATAACAAAACAACAAAAAACAAGTAATAGTAAGAAACAAGTTCGAAAACAAAATAATAAGAGCTTAAATTTGAAAACAGAAACAAAACGTCATCTTTAAAAGAGGTTGTTATTTTTTAAACTTAGTTATTTCTTTAAGTTGTTTTGCTTAGGTTGTTATTTTTTAAATTTTAAGTTATTTTACTTAGGTGGTTATTTTTTAAATTTTAAGTTATTTGTTTAGTTTGTTATTTTTTAAATTTTAAGTTATTTACATATTACTCTTTTAAATCATAAATTATTATTATTTGTTTAAGTTATTGCTTTTTAATTTTAAGTTATTTTTTCATAATTAAATTTTTAATTTTTTTTTAAAATACATGTCTCAATTAAGAGGGCTCTTGTGACTCAATTCATGAATTTGTTAAGAGAAATCGATGATGGATGATCAATTGTTATTTTTTAAATATAAACACTTACACATAATAGATGAGTAAAATGAAATCTATGAATTTTAATATTAACTTCATTGTAAGTCTATATATTTGAATTTATTTATTTTAGTATTTTGTATTTAAATTATTATTTTAATTTTATTTTATTAAAAAAATTTATAATATTAATTTTATTTGTACTTGAAGGATTTTAATTTATTAAAAAAATTCTTTTTTTAAATAAATATTTTTTCTATCTTTTTATTTAAAATATTATTATTGATATGTTAATATTAAAAATATAAAAAATAAACATACTTCAAAAAAATAGTTTACGTCATTTTATCTTTATAAAATAAAATAATTAATTAATTATTAATTTTTAAATGGTAACTATTTCTTTAATAAAAGAGAATTTATAAATTGTGCTTAAAATTTTTTGAATTTGTTAATTTTAAAATTTTAAAATATAAAATATATATGTATATAATTTGGTACAATTTTTGTTGTTGTTATTTTTTAAGTTATAATTAGTTTTTTTAATATAAATACTTACACGTATTAAATGAGTAAAATGAAATCTAGAAATTTTAATATTGATTTCAATGTAAATTTATTTATTTATATTTATTTCAAGATTTTATTCTATGAATTTAAATTTATTTATTTTAGTATTTTCTATTTAGATTGTTATTTTAATTTTATTTTGTTATAAATATTTTTGTAATATTAAATTTTTTTGTGCCGGAAGGATTTTAATTTGTCGAGAAAAAAATTATTTTCGGTGAATAAATATTTTTTATTTTTTTATTTAAAATATTATTATTGGTATGTTAATATTAAAAATATAAAAGATAAAACATATTTAAAAAATATATTATGAGATCAAATAATTTTATGATTGTGTGTATTTATCTACATGAGAGGCTGTATGGAGAACTTCGCCTTATGATATTCAGTTATGAAATTAACCTTTTATTTACCTAGAAAACAAAATATCATTTTTAAAGACAATGACAATCTTGAGAAAATCATTGATTAAGAGAAAGGAAAAGGTACATGTTCTTAACATGGATGGGAGACCAACAAAGAATTTGAAGTAGGTCAAACTTTAACGTATGCTGAGTTTCCAAATCAATTTGTTTATAATATAGAAGAAAGAGAATGATATCCACGCAAGAGAAAGTATTTTATCGGGAGATTAAACTATGTTCTACCGGGTACATGTGATATCTACTATATGAAAATTTTGTTAATTATTCAAAAAAAGTTGCATAACATATGAGTCTATTAGGATAGTTAATGGAATTACATATCCTAACTTCCAAGATATTTTATATTTTATGGGACTACTGTGTGACGATAGAAAATTCATTGCAGCTATTAACTAGGTATGGTCATCAATTGAGAAAACTGTTTGTGATGCTATTGATATCTAATAGTGTTAACAAACTAAATCATATTTAGAATGCAACTTAGACATTATTGGTTGACGGGATACTATATATGAGGAGAAAACATTGAAACCAAGGTATTTCACTATGTGGTCAATCATTATCGCATGTAGGACCTTACTTGCCAAAATTAGTGTTTACTAATGGACAACTTTACGTTATTTTGTCAAGAATTAAGAGTCGCAATGGCTTAAACATTCTAATTCTAAATAAAGGCAGTAATCAAAACTCATCAATAACAAATGTTGCGTTCAACGAAGTTTTTAATAATATTTAGATAAAAAAATAGTGTTTTCATTTTAGTAACATGTTATGATTTGCACTTTTATACAAATATTTGTCGTAGATATAACTAATTTATTAACTATACTTTCAGACTTGAAATAAAATGTGTAACATGGAGCACAATATCATATGCCAATTACTTTAGTTTCTAACGAGGTTAGTAAAATACTAGATTGTTGATAAATGTTCACTAGTCTTATAATATAAAATTTGTGTAAAATTAACATGCTACTATTACAGTTATGTATGTTCTTATTTTTTCAGGTCTCTTTTCATATGGCTCAAGAATATTATAGACTTCAAACTGTTCCATTTGTATTTTATTTTGAATAAAAATAAAATAACATATTAAATACGTTTATTATATAATGACAATGATAATGTTATACTAAACTTAAAAAATTTATAATTATAAAATATTATTTTTTATTTATCATGTAAAATTAAAATATAAGCCCGTGCATCGCACGGATTTAACACTAGTTTACTACACATACATGCATAAATTAAAACAGCCTCATTAGATTTACTAGGAGCACGTATAATTCGAATATGGCTGTTTAGATTTATGTACAAACATAAATCTAACCTATCTATTTCGATTTATATAAAAATCTACTCTGGGTAATTTGTGTAATATTAGATAGAACTTGATTTAATAACGTGAATTACCCTAAAAAAATAACATATCTATTTAAATTCTTACTCATATAAATATTAAGAGAATAAATAAGAGAATAAACTAAGTCTTCTATTCGTTACTTATATTTTTTTTGTTCTATATTATATTGTTGATAAATATTTTTTAATAATTATTAAAAAAAATATAATTTATATTACATATTTATATTTGAGTAATAAACATTAACATGTTAAATGCAATGATATAATTATAAATAAAATAAATACCTATATTATTATTCCCTTAAAATGGAGTATGAGAAAATCACTTAAAGTGTGATCTTCTACCATTAAATAGTTTCTCTTTCATATTTATTCTTAGTCCCACCCATGAAATCAATGATGAGAGATCATACTTTACTCTCTAAAGTAAAATTCAAACTTGAGAGGATCCAAATCCTTCGAAAATATCATGAAAATTTTCGTCCAACCCTACTTATTATTCGAAATCTCAATTTTCATTATATTCAATTTATATTATATATCAATTTTGTTCCCTAATTAATTTTTTCCATAGATAAAATTACTAAGTTTGTTTTAAATGCGACCTAAATATTAGGAACTCATTTCAAATCACATCAAATCATCCCAAATTATTAAAGTTTTTTACCAAAATTATCTAATAATATGCTGTAAATAATCTTCTCCAAAATTTTAAAATACATAAATACAAATGGATAATTTTAATCATTAACGGAATTATACATATGCATAGGTTTATTTTATTAAAGTATTACAAATTTATAAATTATTTTTTAAATATAATTTATTTTAAAATTATAAATGCTATTCAATCAATATTTACTTAACCAAACATCTCAGTCTATATATTACATAATTCAATTTTAACAACGTAACTAATTAATTTTTCTTAATTACTTTATATCCACTTTTTACATTTTTTTGTCAACTAACATCAATTCCCAAAATAATTAATTAATCTTATTTATTGTTTTTTCATTTATGTTTTTTCTTCAGCATTTTAAATTTTTCTTCTTCTTTACAAAAGTTTTCGTAAAAATATTTCACCCTCAATTTCCCTTTTTTTTTAATCTATTCACTCATCAACATTTATTTTAAAATCAATCATTTTAAAAGTTAAACATGTATCATAACGTGTCACATTATCATGTGTCCACACTTAACTCTGCTCATATGATTATAGAAGCCTGCTACACATATAAGTTTTTTTTTGCTTACAAGCTATACAAATTGACCCAAGTCCAAAAAAAAAAAAATACGCACATCACTCCTTTAAAATCGAGCGTTCAATGCACGCGTTCATTATGCCGCACTCTTCCTCTTCTTTTTCAATCAAAATGCAAACCGTCAAGATTCAAGCGACATTCGAAACAAACTACGATTGAAGACACGTTCCAACTCCTCGCGAAGAGTAAAAGAAATCAAGAAGAAAAAATACAACATCTACATAAAAAATCACCAGAAAAAACGAATAAACATTATTCAAGGTACTGCTTTACTGTTCTTCTAGGTTTTTTTTCTAGATTGTTTCTGCCATGAGGGTTTAGGGTTTATAGTTTAGGTTTTTTTATGGTTTCTGTAATCATTTGGGTGTATTTATGTAATCGTTTGAGTATATTTCTGTAATCGTTTGGGCGTATTTCTGAAGTTCTATTATCTTCAGAACAATTTCAAATCTTAATTTCAGAAACCATGAAAAAAAATGAAGCAAGAAGGAGATCCAATAAATTTGGCAAGAAATTCAAAAGAAGAAACGAAATCTTTTGAAAAATGGAAGTTATATATTTGCACGTTAATTGATTTGAATTAATTTAAAAGTCTGTGAAAGAGGCCTGTAACAGCGCGTTTAGTGGGTTTCGTTCTCTTCAGGTTTGTAAAGCTTGTAAGCGCAAAACACTTGTATGTAGAGATTAATCCATGATTATATTATATCATAATTATTTCTTTTAACTGGTGAACTGAATCCTAAACAGCAAAAATGCCTTCTTTGTCATTAATATGTTTGCTCGTGACAATTGTAGCCTCTCGGGAGAATTGATGACTGCATCAAAGATGCATTTGCTATTGCTAATATTAGTACATCAAAAAATTCTGAATTGATTAGTTTAAATAGTCCCAGACTGTAGAACAAGAGAGTATCTCAAATCTACATTGAGGTACAGTGAAAAGTTAAGACCGTTCAAGGTAAAGAATTGATATAAACTAGTCAAATCTATTGTGAACCAGTCAAATCTAAGAAAAACCGAACCAACCAAACCTCTCAAGTCACAAATGCGGGCAAACCTATGATATTTCAATGCTCTGCAAGTCCATTGTGATCCCGTGCCTGTGTACAGCATGATCTTTCAATGCTCCATTGCTTCGCAAGTCTACCGTGTTCTAGCGCTTATTTGCAAAATGAATTGAATTATAACATGCATGAACAACCATAAGGCTATAGAAAAAATTTTCTAAAGTTGACAACACTAGTAAGGTGGTAAAGTGATATTTTAATTATCTTTAAATTTGTAACATTTATTATTTATAAATTTTACTATCCAAGAGTGATTAATGGTATATTTTTTTTCTAAAGTGATAATATAATTTTAGAGGAGTTAGATCTCCAAACTATTGTGTTTCTTGGATGCAAATTATAATAATATAAAAATTTGTTATCAAATAGTGTATTTTTATTTAATTTATTTTTATTTTAGTTATAAACATGCAAATTAAAAATAGTTATTTTAAAATAAAAATAAAATTAAAAAAATTTATTATGAAAAATATTAAAATTTTATATAATTATTTAATAATAATTGGATTATAACTTGTTGATTATTTGTTAAATCTTGATTGTTCTTAAAATATTAGTGAAGATATGTATTTTACACTTTAGTTTTAATTTTTTAAGTATTTTATATTTTTATTTATGTAAAACTGAGTCAACCAGTTCAAGCAGGAATCCATTGGTTGAACTAGTAAATCAGTAAATAAGTAGCATAATCGATTCGATTATCGATTCAATTCTGACAATTATGTTTAACATTTATATAAATTTAGACCATATTCTTGTTAAATAATTCCTATCATCATTCATTATCCAAGAAATGTGGCAAAGTATAAAATAACCATACCGAAAAATCAAATTGACATTTATTCCCTTAATGATGCACCAGTTGGGTGATAGTTTTAAAAAAAAATCTCAATGTATAAAAAAATATATTCTAGTATCAAAATTTAAGAAAAGAAAATTTAAGCACTGTACCAAATTTTTAAATTGCATCTCTAATTTTGATATAATTTGTTAAAAGCTGAACCTAAAATGAAAAAATATTAAATGTCTATTTTTAGTAAAATCTGATTCATGAAAATTTGATGGATGTATATTATTTCTATTAATTATTAAATGTTTAAAACTTGATTCACGCTATAATTAAATGTCTATTATTTTTTAAAAATGCTATTTGTACATTATTTTTCAGTTACTAATTCAACTATTCTCACAAAAATACAGTAAAAAATACGATTACGTATAAGGATAATTCAAAGATAATACAACGCGTTAGGAGTTTCTTCATCGTACGAAAAATCTCCTCTTTCAATCGTGATTTCTTCTCTTCTCGGCAGAAGGAGTTCCATTGTATACACCTCACTTCTTTTTTATTCGATTGCGCAAACTCCATTCCTTATTTCTCTTCAATCGTGCCAACTTCACTCTTCGCTTTCTTCTCTTCTCCACGCTTCTTTCTACTCTACTTCGATCCCGCAGTTCACAGAAGCTCTTCTCAACGCCATTTCTAGTTCTTGTTATCTTAAGATTTTGATTATAACTTTTGATTTAATGAAATTCACAAATTCAAATGATGAGGTTTGTGTTTAATTTACTTCGTATGTTAATTTTTTATTTCTAATTTAATTTTAGTTTTTTTATTATTCATATTTTATTTTTGATTTGATTTTAATTTTTTGATTATCTATTTTTTATTCCTGAATGGTTTAACTATATATTTGGTTTTTAATGGAGAGTCTAGTTATTCCAGTTGATCTATGTATTTTGTGTGTTGAGTTTTGGTAATTTGTGTATCTAGTTATGCAAATTCTTTTGTTATTTAGCTAATGTTTCTGATTTGTGGCTTTATTATGTTATTTGGTTTCGAAAAGAAATGCCTCTCAATTACATTATGTACCTTGTGTGATTACATCCTGAAAAATTTATGTTATAAATCTGTGTAATGAGAAAAATGTTTAGCCCCTATATTGGAGTCAAATTGGTAGTTTGCATGTTTAAAATTTTTTGTAAGCCGTTGAAAAATTTTATATATGCATATGGCTTTAATTTGATTTTAATTTTTTATGATTTTTGATTCCTGATTTAATTTTAAATTTTTGATTATTTATGTTTGAGGTTGTTCTAAGTATAGGAATGGTATTCTTTTCTGTAAAAGATTATGAAACTTTTTAAACTAATTATGCAAAGAGAATTAGTTTTTTATGGAATATAAGAACTATTAAGTGGAATAAAAATAGATAGATCACATACTAAATCTTAGTATGTTCTAGAGCTGATTATCGAAGATAAAAAGTTAATCTACTAAAAAATAGACAGATTGTATTTGCTTATATCAGATGATGATGCTGATTCTATGAATGTATGGGAATTTCATTTTATTTGCCCTCTTTCTATATTTGACTACTGAATTTGATTATCATGTTTACTAAGTTTGATTATACTTAAGTTTATTTAACTGCTGAGTTTAATTATCATGTTTACTGAGTTTGATTATACTCAGGTTTAGTGTTATATTTAACTACTGAATTTGATTATACATTATATGACTACTGAATTTGATTATATATGATTATTGAGTTTGATTATCTTTTTCATGGTACAATCTAAATATTGATGAAATGTAAATCTTGATGAAGAAAAAAGTTAAATTAAATGCTTAAAATGGTTTCTTGTACATATATATAAATTAAATGAAGGCATCTTCAATTAATTGAAGCATAAACATTAACCCCATTTATTAGTTACATTAATTATTAGTACTTGTAACTCTTTTTTTTATTATAACCCTGTGAAATAAATAATTTTAGATATAAAACACTAAAATCATTAGTCCTGTGATACCGAATTTCTAAGAATAATTATAAACCATAACTGCTACCTTAATCAAAGTGACTTATACATTTCGAATGAATAAGTTTCAAATCAACCACGAGAAAAATAGAGACTGCATACATCAATAACATTTGAAACAAGGCAACTTTAATGTGATGAAAAAGAGTTATGTTGCTAAACTAATAATAAGTCAGAATATTGAGTGTAAATTTATTAACCACATGTAAAATCAAAATTAAAACTATTACAAAGGAAAAAAATGTCAAGAGTTTGATTGCAGTATGTAACAAATTTATTACAAAAAAAATATATTGTTCTTTCAAATGGTGACTTTGTTGCATTGAGTTCAACAAGGATACAAAACCATATGATTGGTTAGAGGTAATGCTCAACTCCGAAGATAACTCTACAGGTGGCTAAAAATAAAGCAATCAATAAAATGATAATAAAATATTTTTAACAATAATAATAAGATTAATCACTGAATTTGCCTGTAATCTCTCTTTCACATTCTTTGTATGCTTCTTCCTACCTTGTTCAATAATACTGAGCATAATCAAACTCATTTAATATAATAATCAAATATACTCTAACTCGTAATCAAACATTCAGTATAATAATCAAAACATGGAAACTTCTTTAATTGGAATTACAGCCTTACTTGCTTGTTCTTAAGTTCATTATCAGCAGCTATACTTTTACTTGTAATTAACACAGGAATTAGAAATTAAAAATAACTTGAGAGATTCAATAACATCGAATTCTTAAAAAATATGTGTAGTAATTTAATATTGTCAAGCAAAACAATGCGTTATGTGACTTAGACTAGCTTAAATACAAATACAATAGGTAGAATATGAACATCTTCATGATATACATTATATGAAAAGAAATGAGTATCTAACCTTTGTAATTGCTCCTCTAGCTCCTTGGACTTGACCAAAGCCGCTTCATGACCCTTCTTTTTCTTTATCAGTTCATTTTTCAGAGTTTCAATCTTTGCATGCAGAGTAATAGAGCAGGGCAAAACACAATGAGGAGCAAGGAATGAAGACTTATTAAACACAAACTTAAAATGTGGGTAAGACAAGAAGTTATAATCAAACAAACTCAAATCATGTCACAAAAATCCAATTATAATCAAATATGTTGGAGATATCAACTATGCCATAATATCATGTTTTAAAAATTAAGTATAATCAAACTCATTCAGTATAATAATCAAACATACTCCAACTCATATCACAAAAATCCAGTTATAATCAAACATGTTGTAGATATCAACTATATTATAATATCATATTTTAAAAATTGAGCATAATCAAACTCATTCAGTATAATAATCAAACATACTCCAACTCATATCACAAAAATACAGTTATAATCAATTAATAGTCTACTAATAATCAAGAGCTCGAGAATGTTGCTGGAAGAAAATAAAGAGAACTGACCTCCTACTCAGTGGATGAAATTGTGATCATCAACAATGGCTCCAAAGACTTGGTGCTCTCAAACATGAATTACACTTTGTCACAACTCCGCACAACTAACCAGCAAGTGTACTGGGTCGTCGAAGTAATACCTTACGTGAGTAAGGGTCGATTCCACAGAGATTGTTGGTATGAAGCAAGTTATGGTCATCTTGTAAATCCCAGTCAGGCGGATTTAACTAATTTAAGAGATTATTGGTTTAAATAATGATAATAAAATAAATAGAAAATAAAGATAAATTAATCTTTTAATCCAATGGTGGGAATTTTAGATAGGTGTATGGAGGTGCTGTGTTCCTTCTGAATCTCTACTTTCCTACTTCTTCCTTCTGGTTTTTCATCACTCCTTTCTATGGCAAGCTGTATGTAGGGCATCACCGTTGTCAATGGCTACATCCCATCCTCTCAGTGAAAATGGTCCAAATGCTCTGTCACAGCACGGCTAATCATCTATCGGTTCTCAATCAGGTTGGAATAGAATCCAATGATTCTTTTGCGTCTGTCACTAACGCCCAGCCTTCAGGAGTTTGAAACTCGTCACAGTCATTCAATCCCGGAATCCTACTCGGAATACCACAGACAAGGTTAGACTTTCCGGATTCCCATGAATGCCGCCATCAATTCTAGCTTATACCACGAAGATTCTGATCAAGGAATCTAAGAGATATGCGCCCGGTCTAAGGTAGAACGGAAGTGGTTGTCAGTCACGCGCGTTCATAGGTGAGAATGATGATGAGTGTCACGGATCATCACATTCATCAAGTTGAAGTGCAACGAATATCTTAGACAGGAATAAATCGAATTGGATAGAAGATAGTAGTAATTGCATTAAAACTTGAGGTACAACAGAGCTCCACCTTAATCTATGGTGTGTAGAAACTCCACCGTTGAAAATATATGAGTGAAAGGTCCAGGCATGGCCGAATGGCCAGCCCCCAGATCTAAGAACTAAACGTCCAAAGATTGAATAAAGTTAAACAGAACAACTATACTATCAATTGTTAAAATTAGCATACTGAAACTTCAATTCAAAATCCTAACTTAAAGATTTTTAGTATAAATTTTTGTTTGAAAATACAAACTATGCACAATACAAATTGATTTATAGAAGCTCAAAATGAAGAAGGAAAATGTAGTTGAAGAAGCTGATAGAAGCTCAAAACGAACAAGAAAAATACCGTCGAAGAAGCTGATAGAAGTACAAGGAATAGAAGCTTATCTTGCAAAATCAAACAAGAAAAATGCAGTCGAAAAAGTTCAAACTTGAGACAGAGAGCACCGCGCCTGAGACAAATGAAGGAGAATCGCAACCGTTCCTGAAAGAGAATGAAGGAGAATTGTGCCGTCGGAGAGAAAGGAAAGGAGAATCACCCTTGAGAGTGAAAATGAGGATGGTGTTATGTTGGAGAGTGAGAGTGAGAGTGAGGAAGAGAAAGAGAAATGGTTGTTTCAGCACGTGTAAAGAGTGAAAGTGAGGTTGAGAGTGAAATTTTAATTTTAATTTTTGAATTTTATATTGAATATGCATATAAATTCAGTGGCTAAAAATAGTAGCACAATTCATTATTTTTATTACACATGATCTGAAAAGATAAGGATTAGATTTATTAAAATGATTAATAATTAGTAGAATTTTAGTGATTAAATGTTAATTTGTATCATTTCAAAAAGATATATTTTTAAAATATATATATATATATATATATATATATATATATATATATATATTAACACCAAAATATGCCACATCAGTATTGTTGGTATCAGAATACTATCTATTATAAGATAATATAATAATTTATTAATTCTATCGAATAGAGTTAATGTACAATGGCATTCTCTTGACTTGAAAATTAAAGTTCACTTTAATAATAAGCATGGTTCGTACAAAACTTTTCATTTGTTTAATGTTAAATAATGTAGTGCGTCATAGTCAATACTCAACAAAAAATTATCGTTGAATGAAAAGGGAATGCACTTGTTGGCTCTTTATCTTCATTAACGGGTCAGGTACATGTCACATGTTAGTATATACATGACAGGAAGATATTTCCATCTACTGAAAGCTAAAGCAAATATTATTAAACTTAAAGCTAAGAAGCAAGTTGTGTTTAACTTTTGGAGTTGAAAGAGACTTTGTGAAACCGATGAGATAGCAAAACTAAGGTCCACCTTTGTCACAAAAGCCACTTGAGGGCCACTTCATCATCCATAGCTGCAACTTGCTACTTTCATTATTTTCTCTATGTCCTTTTTTCTCTGCATAAGTGCATTTCAATTCCAAGTTGGGGAACTCGGTTAATTAAGTTAATTTCTAATGGGTCCACAAATGCTAAGTACCATTAATAAACGGTAGAAGTAACTGTATAATGGCTGCGTTGGTCAATAGTGTTGCCATTTTGTCATAATTGCGGGTATTGCGGTTATTACAATGCGCATTATGGCAGTCACACTGTGAATTTTTTTGTTTCATGTAGGCTATATATATGGTGTCTAAAAGTTTGATATTTAATTGTTACACAAGTTAAATAGTTAATATTTAATTTAAAACTATAAAAATTAATAAATTTAAAATATTTAAAATTTATTAAAAAAATAAATTAGACAAAAATTACCAAGTAATAGACACTATAAAATTGTTCAGTTTATTTTTCCATTTCTATACTTTGGATTGGAAGTTGTTCTGATGTGCTAGTTACAAGTTAAAAGTATATCAAGTTATCAACAAATGATAAAAAAGGAAGAAGCAATAGAATTTGAAATATAAATATATAAATTTAACTCTACAAAATTTTGATTCTTTTGTGTATCTGTTTGCGTTAGTGTGACATTGGAATGTTTATAAAGTGTTTTGTCAGATAATTCCAACTATTTTTTTATACCAAATTTCTATTTATAGATAATTCTAACATTTAATAACACTATAAGAAAATAGAGTTATTTTAATATTTTATTTTTTAACATTATAATTAAATGTCAAAATTAATATATATTTTTGATAAATATCACAAATGTCAAATTTTCTATATTTTCTTGACAAATAATTTGATCGTAGAAAATTACTTTTCAATTTTAACACTCATTTGTTTTCAATTTACTCCACTGTTTTTTTTCTTCTTTGGGCTCTGTTAATTTTGACATCACACTGCTCTCAGTTTAGGATTTTACTACTCATTCTTTATCTTCAAAATCTCAATTTATTCTTTAATTTCAAGATCACATCTCATTCTTTGTTAAAATTTTTTGTTGAGAATATTTTATAGTCAATAAGTGTCAAAATAAATAGTATTTTTGACAATTAATAAGTACCACAGAAAATATATTCTTAAAATTTTCTAACAAATTATTTTTGACAGCCAATATTTATCAAAATAAGATTTAAATTTTTTTCACAATCACTTATATGTTAAAAATACTATTTTTGACAAAACTTTTATTAACATATTTTCATAGTTAAAATAGTGTCAAAATTTGTTTTTTTGACAAATTTTAATTTTCTTTTACACATTATAACCCTAAAAAATAATCAATATTGTTGTAGTGTAAATTATAATTATATCCTAGTAGAAAATGAATTACTTGGATCATCATGCTTTGCTTATCATATCACATAGCCAAGTATTATTTCATAACAAACTTTACATATATATGTGTTGTCCTAATAAAACAATAATCAAACGCAGCCTCAATCGGAAATATGGTCCGTGTAAGTGTGTGTGATTAATCAGATGCAAGTTGCAGAATAATTGAAAATTTGCAATAGGCATATGAAAGAACTCAAGAAACGGGGTTTTGGGTGGTGTCTTGTTGGATTTTCGATGGTCTTTACTCTTTTATATGGGGAGGCCCGCTAACTTTTTGACAATTGACACACAGAGAGATAGGATCCGAGTGATGAGTTCTATTATGTCATTATTTGCACACGCTAAGAAAGGAGAATAAAAAGTTACCCTTAGCTTCGTAATTTATAGAATGAATGAATTAATACACCAATCAAGCAAGTGAAAGTGATGTGTTCGTATATGTTTATGTGTAATTAGTACTTTTCAGTGTATGACACTTAAGCCATATATGTAGTATGAGTATATCTGTATTTCATGAAATATTTCTCTCTTACTAATAATTTCTAATGCATTTTATACATGATTTGAATATACGGTAAGTGTTGCCCAATAATGCTTCAAATTAATTAGTTAACATAACAGGGAGTTGTAAAAAATTTGTAATATTGTACGTGATAAGGGAATAGAATAACAAAATCAAGAAAATAAGCTACTTGTTTTAACAGCAATATAACTAACTTGTATCTATTATAGCAGTTATATATCTATTATATAAAGTTAACACTTAATAAATACAACAAGTATTTATAATTTAGTTTCAATTCTCTCTTAGTCTTTCTATTCATCAATTCATTTATTTTATCTTGATCTCTTTATGGTATCAAAAACTGAGGTTCTGATTTCATGGGATTTATTGTTCCAATCAATACTACTATTACACCTTCTTCTACTCTTAATATGCTTCTTCTTGATAAAATAGATGAAAAGTCATTCAAGACTTGGCAGCATCTTGCTCTTCACATCATTAGTGGCAATGAATTCATTGATTACTTTCTCAAGGATCAGGTTTCAAAAAAATTCGAATCTGATGCTGCAAAATTAGCAAAAACAGAATCAGCAACATACAATCACTTTCTCATATTATGATTCCTTCAATTAAATATATATCTCATTCAGAAATTAGATGTTAGACTGCAAATTTGCATATCAAGTATGGGATCGAATTCAATATTATTTCTCTAAATCAGCAAAAGCCACAATCAAGCAATTCAAAACAAAACTCAAAACTGTCAAAAAGGAAGGAATGATTGTCTCTGACTATCTCAAACACATTGGATCAATTGTTGATTCCTTAGCTGCATTAGATCATCCTCTCTCTCTTAAAGATCATGTAGAAGCTATTACTGAAGGTCTAAATAAGGATTATGCAATGTATATTTTTTCAATTACACCTACACTTGAGTCTTTGTCTCTAATTGAGGTAGAAACCTTGCTTTTTGGACATGACATCATGCTTGAACAATTACGAAAAACTCAATTATTTCTTCCTCAAACCAATTTTACACAAATCACTTCTCAGTTTTACAAAAATTCTACTATTATTAATTCATCATCTTTTATTGATTATTATTAGGGTGTACATTAAAAAACTAACATGTGATTAATCGGTTAAAAAAATCATAATCACATTTTGGTTAACCAATTTAATAAAACAAATTTTAAATTCATATTCATATTTTTTTAAAATTGATTAACTAAAACTAAATTCAAAAAAATCAATTTTTAATCAGGTAACCAAAACTAAAACAAATTTTAAAAAAAATTAATTTTAATTTTTTAGATTAAACATTCAATTCTAAAATAGATTTTTTGTCCAAAAACTGATTTTTGAAAAACCGATTTTTTATTCAAAAACCTATTTTATTTTTTCAAAAATCAATTTTTCTATTAAAAAATCAGCTTTTATTTTTATAGTCGGTTAAAAATTAATTTTTAAATTTTATAACTAATTAATAACTAATTTTATTATATATAATTAATTTAATTAATTAACTAAAAAAACAAGTTTAATTTTTTAATTAACTAAACTATATATACCCCCTACTCACAAAGACTACGTACTACCATCGTGATCATTAACAACCACTGCACGCAAATAAAAAAAGGCAGAAACTCACTTACAGTCGACTGCAGGTGAAGTTGTTTTTGAATGGCTGACACGTGTTACTATATGGTTTAAAAAAAATCAATTTATTTTATATAAATGGTTTATTTAAAAAAACCGGTTTGAATTGAACCAAATAGTTACTTTTATTCTCCTCTTCTTCGTTTCGCACGTAAAATTCGTTCTCTTTCAATCCCTTTTTCAAAACTAATATGAAACTTTCAATTAGGTATGTTCCTTTTATTTATATTTCTTAATCAAATTTATTATTTCAAATGTATTTCTTAATTTATGTTTTTATTCATTCCTCTGTGAATGATGAAAATTATTTAATAAATATGTACATATTTATGTCATCACACCATTTTGATGTTCAAGATCATAAATGTCAAGATAATTCATGGCAATTTCATGTGATGGAAGACAAAAATGTAATTATGGTATAACGTAGACTAGTTTGATAGCATGAACATTGTTGAAATTTTGGCATGATCTCTTTCATATTTGTTATATGTCTCTTTAGTTGGTGATGTTATAGTTTATTGTGATGATATGATGGTAGTTTAATTGTATGAGTTAGGTCCTTTTTATTTGGTTGAATTTTTTCTATGGCTATCCTATTCTTGATGGCAATGTCAAAATAAATATTTTCATTAGTTGTTCTTTTTTTTCTCTATTTTTGAATCAATTTTATTTTCAAAAAATTTATTAAAAATTTTTGTTGTAGACAAAATTAATAATATTATGTTCAATTATTTAAGGAGACCAAATTAATATTTTGATTAGATACTTTTGTTTTATTGAAAATAAATTCTAATTTCATTAAAAAATAAATTCTAGTTGATAAGTAAAAACACAAAAACGTGCTAATAGTGAAATCATAATTTCTAGACAAGTAAATTATAGTCTTATTATCTTAAAAAAATAATTTATTTTTTTTTTGAAACAAAGGAAGCTCAACACATTAAAGTGGAGCATAAAATAAAGAAGAAGACACACAACGAGCTACCAACCAAACCAACACCTAACACCCCAGACCTATCAACAGCCTCCCCCAGAATCATCACCACGCCATTCTGTATAGCTCATCACCGTCTTTGTGTGGATTACCTCCAGGCTTGCTCTTGTATTCTTAAAGATTCGTGCATTCCGTTCCAACCAGCTGTTCCAAATAACTGTAAAGAACACTTTCATCCACATCTTCTGCCCTTGTTGTCTATTATGCAAGCCATGCCAGCTTTCAAACATTTTCCTAATGGTTCCAGGAATCACCCACTCTCTGCCTAGTGACCTCAACCACTGACACCACACCTGCCAAGCTACCTCACACCTGAGGAATAAATGCTCAGCAGATTCTAATTCCTTAGCACACATTACACTCCTATTTTACCCAGCCGCTCTTTGGTGTTAACTCGATCAACTAGCACAAACCACCCAAATAGCTCAATCATCGGAGGAACAAAACCCTTCCAAACGGAGCTCGTGAAACTATAACTCGTTATTTCAGCCGAAAGAGTCTCCGCTTGTATAGCCTGTATCACAGAACGAGTAGAGAAAAATAATTTATTTATAGAATAATATTGAAAAATCAACAATAATTTGCATGAAAATAGTTTATTAGTAAAATAAAAGTTAATTGATTGATTACCATAAAATTTAATTTAACGATAAATTTGCAATTAAACATATTTTTACAACTTAATTTAAAATCTGTTTACAGCTTAATTTAAAAGCAACTGAAAATGTAAGTTATGGGAAACAAAACAAAACTCATCAAGAAAATAAAAACAGAGACACAAAAAAAGGACAGATAATATCATTTATGTATTTTTATAAAAAAAACCGTGAATTTTGTTTCTTTTTCAGAATACTAAATTTTACTTTTTCAAACAATTTGTATACATATATTTGACAAAAATTAAATAAAAAAAAGTTCAGATAAATTTAAAGAAAAATTGGTCAATATGAATGAAGAAAAAGAACATATCAAATTCATCTGTTAGGAATTTAGGAATAACACGTAGAAAGAATTTAAATTATTTTAAAAGTAGTTATTTAGTCTATTCAAACTGATTTTTTAAATAAACCATTTATATAAAATAAATTGATTTTTTTTAAACCATACACTAACACGTGTCAACGATTCAAAAATAACTTCACCTGCAGTCCACTGCAGGTGAGTTTCCACCATAAAAAAATATATATCCAAAAACCGAAAAGGACACCAATCCAAATCTACTATTGATTGTTACATGGGCTTGTAAATCTGGCTATAGTAGGTCTGCTAGCTAGAGTCACAAATCTATTCTATTCTTTGTTCCTCTATATCGTGCTACAAGGATAGGGTTTGGGGTTGTTATAAAGGGAGTGATGGTTGAGATGTAAAAGAGAGAAACTAGCCGCGTTAATGGTGTGGGCACACTAATAATTGGTGATGGAAATGGAATATGGTGAGGAAAGAGAATGGACTTGGTTAAAGGGGAGAGACTGACACACCTACCAATATGGAAGGAAGACTATCGACAATGGAGTTATATAATATGAAGGAAGAATGTGATGGTGGGTAGGGGTGGCGATGGCAATGACGATGTATAATGGATATGAAGAGAGGGTTTAGAGATGATGACCACGACGATGATAAGAATTTTACTTCAAGGACGAATTATATAAAAAAAAAAATAATAAATTATTAAATGTGAAAAAATTAACGATAAATTTAAATTAAAATTTATTTTGAAAATTTAACATAAATTAAACGTTATACTTTTAACAAACATGAAAGAAAAAAAAAATATTTTACTCATTATATAATAACAATCAAGTTGTCATGTTGCGTGGTTTTCATTTTATTATTCATTCGATTTTCTTGTTCTTATTTTCTCATCTCATCCTGACAGAATAATTGAGGGAAAAGAATAATTCCATATTGTAGCAATAAGTGAATAACATACACAAATAGCTTGCGTCGGCGCTGTTACTTGAGCATCTGGCTAGTGAAGTTTATTTCAGTTTCCAGATGATTGTAGTGGTAGCCATATTGAGGAAGAGAGGTGTGGCACGTGATGTTCGACGGGCTTCCATGCCAGCATGTGGCCACGTCAGCATTTTTTGCAGGGACCACACTACCTTTTGGGGGCTAAAGCAATGAGCCAATAACCCACATTTCAGTCATTTGTCCACAAACTTTGAAGACATGCTGCACCCCCTATCTTTGGTCCCACAGGAACAACAAGGTCATATATCAAACCCATTTGATTAGATCACATGAGACTCTTCAATCAGTTGTTAAAAAATATCACTAGATTTTTCCTTCTACAGTGTACGCATAAGGTTATAAGCCTAAGGCCAAGACAAGTCTGTGTTTTTTCCCTCAAGGCTAGATTGCAAAGTGGTAAATAAATTATAATTAAATCTCTTTTGTCAAGGATACTCTTCAAACTATAACTCATCGCTGTCGTGTAGTGAACGCTTCCAAGCTTTCTAGATAGCAGAAATGTGAGATTTTCGAAATTCGAACCCAATTGTAGAACCTACAAAAAAAATTTCGACAATCAAGTCAATAATATATTTTTTAAAGTAGAAATAGAATTAAGAATGTTAGGATTGTGATTTATTTTCTGAATGTGTCCTTTTAAATCGTATTAGCGCTATTATTTATCGTTGTTTAAAGTGAAAGACCTTTTACTACCATCTTGAAATTTCAAGGCGAGTCCAAGAGGGTTGGAGGTAGTTTTCCATACTAGGCCATTGTTTATTTGAAAATATTTTGAATGAGTATTCGAGGTATAACCATATCTCTTCGAGTTATGAGGGTTAATTAAAGAACACAGCTCTCAAACTGGACTTGTTGAATCCATATCCTGTTGTTAGTAAGTTGAACTTTCTTCGTGGTGCTATACCTAATCCTTATCCTCTGAGCCCCCAAGTTTAACGCGGGTCATTTCGGTAAGCATGGGCAAGCTTAGTTTTTTTTACGTTTTTAGAATGCAAAAGTGTGATGGGTGTAATAATGTCTTTGGCGGTTACTTCGAGAAAATCACCACCTTCTTTTTCATTATTGGTGCCTAGAGCCGATGCAGATATTTGAAGCCACTGGGAGGAGTGAAGATGAAAATTTGTTTTTGAATTTCTTGATAGATTGCTTTGCAGCAGGTGATTTGTTGCCAGTTTCCAAAATGTTAAAAGTTGAATTAGATAAGGAGGCACTAGGGGTATATATAGGTAAGTGAATGATGTCAGGGAGTATATGCTACTGTAACGTGATTTTGATATGTGTATTTTGTTGTGTTGTAGGTGGAAGAGTTTCAAACTTGACAACTTTTTGGCTACAGTCTTTCTTAAGGCAGAAAAAGAAAAGTGAAAAAGATGGTGGTGTTTCTGGTGTGGAGAAAGAGGCTGGCACTAACGTTGCTCAGTCAAGTGTTTGCCTATTCATCAAGTGAAACAGAAACATTTTGACTTTTCAGAGAGGTCTTTAGAGATTCTCTATGAGGAGGAGTTAGATGTGGGAATTGGGGGTCATTCTGTTTTTGAAAAGCAAAAGAAATTGCATGGTTTTATTGATGGAGATGGACCACAGTCTCTGTTGAGTGAACAAATTCCCGTGACAGAGCTTTCTAATAAGGTTGTTCAACAAGCTAGTGATGTTAGGATGCTGAAGAGAGTCGAAAGAGAGGGTATTGGAAAGTATATGCAAGTAGTTTTCTTTTTGTTTATTTGTTGTTTGCTTTTTTGCTCAGTCTGATGCGATTATTTATTTATAGGTAGTTGTGTCGAGATTGTTGTGTCTAGGTCGGACCACGAAGCTGCTAGGTGCTAACGAGAAAGGTGTGTCAGAAAAGATGGCAAACTTGAAAAAGTCCGTGAAGGAGAAAGAAGGTGTTATCATAGATGTCACTGCTAAGATGAAAAATGAAGAAGAAGAAATTACTAAGTTTCAGGATCAGATTTGTCTCTTGCAAAGTTAGATTAAAGAGGATGATAATAAAAAGGGGGAAATGACGTCCAGAATTCATGAGCTGGAAAATGAAATGTTAGAGATGTTCGTCGCGGGATTTGATCGGGCAGTGAGTCAAGTGGTGGCTTTCGCACCCGAGTTTGATGTTGGCAAGCTCGATCTTACCAAGATCGTCATAAATGGTGAGCCTGATGAAGATGAAGCTAGTGAAGCGCAAGATAAGAACATTGGTACTATTGATAAAAATATTTAGGGTTTTGACTTGTATTTAATCTGAAACGTTTTGTTTGAACTTTATTGCTGGATTGCTACCGATCTTTTGGTATCAGTTTTGTTTTGTTGGGTTGTAATCGATCTTTTGATATCGGTTTTGTTTTGAAGAAAAACTTTTTTAGATGTTTAGATAATATGTCTATTTTGACTACGACGACTTATTGACTTCCAACTTTTGATATGTTGGCTTATGTAAATTAGACAATGTAGAATTGTATTGGTCTTTATTAACAAGATTTTCCGTTGTGGAAGGCGCGGGATGATCGGCCTTCTTAAAACCTGTCTGAGTAAAACACGTTGTGGAATAAAAACCTTGTGATCAGAAAAAAGAGTACCTCTCAGCGCCATCTTTTTTCAAAGAATTAGCTATAATATAATTTTAAGGAGGATATGTTCCAAGTATTGGGGAACTCGGTTCCAGCTAATATCTACAAAGAATAGGCTCCTTTTTCGTGAATCTTCGACACCTGAAAGGGCCTTACCAAGTTACTGGCAATTTTCCAAGTCTTGGAAGTTTCCGAACTTCTTCAATTTTTCGAAGTACTAGATCTCTTTGTTGCAGTACTCTTGGTTGAACTTTTTTGTTGTACTTTTGGTGTATTGTAATTTGCATAGATTGTTGTCTTAGCGTTTCCAAGTCACATTTTTTGTCCAACATGTTGAGCTCAGTTAATCATGCTTCTACATTGGTCATGTCATCCAAGAGCTCGGTCCATAGCGATCCTTGAGAGATCTCTATTGGCATCATTGAATTTGTGTCATACACTAGTCAGAACAGCGTTTCATTTGTTGATGATTGTGGTATTGTGTTATAAATCCATAGAATTTTGGGAATAAGTTCATCCCAGTGCCCTTTGGCCTCTATTAATTTTTTCTTAAAGCATGCAAAATAACTTTATTAGCTTCCTCTGTGAGTCCGTTGCTTTGTGGGTGCTCTATAGAGAAAAAATGATGTTTAATGCGAAGATTCGTTAAGGAAGATGCAATTCTCTTATTAGTAAATTGCCGACCATTGCTGGAAATGATTTTCTTGGTTAAACCATATCTACGTATGAGAAATTTTCATATGAAAGAGCGTACATTATCCGATGTTATTTTTGCAAGTGATTGTGCTTTGATCCATTTTGTAAAATAATCTGTGGTTACTAGCAAGAACATTACCTAGCCTACTGACGTTGGAAAAGGTCCGAGAATGTCAAGTCCCCATTTATGAAAAGGCCATTCGACTTCTAAAGAATGTAATAGTTTGCCTGGGCTATGGATTATGGGATCGCTATTTTGACAACTGTCATAAAGCTGAACTTTTTCCATGCAATATTCTTTTAATGTCGGCTAGTAGTATCCTGCCCTTTAGATTTTCGAGGACAGGATCCGACCCTATATGTGAGGGGCGTAGATGCCTTCATGCACTTCGGACATTGTCAATTCCGCTTCTGTGGGCCTGAGACATTTGAGTAATGTCCAGGAGAATTCTCTTTTATACAAGTTGTTTCCCATCATGGTGTAGCAACTTGATTTGGTTTTAAATATCTTTGATTTTTCTTCTGGTGGTATCTTTCCATTTTTCAAGTAATTTATGTGTGGGCTCCTCCAGTTTTCCTGCTGTGATAAGCTTAGGACACTTTTATTATATATACTCGGCTCATTAAGAGTTAATTGTGTGAGCAATTCCTCCAGACCCCCCAATAATGATCCTTTTTCCAAGACTTATAATCCATGGTAGAGGAATCACCCTAATTTTGGATGGAAAAATCAATCACAGAGGCACCATAATTTCAATAACAATCAGAGCCATCAGAATAATTTCAATTAGAGTAATTTCAACAACAACAATCCACCATCCAGTTCTCAGAAATCTTCAGACTTGGAAGATTTAGTTGCTGAACTCTCCAAGAATACTATTAGTTTCATGTAGGAAACTAGAGCTTCAATTAAGAACTTGAAGGTCCAGATGGGTCAACTAGCCACAAAAGTTATTGAAATTGATAAGAGATCCACCAATACCTTTCCAAGTAACACAATTCCAAATCAAAGAGAGGAGTGCAAGGCTATCACTTTGATAAGTGAACAAGTGGCAAGTACGGAAGCACAAGTTACTGAGAAGCCGCTTGAAAACAGAAAAGGCTCAAAATAAAGAGATGCACACCCCACAAAGGCATCGGACAACCGTTTTCCGGTTGATATTGAGCAATACAAAGTGAAGTCCCCAATGCTTGACTATAAGCCGAAAATGCCATATCCTTAAAGGCTTCAAAAGGAGACCAAGGATAAGCAATTTTCAAAGTTCTTGGAAGTTTTCAAAAAGTTACAAATTAATATTCTTTTTTCTAAGGTTTTGGAGTAAATGCCTCTCTATGTTAAATTGATGAAGGAGTTGCTATCCAAGAAGAGGATTTTAAAGGGAGATGAGACACTGATCTTGACCAAAGAATATAGTGTCATAATTCAGAGTAATTTGCCAAGGAAGATGCCAGATTCAGTGAGCTTTCAAATTCCATGTACCATTGGGAGCATAATCTTTGAGAAAGCCTTATGTGATTTGGGTGCAAGCATCAATTTAGTACCCTTGTCTATGATAAAGAAAATGTAAATCAAAGAAGAGCAACTAACAAGGGTAGCACTACAAATGGCATATAAATCTTTGAAGCATGCACGTGGAATAGTAGAGAATATCTTGGTTAAAGTGAAAAAATTCTTCCTCCCAGCAGATTTTGTAATTCCTGACACGGGGGTAGATGAAAATGTCTCTATAATTCTAGGAAGACCATTCCTAGCCACTGAAATAGCTCTAATTGATGTGGAAGAAGGTGAATTGATGCTGAGGGTGCATGAGGAGCATTTGATCTTCAAGGATTTTAAACCTATACATCACTCAGGTGAAGAAGGCAATTGCATGAAGACTGAGTTCATTGATCCAAATCTCCAAGAACCTCCTGATGATGTAAAACAAAGTTTACAGCTCAAGCCTCTTTTAGTGAGAATCAATACAATTCCCCCTGATATCAAACCTAAGTTTGGTGTTGGGTGTGCGTCATCCATCAAAGAGGAAGTTCCCTTGAAGAAAGTGTTCAGGGGATGGAGAAACAAAAAGATCCCCACTAAAGGTTTATCCCCAGGGTTGAAAGTGGTGTTGACTCATAATCCAATGTTGTCTTATATAGTAAACAGAATCCTCTCTTTTGAGAATATTGAGCTAACTCATGGGGGCACAAGAAGAAAATTCATAGTGTGAGGGGAGGAGTTGAAGCACTATGATCAACCCCCACCCTAACAAGAAGTCAACCATCAAGCTAGTGACGTTAAAGAAGTGCTTGTTTAAAGGCAACCCAATCTTTAGTATCTTAAGATTTTATATTCATTTTGGTTTTATTCATTTTATTTTAGTTCTTTGCAATTTTCTTTCTTTTTATGTGTGTCTTGGTCATGCAAAGTGTGTAAAACAGGAACAGGTGCAATCAGAAGGGAGTTCAGCACACTTTGAAGGAGATTTGCTTTGGGTGCCCCGGCGCTAAACGCCGCTACTTGGCGTTTAGCGCTAGGGGGCATGAAATTCAAGGAATGGTCATTGGAGGCTGGCCTAAACACCCCAACTTGGCATTTAGCACCGTGGTGCACGTATTTCAAGGAGCAACTGTTGTGGTGATGGCACTAAATGTGACAACATGGCGTTTAGCGCCAGAAGGAGGACCAACATCTCCAAACTCTCTGCCGGGTGCACATGCACACTGTTGTGCGTGCGCACAACTCTCCTCTCTTCACTCAGTATGCGTATGCACAAGCGTGTGTGTGTGTGTGTATATATATATATATATATATATATATATATATATATATATATATATATATATATATATATATATATTTCTTTCCCTTATACCACTCATATCTTCTTTTACAATAATTTTTTTTACTCATCTGTGTGCTTTTTATGTCCTCTTTTTCGGTTTTTTCTTGCTTGGGGACAAGCAAATTTTTAAGTTTGGTGTTTTCAAGCAAGCTCTCTGTTTATCTTATCATCAATGGCACCAAAAGGAGGTGAATCATCTTCACGGAAGAGCACAGCCTGAGGAGTGAGATGGCCACCAGGATAACTGAGGTGGTTGAGTTCATTTACATTCTTACTCCCCTTTCCATTCTTATTTTGTTATTTTCCTATTTTCTGTTGGTTATTTTCTATCCTTTGCATAATTTTTAATAATTTTAATGTTCTAGCCTTAGTCAATTTGTTTAGTTGTTTTTATTTCTATTTTAGAAGATGTCTTATATACTGCTCACTGAGATTGAATTCAAAAAAGAAAGAAAGAAAGAAGTGGTGTAATGCATGATAAATTGAGTTTATATTCAAGAGTTGTCTTATTTAATTAGATGTGATGGTATTTATCTATGGTTTTGAATGCGTAAAAATAACAGTACATATTTGATCTTGGAGTAAAGTGTGTCAATTCATAAGGTACATGAATTTAAAGAAGTATTATGAATTCTCTGAATTGAAAAAGAAATTAACCATTGAAGCAAAAAAAAAACAGCAAAAGAAAAAGAAAATAAAAGGCAAGGCTCAAGGCTCTGAGCATCTATGGCTATGAAGGTTAAGAATGATCAAAAGTTCAAAAGGGTTGTTTTCCTAGCCATATGCTTATGGTTTGAATGTGTCAAGAAACTCTTGAGATAGAGCACTTAGAGTCAAAGACAAGTGCAAATCAAGAGTATGCCAAAGGCTTTGAGCATAATTGATTGGAAAAATTCAATAGAAAAACCAGAACTCAAAGAGTTCTCCAATTAAGTGCTTGTTGTGTTTCTGTGTCAACCAAAGCTTGAGACAAAACATTTAGAGTCATGGATAGGCTCAAGGTGCAAAGCACCAAAAAAAGAAAAGAAAAGAAAATGCTGTGTTCAAGGATTAATCAGAAGTAAAAGAGAGAGAATTCATAATATCATCCGGATTCTAGTTCCTAAGGGTGAGCACGGGTCGGTTTGGTTTGGATTCAAGGTGAAATTAAAACCGAACCAATCAAAATATAATTAGTTCGGTTTAGTTCGGATTTACATTTTTTATGCATGTAACCGAACCAAACCAAATCGATTAAGAACAGATTCGTTCGGTTCGGGTAATTGGGTACCCGATGACTTTGAAATTCATAAAAAAGAAAAAATTAAATTTTTTTCTTAAAAATTCAACAAATACAATAAATATTTAACATCAATAGAAATAATCTAAATATGTTAAACACCAAATAATTAAAAACTAAACTGATTAAAATCCAAACATATTAATAGTGAATAATCTTTGTCTAGTGAAAATACAAAAGTGTAATAGAATATATATATATATATATATATATATATATATATATATATATATATATATATATATATATATATATATATATATATATATGATCGGGTTTATGGGTTGGTTCGGATTTCACACTTCCAAAACTGATACCTGAACTAATTACTATCAAAGATCATCGGTTTGGTTCGGATTGGACCCGATTACCCGTTGGTTCCAGAACCAATTTAATTGGTTTGGTTCGGATTCGGACGGGTAATTGGGTACCCGCTACCCGTGCTCACCCCTACTAGTTCCGAAGGACATTAACATTCCTGAGTTTCAAAGGATAGTGAGATGCCGAAACTATTCAGGATCACAATGTCATTAACCCCACTCAAAGAATAGACAAGAGCATAATTGAAAACTCAACTTTTAGGCAAACCCACATCTGAGGTTCATATTGTTTTCAGTTTCTTGAGAACAAGTAACAATTCAAGTATGGTGTTGTGATGCGTGAGCATCTTTTTTATGATTTCTTAGTAATTTAGTTATATATTTATTGAGCTTTTATTAGATTTTGGTATTTTAGACCTATTTGAATGCTACTTTGATTTGCATTGTTGTTTTGATGATTTCAGATAAAGTTTGGGCGAGTTGACAGAACCGTGAAAAAGAAAAAGAAGAAATTTTTCATCTCGTCACCTAGCGCCAAACGCTATGACCTGGCTTTTAGCACCAGGAGCTTCGTAATATGTGCCTAGAATGTGCGTTAGTGGCAGCGTTTAGTGCTAGGAGGCCAGTAAGTCCAGAAATCATCTATTTTCAAATCAATTATGATTAGATATAAAAGGAAAAAAGATTCAATCATTCGGGCTCTCTTCTCTTCTCTCTTCTTTCTCATTCCATATTTTTTAGATTTTTTACAACCCTAGATTTTTCTCTGAGCAATGAACAACTAAACCTCCCCTGTTAAACTTAGGAGCTCTGTTACTTTAATGGATTAATACTATTGTCACTCTTCTCTTAATCAATGTACTATTTTATTTTCAAGGATTCATTTTGTTCTTCATCCTAGGGATTAGAGTATATTGGAATATAACTCTTTTTCTACTTGAATTCTCGTTGAATTTTGGAAAAGTTAAATCACTTGAATAATAGCTTGAAATCAACTCCTCATAATTCTCTAATTGCTTTAACTTAACGTGATACATGACATATAATCATCTTATCTTTGGATACTTAGGGTTTGTGTGGCTCATAAACTAGGATTGGACTTAAACTTCTAATTTAAATTAAATGACCAAGGAATTGGTGGTTGATTTGGTTAGAAGAGATTCAATTACTAAGGAATTAAGGTTTAATCAATTAAAGTTTGCCATAAATTGAACCTTTGCATGATTAAAGTGAGTGATAAGAACCATTAATCCAGAAATTTAACATCTCCAAAGCCTTAACTATTTTCTCATATAATTCTCACAACATAGCCATTCACTGTTAGCTTACTTGAATTCTCTGAATTACTGTTTGATGCAATTTAGAATGTAAAACACTCTTGTTTACTTGTTTGACTAGATTAATCACTTAACTATTATTGCTTAATCCATTAATCCTCGAAAGATCAACACTCACTCACCCGAGTTATTATTTGGTACGACCCGATATACTTACCAATTAGTTTGTGATATCCGAAATTCTGCACCAATACCCGAAAGCCATTGTTATCTCCATCACTATTAAAACGCATATTCTCATCTCATCATCACAAAAACCTTCGCTCCATATCAGCTACTCCTAATTGTTACCTCCATCACTATATAAATCAAAATATCTCGAATATAATGTTATCAATTTATCACAATGAAAAATTTATAAAGGATCAAAATAGATCTATCATGTTTAGTTCTGCTCATTCGATATTTAAATTGCTCACATTCTAATTGAAGTATATTATTTAACAAGTTTAAAAATTTTCATTATGCATGTCATAAGTCAACAAGATACAAAATGAGTGAACAAAATATTATTACAGATAGTCTATTGATGTCAATGATACTTTTTATTTAGAAAAGATATTATGTTGTTCATGCTTATGTCTTCGCAGAGTGAAAAAATATTTATTTTGTAATTTTGATAGCAGTAGTCGTCATTTTTTATATACGTACTTGTTATGCAATAATCTTGAGTTAAGCTGGTCTTATAGTGGCATTCTTGTCATCCAGCAATTCATGTATTGAAGTTTTTTATTATTTTAATTGATGTAACAAAAGAAAGTTTCTCGGATGTTGGTTTTAATACCTAGTCAAGTAACAAGGGCTAAACAAATGTTAGAAAAATGATGATTAATAAGGATATGGATATCCTAAAACCTGATGTTGGAGGTTTCTTGCACTCGATGGACTAAAGTGTCCTAAGTGGATAGAAAGTGTTCGTGCAAGAATACTCGTCTCCGCGCTATAGGTCAGACTCCAGGCGCTACTGGTGAGATGACATGTCCTGCAGCGGGGAAACGCCTTGCTTGAACGCGAGCCGAGCGGAGAACCTGCAAAAAGGACTCGGACGCTCAAGTTAGTGGAGAGTATTTCTCAATATTCGAGTATAAGAATAAAATAATTGTACGTGTGTATTCAGATGTTGCCTTGGTGATTTAGTTCAGCGGCTGCCGTTTTATAGAGTTTAAGGTTGATTCCGTTTTATGATTTGTTGGAGTAGATCTCGGTTTTAGTCGAGATTCTTGGGTGGTGATTGTTATCGTGATTATCCGTTGATTACTTGCTTCTCTAACGTGGCTAATGTGGCCGAGATATAGGGTGTCAGTTCCGATTTGTAGGGTGCAGTATATAGCCCCCAAGCTTGACTTGCCTGAGTGTTCAGTTTTTTAGCAAGTTGAGCTTTAAGATGACCTATATCTCGGTCTTTATTGGTCTTGGCAGCCCCCAAGCTCAACGTTGCATTTGATTTGGGCCTGAGTTGTAAATACATTTTTGAAAAAAAATGATTGAACGATTAACTTAAGAGAGCTGTTTTCCCATATTTTTAGGAAAACGTGCTGCCATTATTTCATTTAATGACTGCAACTGAACCGGTTTTGACCCCTGGTTTTTTAACGGTTCCTGTTTTTATTTTTCCACTTAGTTAGTGGGTTGTAATAGGTTTTTTATTGTTCCTGTCTCTTGGGGATTCTTCGAAAAGTCACTCCTTTTTACTCTGATGTTGAACGAAAATGACTTCCAAATGTTAGATTTTTCGTTTCCTTCGTCTTCTACTATTTCTCTGTATCTTGTCATAATTTTAGTCTGCAATAGAAAAGGAGAAGTCGAAGGAGAAGCAAAAGGTTGTTGAGGTTAAAAAAGATGACCTATATCCCTAGATTCATGACGATGTTAAGACCCGTGCCTCTTCAAACTGTAGTTCTGATTCTTTCAGGGAGTTTCGTGCTATGAAGTTGACTAGGGTTGACTCTAATGTTCCTATTGAACTTCTCCCCTGCTCGAGTGAGGATAGGATTTGTGAGTGCAGGGGAGATTGGGGGTACTTCTATATATACACCCCTTGTTTCTCTGAACTGTATGTTAGGTTTCCTTTTTCTTCTTTTGAATGCGATGTATTGACCCAACTTAATTGCGCCCCTTCCCAGCTGCATCCAAATTCCTGGGCATTTCTGAAAGCGTATCAGTGCATGATGGCCTTTTTTGGATATCCCCCTCTCTTGGAGTTTTCTTTTCTTTGTTTCAGTCTAAGGGGTTCGGAAGGATTTATGGGTTTGTTTGAGTAGTTTTCCCAGTCGTTCTTTATTCCTTCTTTACAAGTCTTCTTTTAAGAATTTTAAATCTTTGTTCGTAAAAGTCCGATCTGTAGAAACGGAATACCCTTTTTATCTTGATAACGAGCTGATAGAGAAGTATCCACTGTATTGGTTTTCCAAGCCTATGCAAGTGCTTGAGGCGTATAGGACTGAAGAGGAGGATTTGGTTATTGACTTTTTGGTAAAAAACTTTGCTACTGGTCAGTGCCTTTCGATATCTGAGATGTTAAGTTTTGAAAAAGATAATGATAGGGAGGGATTGCGGACTTACATAGGTAATGCACATGTTTATCCTTAGTATTGGTTTACTGTTTTGAGACTGATGTTGTTTTTCGTATTGTGTTCATTTGCAGGAGGGCGAGTGCCGCATCTGAATTCGTCTAGGCTTCAATCTTTTCTTGACAGAAAAAAGGAGAAAGGTGTGAGTACTTCTACCGTTCAAAAGGTTGGTGAGGAGGGTGCTGCTTTTTCTGCTGCACAGCCGGCTTCTTTAAAAAGGAAAAAGGACGTGTCTGATGATTCCTTGGAAGTGTTGTCTGAGGGGGGTAAGGCAGCTGCCGAGTTTTCTACCACGCTTTTTGATCACCAGCATAAGCTCCATGATTTTATTCCTGGAGCGAATGCTCATTCTTTGTAGAGTGATCAATTTTCGCTGGCCGAGCTATCTGATAGGGCTTCTCGATTTTCTGGAGACATGGTGCTTACCCGGCGTGCCGGGTTGGAGGCTCTAGGCAAATATGTTCAGGTAGTTTGCGTCTATCTATTTCCGATCCCTGTTGTTGTTATTTTCTTTGTTTTTTTGGATTTAATGTTACCCTGTCAGGTTGTTGCTGCTCGCCTGCTGTGTGTTGGCCGTACTACCAAATTGCTTGGGGCCGAGCAGCAAATTGATGTTGATAAATTTGCTACTTTAGAGGGTTTAGTGAAAGAGAAGGAGGGAGTTATTATTGACATCACAGCCAAAATGAAGGAGAAAGAAGAGACTATTTCTGATATTGCTGCTAAGTTGGAGGAAAAGGAGCAGGAAGTTGCTCGTCTTCAGGATCAGATTCGGTCTTTTCAGGCCGAGATTAGGGATAATGATAAGACGAAAGGTGATATGACTGCTCGAATTGGTGAGTTGGAAGACCAAGGTATAGAGATGTTTACCTCGGGGTTCGACCGAGCTGTTGCTCAGGTGTCATTGTTTGATCCTGGATTTGATGTTCGTTAACTCGATGTGACGAAGATTGTTATTAATGGGAAGTTGGTTCAAGATGAGGCTGGCGAAGATCATGATGAGAATGTGTCGCCTCCTGTTTGAATACTGGTGTCATTTTAGAAAGTAGTTTGGATTTGTATTTTGTTTTTTTGAAAAACTTATGTTGGTTTTTGTTCTGACCTTATTAACTGATTTTCCGAACTATGATTTTGGAATTCGCTTTTGCTAAGATATGTTATGATTCCAACATTTATGCTTGTTGGTTTGTAGTATGTGTGGAATATAACTGTGCAGTATAGCAAATGTATGATTTTATTCAGATAGGATTGTTCCTCATGTTTGAGGTATGTAGGATGGTCAGCCTTGTTAAAACCTAGCCGAGTAAACCTTCTTTAGGGAAAAACCTCGCGCCTAGGAAAAAGAGTACCTGGCCATCCAGCCTCTTACAACATTACGATCAACTATAATAGTATTTGAGTGACGAGATATTCCATGTGTTTGGTAATGCTGTCCCATTCAATGTCTCTAAGCAATAGGCTCCTTTTCCAATTACTTTGGTAATCCAAAAATGTCCTTTCTCATGTCGTTGCTAATTTTCCATGTCCTGGTGGCTTCCGAATATATTCTAATTGTCTGAGCACTAGGTTTCCTCTTTAAAGGTCCTTGCCTTGACTTTCTTGTCGTACTGACGCTTCATAGCTAGTTGCATTAATTTTTGTCTTAACTCTGTGTAATTGCGTTCTTCATCGACGACGTCAAGCTCGGCACGTTGAATTTGTTCATTGGCACTCTCGTTGAAGTGTTCGGTCCTTGTTGAGCCTTGGTTGAGTTCCAAAGGGATTATGCACTCTGATCCGTACACTAAGCGGAAAGGGCTCTCTTCTGTTGTTGACTGGGGAGTTGTGTTATAACTCCATAGTACTTCTGGTATAAGCTCGGCCCAGCGGCCTTTAGCCTCGGTCAATTTTTTCTTAAGGGCCTACAAAATCACTTTATTAGCTGCCTCTGTGAGCCCGTTGGTCTGTGGGTGCTCGACAGAGGAAAAGTGGTGTCTAATATTCATGTCAGTTAAGAATGATGTAATTTTTTTGTCACTAAATTGCCTGCCATTATCAGAAATAATTTCTCTTGGTAAACCATATCTACAAATAATAAATTTCCAAATAAACTTGTGTACCTTGTCCGAGGTGATTTTTGCGAGTTGTTGTGCTTCTATCCACTTTGTGAAGTAATCGATGGCTACCAAAAGGAACTTTACCTGTCCTGGTGATATCGGGAATGGTCCGAGGATGTCCATGCCCCACTTGTGGAATGGCCAGCTGGCGTCAGACATGTGTAACGCCTCGGCTGGGCTGTGTATTAATGGCGAGCACTTTTGACATGATTCGCATTTTCAAACTTTGTTTATGCAATCCGATCTTAAATTCGGCCAGTAATAGCCTGCACGTAAGATTTTTGTTGTTAGGCTTCTGCTTCCGATATAATGCCTGCAGATACCTTCGTGAACTTCGTCTACTGTTGCTCTTGTGTCATCTCCTGCAAGGCATTTGAGTAGTGGTCGGGAGAAGCGACGTTTGTATAGATCGTCCCCTATTAGGGTAAAATGAGTTGCTTTCCTTTTGAAAGGCCTCGGATCACCTTCTGGTACTATCCCTGTCTTCAGGTAGTATATTATGGGAGTTCGTCAATCTTCTTCCTGCGATACATTTAAAACATACTGCATATCTAGGCTAGGTTTTGTTAGTGTGAGATGTACCAAATTTTTTGAGTGTTGATCATCTCTGTATGTTGCTAGCTTTGATAGTATATCTACTCTACAGTTTTGTTCTCGTGGTATATGTGTTATTTCAAATTTTTGAAAATTTTTTATAATGTTTTTAACAATATATAGGTATTTTTCTAAGATGGGATCTTTAGTTTGGAAGTAACAGGTTACCTGTTGTACTACGAGTAAGGAATCGCAGTATACCTGCAAGCTTGACACCTGAATCTCTTTTGCAAGTTTTAGTCCTGCCAATAATGCCTCATACTCGACTTGGTTATTTGTTGCTTGAAACAGGAATTTGATTGATTGTTCTGCATATACACCTTTTTTGTCTTTTATCAGTATTCCTACTCCGCATCCGTTGTCATTGGAGGCTCCATCTACGTATAATTCCTATGACTCAGGTTCCTCTACTGCATTTGTGAATTCTGAAATGAAATCGGCCAAAGCTTGGGCCCTGGGGGATCCCCTAGATTGATAAGTGATGTCAAATTCTGAGAGTTCGACCGACCATTTCGTGAGTTTTCCCGCTAGGTTAGGTTTGCTAGGATTTGTCGTAGCGGTTGATTGGTCTGAAATATAATTCGGTATCCTTGAAAATAATATCGTAGCTTCCGAGCTGTGATAATGAGTCCAAATGCTAATTTTTCTATCATTGGGTATCTCGTTTCAGCACCCTGTAAGACTTTATTTACGAAGTATACTGGGTGTTGTTCCTTGTCGTTATCTGTTACAAGTATTGAACTGATTGTGTTAGTTGAAATTGAAAGGAATAGATATAGAGGTTTACCTCGTTCTGGCTTTTTCAATATGGGTGGCGACCCCAAGGTATTTTTGAATTTTGTGAAAGCTTTTTCACATTCCATTGTCCAAGTGAATTGATCCGACTACTTTAGGGTATTGAAGAAGTGATATGATTTTTCTGCTGCTGCTGGCAAGAAGCGAGAAAGAGCTGCTAAGCGAGAAAGAGCTGTTGGACTTCTTTCTTATTCCAAGGAGATTGCATGTTGATTAATGCAAGACATTTGTCGGGGTTTGTCTCTATCCCCCTATTGATTAATAAGAAGTCGAGGAATTTTCCACCCTATACTCCGAACGCGCACTTTTTTGGATTCAATCTCATATTATGTTTTCTGAGCTGTTCGAATATCTCGTTCAAGTTGTGTTTGTGTTGTTCCTCCGATGTTGACTTTACTACCATGTCGTCTACATATATTTCAATGTTTCTTCCAATCTGATTTTTGAAGACTTTGTCCGTTAGCCGTTGATGTGTTGCCCCTGCGTTCTTTAGCCCAAAGGGCATGACCTTGTAATAGAAATTTCCTTGATCGATGAGGAATGATGTTTTTTCTTTGTCTCCCGGGTGCATGAGAATTTGATTATAGCCTGAATAGGCCTCCATGAAGCTGAGTATCGGGAATCCTGAGGTGTCGTCCACCAATCTGTCTATGTTGGGGAGTGGGTACCATCCTTGGCACATGCGCCATTTTCCCGAGCTTTTCCGCACCATTACGACATTTGCTAGCCATGCTGAAAATCGAAGTTCCTGGATAAATCCTGCCTCCAAGAGCTTTTTTGTCTCTGTTTCTACTGCCTTTCTCCTTTTGTCTCCCAAGTTTCTCTTCTTTTGTCATATAGGTCGGGCGTTGGGGTTGACTGCCAACTTGTGGCAGATAAAGTTAGGGTTGATGCCAGGCATATCTGCCGACGTCCATGTAAAAAGGTCGGTATTTATCTTTAGTATTGTGATAAGGTCGGCCTTCTGTCTTGCAATGAATGCGGACCCTATGTTAGTAAATTGCTCATCCTAACCTAATTTTACCTTTTTGAGTTCATCCGTTGGTGTGGGACAACTGTTGTCACTTCGGGGGTCCAGTTCGGCCAAAGTTGGTATATTCTCCGAGTTATACACCGTGTGGATTCGAGGTGTTTCCTCCTTCTTTATTGCTTTGAGGCTTGCGTTGTAGCATTGCCTTGCCTCCTTGTGGTCGACGTATACCGTCCCCACTACATTATCCTGCAGAGGAAATTTTACACAAAGATAAACAGTTGAAACAATTGCTCCAAAGGCGTTTAGTGATGGACGCCCTAGGATGATATTATAAGGGCTGGGACAATCAATCACTCGAAATTGAATGTCTAGTGTTTTATTATTTGGAGGTTCTCCAATTGTTGTTCTCAGCCAATTATACCCTGATACCGATACCTTTTCCCCAGAGAACCCTACCAATTCCCCGGGCGACGGCTGTAGTGCGTTGTAATTGAAGTGTATCTTTTTGAAAGTTGAGTAGAACAAGACGTCGGCAATGCTTCCTGGGTCGAGCAGGACCTTTTTCACTGTTAACTTTCCCACGTGAATTGAGATGACGATTAGGTCATCTAAATTCGGGCAGGTTGTTTTAAAGTCAGCCGTGCTGAAGTCGATGCGGGAGGTCGGAATCGATGCTTGTCATTCTAGACGAGACCCTTCCATTGTCATCATTCCTCTGTAACTTCTTTTCCTCGCCGAGGTAGTAGTCCTACCGCTAGCGAAGCCTCCTGAAATGTAGTTAATAATCCCTTTGGATGGGGGTGTTTCAACCTGTTTTTGCCTACTTTCTCTTTCTACTTCTCTTTCTGTTTCTCGTTACTTTCTTGATGAGATATATTTGTCTAGAAGTCCTTGACTTACCAACCTTTCCAGCAGATCTTTTGCCACCACACACTCATCTGTTGTCTGGCCAAACTTCTGGTGGAAAGCGCAGTGTTTACTTTTATCCACATATTTTTTATCATGATACGATCCTGCTCTGACTGGTGGTTTGATCAGTTTGTTATGCAGAATCTCGTTGATTATATCCTCCCTTTTCGTGTTGAATTTTGTGTATGAATCAAACTTCGGTGCTATTTTGAATGGTTTTTTGAGGTCTTTGCTTGTGGGCCGGTGGGGCCTTTCTTCTTCTTTCTTGGTCGGCTTTTCGCTTCTTCGAGCCTCCCTAAGCTCTTCGATTTCAATTTGGCCCTGGATTTTTTCTGGGAATTCCTCTAGCATTTTCAGTTTTTCTGGGGCGGAGGCCGCTTTTGATGGCGTGCAGCGGCACTTCAGGGTTAAGGTTGGGGATTTGCATAGCTACTTCTGTAAACCGCATCATGTACTCCTTTAAGCTTTCGTGTTGTCCTTGCTTGATCGTGCTGAGGTCATCTGAGTCTCGCACGTAGATTTTAGATGCTGCGAAGTGGTTTATAAATAACTTGGCAAACTCGTCAAAGCTTGATATTGATCCTACAGGTAAGTTGGAAAACCATAATAAAGCAGCTCCATCTAAGAAGGTAGGAAAAGACCGACACAAGATGGGATCGGAGTCGGTATTGAGAAACATCATTGATTCGAATTTTGTAACATGAATTTTAGGATCTCCGATCCCCTTGTACGGCGTTAGGGTCATTAGAAGTGTAAAACATTTAAGCATTTTAAAGCTCATTATTTCTTTTGAAAAGGGATTTGTTCGTCGTCTTGCTTCTTTGGGGTTGGTTTCCCCTATCTTTGCATTTGACTCCGACTAACGTTCTTCATGTTGATCAATATTTGCTTTCTTGTTGGCTTTCTGTTCGTCGTTGTTCTGCATTGCCGCCAGCAGTTGGGCCATTCGCTGATTTTCCACGAGCAAGGCGACATTCGCAATTAATAGGTCGACGTTGGTTGGATTGGTTGAAGGTGTTGCCGAATGGTCCGTCATGGTTTAGTTCCTGAAGGAAGAGAAAATACAAGGCAAATGTAATGCTGTTAGTTCGAAAAAACTAAAAAGGTGAGGCAGTGGCCCCACGGTGGGCGCCAAATATTCGTGCAAGGATACTCGTCTCCACACTATAGGTCAGACCCCAGGCGCTACTGGTGAGATGACTTGTCCTGCAGCGGGGAAACACCTTGCTTGAACGCGAGCCGAACAAGAAACCTGCAAAAAGGACTTCGACGCTCAAGTTAGTAGAGAGTATTTCTCAATATTTGAGTATAAGAATAAAATACTTGTCCATGTGTATTCAGATGTTGCCTTGGTGATTTAGTTCAGCAGCGGCCGTTTTATAAATTTTAAGGTTGATTCCGTTTTATGATTTGTTGGAGTAGATCTCGATTTTAGTCGAGATTCTTGGATGGTGATTGTTATCGTTAATTACTTGCCTCTCCAACGTGGCTGATGTGGCCGAGATATATGGTGTCAATTCCGATTTGTAGGGTGCAATACAGAAAGAACAATCTATTTGGTCTTAACAATGGTTGATCATATCAGACTTTTTTATTAGTGGCTTAGTAAAAAAAGTCAATGTTTTCTTTTGATGAGTTCACAAGCTTCGATTTGTCTACGAAACTCTTATGTGAATTGGGTAAGGAGATGTTATGTATAAGACAATGATTATACTTATTTTGTTATATATAATTGAGTTAACTATTAATTTAATATCTGAAAGATCAGACATTGACATAAAGGTCTTTAAAAATTGTTATTGACAAAAATATCTTTTAAATAATTTTAGAATGTGATAAAAATAATTAATAAAATATTTTTTGTAAATGACAAAAAAATTTATATTTAGCAATGACTTATTTATTTGATCTAAATTTTTATGTCAATATTTGAATAAATATTTAGAATGTACCTAAAAAATTCAGAACAACATTTGTTCTCTAGATTTTTCTTTTTATTTTTAAAAAATATGTGGTCATCAATAAATTTCTTTTTAAACATCACTTGATATAAAATGACTAAATTTTAAGAATAAAAAGAGCTTATTCTTCTAATAAAAATTATAAAAATTTACATCAAAATCTAATTTTTAGAATCTTTTCTTTTAGAATATATATTTAAGTTAATATTCAATTTTCTTGTCGAATTTTTAAATTTTTTGGAGATTTATTTGTCGTTAATAATTTTTTTAGATTATTTTGTTAATAATATAAATTTTTAGATACCATTTTAATAATTTACGATATATATATATAATCTAGGTCATTTATTGTTGATTTATTAACTTATTTTTCGTGGTGATTGAAATGTCTACGAAATGTGTTCCTTATATTTATTAGTCTTTAGAATTTAATATTGCGTCTTACTTATTCTAAGTGTAATTGTAGCATAGTTGGTTGTGTACTTGATTTAATGATGTCACTCTCTTGTAATTATTATTTTTTTATGTAATTAACCTGGTCATTAAAAAAATACTAAAATGTTTTTAAATCAACTATGTGGTTTTATATATATATGGAGTTTAGTATTTAGGATCATGTGATATCCTGATTAATCTAAACTTATGAATTAGGCATAAACTCATATTAAAATAGTCGTTACAAAAAGTGTTGTTTATTAGATAATAATCATGTTTCTTTATATGTTTTTGAGTAAATAACTACTTTTGTCATACAAAATTTTAACGCCAATAAAATTGATCACGAAAAATTTAAATCAATTTAATAATCATAAAAGTTTATTATTGTTAGACACAACTAACAAAATTTTAGTTTTATTAAAATAAATCTATAAATATCATTTTTTTCATCTTTGCTCTAGAATATTTTTTTATTTTTATCATTATTGTTATCTCTAATAGTATTATTAAACATTTTAAAATTAAATCAAAATAACAAATTAAGAAGTAAAAAAGTTTCAACTTCTCGTCTTAATGTAGATTTATAAAATAATATAATGAAAAAATTTTAATCATTCTAGATGTCACCAATGTCAGACTTATTTTTAGTAGTACTCTTGATCTTCTTGTAACTAAATTTTTCAATCAACAGTGTAAAAATATTTTCAAGTTGTACCCTTTTGCTGTACAATCTATTAAGCCACAAATACCCTCCATTTCGTAGAACCCTATCCATATCAAACATAATAAGAATTTCACCATCATCGTTGGAATCCACTAGTTCACGGCACGCTCGCACTGCATAAGCCCTACCACTCCGTTGAACACAAAAAGCCACTGATCTAGTGGCACGTTAAGTGGCATAAGCCCTTTCAGCATCACCGCCTCGTTGCACATTCATCGTCATTGTCACAACTGTCATGTTGCGGAGCATTTGGGAGTATCGAGAAGTATCAGGGAGTGAAGAAGGAAAAGCGTGTTAAGGGAGAGGAGATGATGGTTTATGCAACGGGATTCGAGAGGAGCAATGATGGTGAGAAGGAGTGACAGCCACGAAGAATTAGGGATTCGAAGAGACAAAAGATAAAGAAATTGTAGGACATATGGAAGAGGTCATGGTGGTTATGGCAATATTAAATTATTTGGGAGAAGTGGGGTAGAAAAGTAGATCTAGTAGGATGGTGGACTTTGCGATGGAGGTAGTGGTGGTTGTGTTGGCAAGTGATAAAAGTGAAATTTTATGGAAGAAAGATGAAGAAGGAAGGAATTACTACAAGAAAATAAGCTTTTTGTCACGCTTTTAAAGCGTGTCGAAAAGTGCTTAAAAGCATACCGATAGCTTTTCGCACGCTTTTTGAGCTATCGGTACACTTTTAAAAGGGTCACATCCGCGAGCGTGTCGATTGCTCTATCGTCACACTTTTGTGGATCTATCGGCACGCTTTCTTTTTTGCCATGCTTATATCTCTTGCCACGTTTAAAAGCGTGGCAATAGGTGTTAGCCTATAGCTATGCTTGAAAATCATACCGAAAAGTCCACATATCGCCACGCTTCTAAAGCGTCCCAGATTGTTTATTTTGGTTACGCTTTTAAAGTGTGCCAATAAGGTAAGATATGGATACACTTTTTAAACGTGCTAATAAGGTAATGTATGGCTATGCTTGGTAAGCGTGGCTATTTATGACTACTGAAAGATACGGGTACGCTTAAAAAGCATGCCAATAGATGAGGATATGGGTACACTTTTAAAGTGTACCAATTTTTAGGTTATGGCCACATTTATTAAGCGTGCCTGTTGAAGCCAATAGTAAGATATAGCCACACTTTTTAAGCGTGGCCATAAATTAGGTTAGAGATTTTTTTTGTCATTTATTTTTTGCAAAATTCATATATAATTTTTAAATCATAGACCAATTTTACGTTATATATATCAACCAATCCAACATATATAAAAGTTCCCCATAAAAAATCTTATATATAAACTTGTCACCACAAAAGTAGGCTTTGATCATAAAGTACCAAAAATCAAAGTCATAACAAGAAAATAAGAATTACAATTCCAAGTGTCACATATCCATTTCCTTATACTTAGTTACAAAATGTAAAAAATTCATAATACATTGAAATGCAAAACAAAGGTAAAAACTCTTACCTAGTAGGCCTCCAGTAACCCTAATAATAACCATTGGCAATAGCTCTACAAAAGAATAATCCTCTTGACCACTAAAAATAAAATCAGTCAATGGAAGAGGACAAAAATAAAACTTTAATACTCAACTGGCACTGAAAAAGGTGAAAGCACAGATCTTTACTCTGATATATCCCATATTATGAATCCGCCAGACCCAAAATGTTCGCAATTTTCATTCTTACACCATCCCGTTGCAGTTTGCACTACAACAGCAGCAATAGCAAAAGTGAAAAAGACACGCCACGTAAGTTAACTCCTCCACCTTCGAGAGTATAGGAAACAAATCAAAACAAAAATATATATGATGAATGATTTACCATGTTTCCCCTTCTAATAAAAAAGAGCCATGTCACTAAGAATTCCTTACCAATTAAGATGTTACCTCTTCTAATGCAAATAATACACCACCAATAGGAGCTCTAAATGCAGCAGCAACTCCTACTGCAGACCCACAAGTTACCAGATCTCAGCGATCTCGATCACTTTTGAATACTTGAAACCATCTTGAATTTATAGGATACTTAGTGGAACCACCCTACTCAAGACACGACGCCAACAGATTATATCAGTTTCTTCCATGTAAAATATATATTCAGTGAAAATCACACAAAAATAGTATTAAAAGAGTAATGCACAGCAGCATCACAGGATAATTCAGGTAATATAATGTGCAAGTGTTAATAAATTATAAAGCAAGGTTCATTTAAATGGTCAGTTAAAATACAATGGACACTTCATGTGGTATTGCCACTGCATTTTAGCCTCTTTATTTAAGGAAACAAAGCATTGAAAGGACATACTGAAAGATCTAACACATACTATGCGCATATTGTACTCTTAACATACCATTTCGATACTACCATATACTGAGTAGTACATACTTACTTGTCCAAGCAAAGAAGCAATACAAGCACTAGTATGGACAAGAGGACCTCTTTACCTAAAGTAAGGCCTTCTCCTACTGATCCAATGCTGCCAAATATCTGAACAAAAGAAGAATCCTTGCATTTAATTTGCAACTATGTATTTCTAAAACTTTAAAAAGCAAAATAATCAATGCAGCCCTCTGACCTTTCCAATCAAAGTTCTCAGAAGAAGAATTCCATGAATATCAACCCCTGAACATTATTCATCATCCACATTATCAGCATACGAAGGATTTTTGTGCAAGCTGGAGTTGCAATAAAGCAGAGAATATCATAGCTATTTGAACATCCAAATAAAAAAATCAGCAAATATGTATGTACTATACAGTATATTCTGATTTTTAAGATCATAAAATTGAGCACACTAATATTTATTACAAGTTACTCACAGTAAATTTGCCTAATGTTTGCTTTCCTTTACTATTATAACCCTAACTTTTATGAATTTTTATTATTGATTGAAAGAGTACAATTATTTTAACAATTTAATGAGAAAGATAACAAATAGCCCCAGAATAAAAATGAATACAACCTGGTATGTATATGTTAACTAAAAAAAAGAATTATGATAGAAGTTTGAAATCGATAGTGAAAAACCATTTAGGAACAATTAACAGTAAAATAATTAACAGCTAAATCAGTAAAAAATTTCAACATCACTAAAGATGAATAAGAGGCTCTGCATGCTAAAATCAAAATAATTCAATCTTCGCAGGAACAATCTTCAATCCCAATCAAGCTAATTTTAGCATTTTAATATTTTCAAAAATGCAGTTTCTTAAACTTGACATCACAAGTTGTTGTTGATTTAAAGAAAATAGAAAAAGTTGGTGAACATGAAAAAAAAGGAGTTAAATGTAATGGAATTTCGGTAAGTCCAACCTTTGTTTTTGAAGGTGTAGAGGATGCCCCATCACTAGTCATCTGAACAAGCCCATTTTTGTGGATCTCCATGTGCAATGTTGGGACCTGAGACACACAGTTCACAGAGACTAGTTAGAATAGAAGTGATACAATGGGGCAAATAGGTTAAATATAATCATAAGTAACAGAAACAAAAATGGGGAGAACTTAAACTTGCCTTTAGCAAAATCTATTCTGTAAACACAGAAGTTGATATATGGCTAATAACATGTTAATCAAGACTGCAACATTAGAAGAACAATTTTCATCATCCAAGGTGAACCAAAATGATTCCAACTACACAGATGATTAGGAACAAAAAAAACTATATATTTTGCTCTGATCAGACAAATCTAAAGGTAAACTTTTGATGCCAATGATCCAATGTTGATTTTAATAGAAAACGTCCCCAATGTTTAACCTTAACATATTAGCTGCGACATAAAATATCCGAATCATCTGGCATAATATTAAAAAAATACACACACTTTTGATTCTTTTTTCTTCATATTTTTCCAAGTCAACAACAAGACTAGTTAAATATATGTAAAAAATAAAAAATAAATCTGAAAAATTCAACCAAAAACTCAAAATCTCAGATCTTATTGAGAGATAAACAAAAAAAAATCAAAATCTAAGATCTTATTGAGAGATAAATCCTTCGCTAAATAGCAGAAACATGACCAGCAACAGGAAGCTAATTTTAGATAAAACTGTAAGGCAAAAGCTATTCCATTACCTTATAAGTAACTTCCAAGGACTTCTTATAAATGCTCATTCTCAGGATCCTACAGTTTCATAATCAACAAATACGTTACCCGTGGATGTACAAGAAAAGAATAAAATCTATCAGGAAGAATTAGATAAAGAAGAATAGGAGAACATATTACCTCATCAAGAGCTCTCTAGAAACACTCACGTGCCTTATTAAAATTAACCTTTATGCCATCAAATTTATGGAAGGCTTTTCCCAGCTTCTGACTGCAATTTAGAAGGAGGAACATACAAGAACAAGTTAATTGATAGTTTAATATCTTAGCAGAAAGATTTATCAGCATACCCAAACAAACCAAACATCTCTTCTCCGTCTCTACTTTATAAAAATCTAGTTTTACCTTGACTAGACATCTAGGATGCAGAGTGAATCAATCAACTACTATGAGCCTCAAAAGCGGATCTCCTCCAACTACCTGCGTCATAAATTTTCATGTTCATAACATTCAGCCAAAACCAAAAAATATACATCAAACCTATGCACAAGTAGATAAATATATATTTTAAAATGATATGTTCAGCTTTAGATTTAATTGATATGTTCCTTTAACTCTCCAAGAACTAATAGAGCATAAGCATTTAGGATGTGCAAATAGTGAGAAGCAGAACACTAAACAAAGACGTGACATCTACAACTCTGTTTAATCACAGTTTACACTATTCCATTCCTAAACTTAAAACCCTAAATGTTACATTCATTTCATTTCAACATCATCCAAAGTATTACTGACCCTAATATCCCTGGAAAGGGGATGTGAGCAGAGGATACCGATGCAAATCCAATCCGAGGCTGAAGTTGATGCTGCTGCCTTTGACGAAACAGCCGCCTTGCCTCCTCTCTTAGGTGCTATTACCGCCTTCTTCTGCGCGGCCTTTTTTTTTGCTGGTGTTGGACACCATATGTAATAACTGATTTCTGCAAATACATCAACAAATCAAATCCACTGAATAATCAGCAACCAATAATGCAGCAAGCAAAGCTAGAAAAATTAAAAAATGAAAAGCATTAGATGCAAACCTTGGATTTGAGATTCGAGAAGATAAGAATAGATCTAGGTTCGTGCATTGGTAATCAGAGGAAGAGTGAGAAGAACCTGATATGGTGCTTAGGGTTCGAAACGGCGATGGACGGTAGCACTAGGACGGCAGCGGCGACACAGCTTGAAGAAGAGAGAAGAGATGGAGGCTTAGGGCTTTCTGGGTCTGGGTCATGAGGAGGAGATGGGGAAGACAAAGACGATGGTAGCCAAGCTCAACGGAAGCGCGATGAATCTCTAGGGTTAAGGTTGGAGGCGCGATGGGGTTAGGGTTGGAGACTTGGAGGCGCCATGGGGTTAGGGTTAGCGGTATGCAACAGGGTTGGGTTGATGGGCGAGGGTTGGGTGCGAGGGTTGAGAAACAACTATAGGGTTCGACAGAAAGAGGGTCGGGTGCGAGGGTTAGAGGATAGGCATGGGTGCGACGGTCATTGGCTAATTACACAGATGACAATGAAGGCGATGAAGATGAACGATGAAGATGACGATGAACGATGAAGGCAGGATTCGAAAGTGAAGACGAAGATGATGGCACGGCTTCACTTTAAGGGATAAAAGTGAATTTGGCAACAATGTAAAATTAGTGTGCTGTTGTTATCACTTTTAAGGGTTAAAATTGAAAACTTAGAAAAAAAGAGTAAAATGTGAAAAAAATGGGTGGAAAACTAAATTTTGGGGGAGGGAACTCTATCAGCACATTTTTGTAGGGTGTCAAAATAAATACAGGATATGGGCACGATTTAAAAAGGTGACCATTGAAAGACAAACTAGCCACGCTTTTTAAGCATGTCGGTTTCCCCAAAAAAAAGAGTGGCCAAATTTCAAATCAGCGGCCACGCTCGTAAAAGCGTGCCGATTTTCCTTTATGGCCACGCTTTTCAAGCGTGGCAATAAAAAAGTGTGGCCAAATTTCAAATAAGTGGCCACCCTTGTAAAAGTGTGCCGAGGGATTTATCTGCAATAAATCCGACGGTAATGAGCCATAAAATTCGAAACGCGAACCCTTTCCCCCTTCATTTTGAATCCCCCCTTTCGCTTTCTACCCTCTCCTTGCTGCTCGGTTAGTATTGCCATTGCCAGCAACACCTCTGTAGCCCCCTTTCACCGCCTCCTCTCCCCTCACCCTCTGTAGCCCACTCTCTCTCTCTAGCCCTCTCCCTCGGCATCTTCTTTGGCAGCCCCATCTCCTTCTTACCGCGCTATCCACCTCTACCAGCCGCCACCAATAGCGCCGTCCCTCCAACGTTCTCCCGTCACCGCTATCGTCGTTGCTATCGTCGTTACTGCCACCCCTACTGTCGCCGTTACTGTCGCCCTTACTGCCGCCATTACTGCCGCCCCCTTCTCTTTTCTACTCCTACATTCCAGGTTCTTCTTTATTTTAATATCAATTTCAATTTTTGTCTTAGTTATCCTTAGTATTATTATATGTTTTAATTGTTAATTAGTATTATGCTCGAGTTATATTTAATTTTTAGTTTTAGAGAATTTACGTTGTTAAGATATGTTAGATTTAAAGTATTAGGTTTTACGTTGTTGAAAAGTGTTTGAAATTGTAAATGAATTCATCAATTAAAATTATTGTTTAGATATTCTCCTAGAAATGTTGTGAATTACTGCAGCTACTATATTGTTAATGTTGACTTCTTGTCAACTAGAGTTGAAAGAATACCTGGTTGTGCTATTTGATATGTTTGATGCTTTTGGATGCCAAGTGTTCGATAATATGCCTCTTGCAATAATTGATTTTTTGGTGTGTATATAGTGACATAATGTCACATTGGTTTGTTTGTGAACTTACTTTATATTACTACATATCAAACTTTAAAATTTTACTTTTGCACAAATTCACTGTAAATTGTTGTTGTCTTTTGTATGTGTATTAATATTTTTAGATTTGGTGAATTTAATTGATTTTTGACTGATGTTATGGATTGAGGTTGGTTAGATTTATGGAAACTGTAAAGGTGGATATATTGCCAATTTTAGGGGAGGTTATGTCAATTTTTTTTTGAAATAATATAAATGTTGAAGGATTTGTGTTGTATATGCTGATTAGTGTTAATTGGTATTCTCTTTGCAGATATGACGACAAGTGGCAGAGGTGTCATGAGTCGGCCTTGTGGTCGTAGTAGAGGGGGGTTTCTACCGGAGCCCCAGGGACTTTTCAGTCATCGCCCTCTACCCTGACTATCATGTCGACTCGTGTGACATCACAGGTGGGTCCACTGGACCAGCGGTTCATCGTGGTTCTGAACTCCAACTACATGGTTCCTTCTACTACACCCCCTCCAACTCCAGTGACAGAGACTGTGGTGCCGGAATCCTCTAATATGTCCTAGTCAGATGCCCTTCCACCATCGCCCGTCAAATGGATGAGGATTCGTCTTAATGGCAAGCAGGCAAGAGTACAATTTTAATGCCTTTTATTCACAATCTATTTTGAATTTGTTAAGTTTTATATGTTTTTATGTGTTTCCTAAACTTAAGTTTTTTTCATTGATAGGTTTGTACCAAACAATAATGCATGTACACAAGAGATCTTTAATGTGATTAAGTCTATGTATGACAACCCTTGGCCGAGTTCCACCATCGCTCTTTGGTCTCTACAGGAATCTTTGTTGTCTTTCCCCTACTGAGGCGGCGGACTAGGTGGTGATGTCGGTATCCCACCACCAGCGTCGCTACCTCCAGCGCGCATCTGCTCGTTGTACACCGCCATTTGGTCTCGCAAACACTCTAGCTACTCCAGGTCCTCCCTCAGCTCCAACCTGAGGAAAATGGTGTCTCCCATGCGTGCAATAAGCTCATTGTACCTTTCCTTAGACTGCTGTGCTTGTTGGTGAAACTCCTATGTGAGCTTTTGCACCTACTCTCTTAAATCGACGACTTTCTCGAGATCGGCAAGACTGGTGACAAAGGCAGTGACAGAGGAAGCCACCAATGTGGAGGTGCGAAGGTCGCTGACGAAGAACGACCCCAACCCGTAGACGCAATTCTTATAGTGATCAGAGGCAGAGTCACGCCAAACCCTATCAGGATCGATGATTAAGGCATCAGAGTTGGGGTTGTCCCCACTAAGCTGAAATTGCTGGATCACGACATCCAGTCTCTGTATGTAGTTCTCTTGTGTAACACACGTTGTGATTAGGATGATGACAGTTAATTGAATTTAAACCGAATACATTTCAAACTTAGAATTAATTGAAAGCTCACATAATGAGCTACATACCATTTATCAGCAAATTTGTCCTTGTTGGCCTTTAACGTATGAGTATGCTTGAAGGTCTTTGCCAATATCGCCACATGGTCCAACAACTTAGACTACACATATTGAAACCAAGAAGAAAAATAAATCAAGTAACAATCAATTCAAGTAATAATTAACAAAAATTAGCAAACTATATACCAGCATGCTCTTCGTCTTTGTGAAAGTTGCCGACCCACCCGTATACTTTGACGACTTCGGCGAAGCCCTATTAGCTCTGTTCATCAGATGACGTCGCCTAAACCCCTCATTAGTACTAAAATGGACCTTCAATTCCCTCATTAGTACTAAAATGGACGGATCTAAATCTTTAGGCGGTCGCGCCCCTCACGAACATCTTGCATCATCTACTGAAGTCGTATAGCTATCCGGTGGTCGTAGATCTTCCTAATCACGAGATCATCTTTCCTATCCCATATAAATTTCTCCTGCACAAAGTAATTCAGCAACATTAGTTAGTCGAAATAATATATAGTTAATTCAACAACATTAGCTTCTTACCGCCCACTTCTGAAACCATCGCTCTCTGGTCTTAGCATGGATCTTTGTGTAGCTCGGCCAAGAGTTGTCATACATGGACTTAATCACATTAGAGATCTCCTGTCTGCATGGATTGTTGTTTGGTGCAAACTTATCAATGAAAAAAACTTAAGTTTAGCAAACACATAAAAATACATAAAACTTAACAAATTCAAAATAAATTGTGGATAAAAGACATTAAAATAGTACTCACGCCTGCATGCCATCAGGACGAATCCGGCTAGGACACATTAGAGAATTTCGGCACCACGGTCTTTGTCGTTGGAGTTAGAGGGGGCATACAGAAGGAGCCACGTAGTTGGGGTTCGAGATCATGATGAACTGCTGGTCTGGTGGACCCACCTGTGACGTCATAGGGGTCGACAGGATAGTTGGGGTAAAGGGCGATGACTGAGAAGTTCCTGAGGCACTGGTAAAAACCCTCCCTCTACCACGACCACGAGGCCAACTCGTGACACCTCTGCTACTTCTCGTCATATCTGCAAAGAGAATACCAATTAACACTAATCAGCATATACAACACAAATCCTTCAACATTTATATTATCTCAAAAAAATTGACATAACCTCCCCTAAAATTGGATATATATCCACCTTTAAAGTTCCTACAAATCCAACCAATCTCAATCCACAACATCAGTCAAAACTCAATTAAATTCACCAAATCTAAAAATATTAATATACATACAAAAGACAATAATAATTTATGGTGAATTTGTGCAAAAGTAAAATTTTAAAGTGTGATATGTAGTGGTTGAAAGGAGGTTCACAAACAAACTAATTTGGTATTATATCACTACATACACACCAAAAACTCAATTATTGTAAGAGGCATATTATCGAACACTTGCCATTCAAAAGCATCAAACATATCAAATAGCACAACCAAGCATTCTTTCAACTCTAATTGACAAGAAGTCAACATTAACAATATACTAGCTGCATAATTCATAATATTTCTAGCAAAATATCCAAACAAACAATTTTAAACAATCAATTCATTCACAATTTCTAACACTTTTCAACAACTTAAAATCTAATACTTTAAATCTAACCTATCTTAACAACGTAAATGCTCTAAAACTAAAAACTAAAAATTAAATCTAACTCGAGCATAATACTAATTAACAACTAAAATCTATAATGATACTAAGGATAATTAAAACAAAGATTGAAATTAATATTAAAATGAGAAGAACCTAGAATGCAGGAGTAGAAAAGAGAACAAAGAAGGGGGTAGCAGTAACGATGGCAATAGCGACGGCAGTAACAACGGTTGCAACGACAATAGCGGCGACGGGAGAATGTTGGAGGGCCAGCGTTGTTGGTGGCGGCTGGCAGAGGTGGATGGCGCTGCGAGAGGGAGATGGGGCCGCTAGAGAGGATGTCGAGGGAGAGGGATAGAAAGAGAGTGGGATGCAGAGGGTGAGGGGAGGCGAAAGTGGGTTGCGGCGGGGAGAGGGTTAGAGAGAGAGAGGGAGAAGAGAAGGTAGAGAGAGAAAGAGGAGATTCGAAATGAAGGGGGAAGGGTTCGCTTTTCGAATTTTAAGGCTCGTTACCGTCGAATTTACTGCAAATAAATTCGACGGTAATGTTTTGCGGGTAACCAAAATGTTGCGTCGCACTAAATTAAGTTACCGTCGGACCTATCCGACAATAACGAATCCACGCCAAATTTTCCATTTTCCCTCCAATTATTACCAGCGATTTTACCATTGAAATAGCGAATCTTACATTAAATGTTTGACACGACAAAATACTTTCAATTTTTGCCTATAAATCCGACGGTAACACGAGACGTTAAATCCGACAGAAAATCCGATAGTACTCTACGATTTTCTTATAGTGAAAGTCACACTTATGTACACACGCTCTTCTTCTTCATATACAGCGTCGTCTTTTCCTTATTTTTTTGCGTATTTTTTTCTTCCTTTTCCTTTTATTATGTCTTTTTATTTTCCTCATTTTCTTTTTTTCCACATTATTATTGTGCATCTTTTTCTTCTTTGTTCTGCTTTTATTTTTTTTTTTTTGTCCTCTCTCAAGAAAGAACAATAAAAAAGGAAAGATAAAACTAATGATGTAGCAATATTCCAATTTTTATCATGAATAACTTATTAATTATCACTTTAAAAATTTAATGAAATAAAAGATAGATATGTAAACTAAAAGAAAAAAGAATATATATATATATATTTATATATATTTATTGTGCGTGTGTATTTTATCATAGATATTATGTCATAGTTAAGAAATATTGGGACTACTTTTGTGTGTGATGACTTTATTTTAATTGGTTAAAAATTTTCTGTCTCGTAGTAAAAAATATTTTGGGTATTATTCTTGTTTTTAATAACTCTTAATTGGCTAAAAAAATTATTATATCATAGTTAAAAAATTTTGATATTATTTATTTGTTTTATATTTTTTTAAATAATACTTATCTTCTTCTTGTATCCTCTCATAAAAAAAATATTTCATATTATTTTTTTGTTTATTAATTAAGGTGTAACACTAAAAAAATAAAAAGAAAAAAAATAAAAATAAAAAATATTACAATAATATGAAAAAGAAGAGAAAAAAATATAACAACAACCGTAATAATAAAAAAAGAGAATATAAAATTACATAAAAAATATGTGATTTACGTGCGTATTATATTAGAGACTTTTGTTAAATTTTAAACCAATTTAATTGAATTTAGTTATTAAAAATAATTTGAGTGTATATTAAGATTATGTGGTTCATTATTTTAGATATTGGAAAAGGATTGGTGTAATTCTTTAATATTAGAAGTTACGGTATTTTATAAAATTTTGGAGGTTGTAAAATTTACAGAAGACGAATTATTAGAGTAGATTTATTTTAGTTCATCAACAGAAATATTCATAAAGACAATAATACAAAGACTGCGTATTGTATTATTTTAATATTAAAATCATAATACATAGATTATGATTGTGTATTGTCAATGCAATATATATTCTATGTATTGTGTTTGTACAGATTAAAACTTTCAAAAATTTTTTTTTTATATTGTATTATTAGGTGTGAAATTCTCCATGATGAACTAAATTATGTATTAAACACTACTACGACCATTTATAAAATGTTACTCACGCTTTGTGTTTTTACAATTAAAATAATAATTTTTAATAAAACGTTAGTGATATTTTGTATTTTAATAATTAATTTTTTTATTAAAAAATATCAATAACTAATTGTGCTACCATCACAACTATATAAAATTTTAAAATAATAAAATATTTTTATATTTCACATTAAAATTATTCACATATAAAAATTTTAATCCCTCTAAAATACTGTAAAACTTCTTTTTTTTTTTATAATATCAACTAAAACTTTATTCATTCTTTAATATTAAAATAAAAAATTCGGATTATATTTCTAAGTGTGAGTAGCCTCAACAAATATCTTAATTTATGAACATAACTGATTATGCAGGAATAAGGAAACTTATTTAAGTTGCATATTATAGTTTTCCACAAAAGGAACTTTATTTACAAAAGTTAGCTCCACAACTTTTTCTTAGTTTGTGCATTATGTGACAATGACAATGCAATGTGAGCAATCAATTCTCCAAGCTGTTAAATTTTAAAGCCTCACAATATGGTGGGTCCTTGCCTCCCTTCTGTTCAAGTTCAACTCTCGTATCATCTCTCTCTCTCTCCTCTCACAATTCACACAAATTCAACTCACCATTATATATTTATTCACAGATGCAAACAGAACCTTCTGGAGGCACAAACTCATAAAATATCTTAGGCACCATGGAATCTCAGCCCTACATCACCAACCCCTCAACCCTCATCACCCAGTCAATAAACGACTACCCTCGTTTTAATTATTTTTTGAAAACCCCAAGCTTAGCCATATCTCATATTATTTAAAAAATATTTTTTAATACATTAAAATTATAAAATACTTTATACAATTATTTACTCTTTTTAAATTTTTTATATAATTAGTATAAAAATTAAATATCACATTACATAATTAAATAAATATATAAAATTAATTTCTTTTAAAAAATATCAAAGAAAACAAAACTTTTGTTTAAAAAAACTATATAAGGTAGCCACCAAAAAAAAAAACTATATATGGCGCAAGTGTCTGGAGAGTTCTTGAGGCTTAGGGTGTGATCTATCTCCAGCAGGGTTTTTTCCTCTGCTCTTCAATCCTTTCACTCCACGAAACCAAAACCAGAATGCTTTGTGCCGTGTACAATTTCAAAAATTTGTAGCCGAAATCCAACTTGCCATAGAAAAAGTATATCATATAATTATATATTATTATTATTAATTACTATAAATAAACAGTACACCGTACGTAGTAATATTGTGTTGTTGGTTTGGTTTCGTGTGATTCCCATCCCATTTTTCTTTTCCTTCTTAAAAGTATATGATATGTACGGAAGCTGTGTTAGATTATCCATAAGGTGATTCAATTTGTCGACAAGAAAACCTTAGTTTCATATTTGATTGGTTCTCAGAGAATTTCATAGTTGTCTTGGGAAAATGGCTGGTGAAGGAGACAAAAAGAACGACTTCTATGCGGTTCTGGGATTGAAGAAAGAGTGCACTGATTCAGAGCTAAGGAATGCATATAAGAAACTAGCACTGGTTAGAATTATTGAACACTTCATTTTTTTTTTAATTCTGTTACCTCTCTTTGTAGAACCCTGTTTTTGTTATAATCTGGGGTTTCTCTGTTCTTCTCATCAGGAGAAAGAAACGAAAATGTTTCCATTTCCTGCGTTTTCAACGAGCGATTGAAAATGAAATATTATTCTTGAAAGTGGAATTTGTAGTAAAAAAAATCGTTTTGGTTTGTTTGTTTGATGGGATAGAAATGGCACCCTGATCGTTGTTCAGCGTCGGGGAATTCAAAGTTCGTTGAAGAAGCTAAGAAGAAATTCCAAGCAATCCAGCAAGCCTATTCTGGTAAATTCAACTTCTGTTATTTTCTTTAATTTTTTCGGTAGAAGAAATTCAACTAAGTATTAAATTAAATATCTTTATGATTGAATATTGACCCGTGATTCACTGTTTATTTACTTATTTTTATGAAAAATTCTATTTATCTATTTTTTTAATAAACACCCGGTACATCACCTTTTTTAACCATGACTGACCGGTTTTTTTTTAAAGTTCAGATTGCCATTTTATTTTGGTGTGGATCGAGTTGTTTTATTTCTTTATTTTTCACGTTTTCATTATTACTAGTAATTTTCTATAGGAACCTTTTTCATTTTCACAAGACATTCCTGTAACCCTGTTTAGCACTTTTTGTTTGTCTAAACTAAAATAGTATTTTTATGTGTGTTGTGTAGTTTTATCTGACGCCAACAAAAGGCTAATGTACGACGTAGGAGTCTACGACAGTGATGACGACGAAAACGTAAGTTACTCGCTTCACCAACACGGTGCCGTTTTGCTTTTCTGATCTCTTTTTGTTTTCCATGTTTCAATTCCTTGCATTTCACTGAACTCGTTCGGGCTTTGGAGTTTGGGCACCTATTCACAGTAACCAATTTCGGTTGGTCATCTGTCGTTTTCAATTTTATTATTTCTTTCTTTTCAATTTTGTATCTTTTATTATTATTATTATTATTATTATTATTATTATTATTATTATTTGTGTAGATTTATAGGTGTTGTCCTATCATTTAGATTCCTTGTCATGTTCTTCGATTGCTTAAAGATTGAGCTTAAATTTTTGTTAACTTTTTTTTTCGGTCTAAATTACTTGTTCTTTTTGTAAGTTTTTCTATATTTAATTAAGGAAACTCCTTGTATTTATATTTTATTTGCTTTATTAGTAAAAGTATAAATATTTGTGAATTTTCTGACATTGCTGAATATATATATATATATATATATATATATATATATATATATATATATACACTTACGATTTATGGTGGTTATGGTGTTTCAAAAAATATTTTTAAAATTAAAGTGACAATTTTTTATTATTTAGCAGTGTTTTTTTTAAATGTTGCTAAAAATAGTATTACCAAATGCAGAAAAAAAGTGTTAATTTAATTTTTAACAATATTTGCATAGTCACCGTAGACATAGTAAGTATAGGGATATTAGAATTTAATATTTATTTATTTATTTATTTATTTATGCATTGTCAATGTAAAATAATTTTGTATGTGTACCTAATTATATAACAATATGTTAGCAATTTTACAATGCTTTTTGTTTGGTGTCTAGTTTTTGCCTAACTTATTTTTTATAGTAACTTTAAAATATTTAAAATTTTTAAACTTTTATACTTTTAAATTTAAAATTAATTATTTTACCTATTTTACTAATTAGGCAATACTTTTTAGACACTATAGTAAATATCATTTTATATTCATGAAACATCATTCACGTTTAAGATTAAGATGAATCCATTTTGTCCTAGAAATGATTGATTCATCGAGATTGTCACAAAGGCACGAACTTTCTTCTTATTATTCAAATCCTATCGGTGTGCAACACGGCACGTGCCACATGGCCATGTTCCATGTTGTTCTTAGATTTCAGTTGGAGCCACTAATTCATAGAATCTGAGATTGGTTAGGGACTTTGGGGTGTAACTAGATCTTGCTTCACACCAAAATAGGTGTATTAGTCTATGTTTTGATCCTATGAGTTAATCGCATAATTTTTCTTGTGTAGGGCATGGGGGACTTCTTGAACGAAATGGTAACAATGATGAGTCAAACAAAGTCAAATGTAAGCACCCTTTAATGTATTGCTGTATTTTTTCTCCCTATGTTTATATTTATTACTCTTCTGGTTTGGATTTGATTAGTGGAATGATTGTGATAAAGGCATAAAGCTAGACACCAAAACTGTTGTTTACATATTTAATTTGTTTAGTGATAAAGCTGGACATAGCAATTAACAGTGTCTCTAGCTGTTGCTTTTCTGTTATCTTTTATGAGAAAAATTCAAAGACTAGCAAAATTTATTATTTTTATCCAGCAGTTTTAGTCACTAGTTCAATTTCTCAACAGCATAATTTTAGTCCACATTTTTAAATATTAATAACTAATTTTTTGCCAAAAATAATAAATTTTGATGACTATTAGCATTCTTCATCTTTTGTTTTTTCCTATTTTTGTGGCAATTTTTTTTTGTAAAAATATTTTATTTACAAATCAAAGTGTTTCTTTATTTTTTATTTTTTTGGTCTTGTACAATATACATTACACAATACACACTACTACTACAAATATGGGTTCTAGGAGGATTCGAACCTGGGTGCAGCCCCAATGAGGCAGGCTGCCATTGATCCAAGGCCTCAGCGGCCTTCATTATCTTGAATAGTTGAATCATTGCTACCCTTTTCCGTTTTGGGCCCAAACGATGCATGTATTTTGTTCTCTTATGGAATTTCCCAAATTGCAAGGGTGCTATTAATAAAGGCAGCATATTTCTGTTATATTACCTTTTTTTTTAACACTCCCTTATTAGCCTATATTTTTTTTAACTATAAAGAAATATGAATACCATTTCAACATAGTATATAGAAAAACGTTTCCATCAGTACACAAAAAAAGGCAATATATTTTTTTTGTCAGACAGATATTAACATATTTTAATGTCCATGTTACAATTAAAATAACAAAAATGTTATTTGTACATTAAAATTAGTCACTACGTATTTGTGTATAAATACATGTATAACTGAACTCATTTTTAATGTATATTTTGTATTTCAATATGTATTTTATATTTGTGGCTGATTTAGTATAGACCTAGCATGGTATTTAAAATGTATAAAATTTAGCATAACAATTTGGTAAGTTTATCATAATTCATTCATGAGCAGGGAGAATTGTTAAGAGGGTTGTGGCCATCCAGAGTAGTGAATAATAGTAACAGGTAGAATACGATGTTGAATACTTGAGTGTCTGCTTTATTTGTTTGTTTTCTTTAGTTTTCTATTGTAATAAGCTCCACTTTTGTGTTGAGCTCTTTCCATTAAAAAAAGAAATTGGTAAGTGTATCAAGCGAAAATACAGAACACACTACTACTACTACTACTACTACTACTACTACTACTACTAATATTTGATGATTAGGTAGAAAGTATTTTGGTTACTTTGATAATTTTGTGATCATTCACAAAGAGTTGAAGGTATTGGAAGCATAAACAATTGATTAATTTATATACAGGAAAATGGAGAGGAGAGCTTTGAGGAGCTGCAACAGCTGTTTGAAGATATGTTTCAAGATGATATTGGATCAGATAGAAGCACCACTTTTACTACTGCCGGTTGCTCCTCTTCGTCGGCGTGCATGGCTTATAATGGAAACTCCAACTCGAATAAGCGAAATTCGGCTGAGATGAATTTTTTGAAGGCAGATAATTCCTTTGACTTTGATACCAGTTACCAGAACTTCTGCGTAGGGGTTAGTATATATAAACAATACAATACTAAACATTTCAGGCTTCTCAGTTCAACTGAATTACTTGTGAGAGGAATGGTGATGATGTGTTTGGAAAAATCATTTTTGGAAACAACAAATGTAGGCTTGTTTGGTTTGTGAAAATAATTGTTGTTTTTATTTTGTAATGTTTTTTGTTTTCAGAATTTCGTGACAAAAAAAAATGAAAGTAGAAAATGCTATCAGAACACACACATTTAATTAATTAAGAATACATGACTTGTGAAATTATGTGGATGTTATTCAGATAGAGGAGTGCTAGGGGCAGCGGTTTTTGTGATTTGTAACTATCAATTAGTTATCACTAGTATTTTTAATGGTGTGAGATTATATTTAATGGTATGAAATTACTCACTTTTTTTTTACTAGTGAAGTACTGGCCATATTTTAATAAAAGTGCTGGCCTGAGACTTTCTCATTCAGATATGCATGATCTCTTTGGGTTCGTAGCCTTGTGAATAATGGTTTAGTTAAGGTAGTTTAGTGTTGAATCTTTCTTAGAGAGTCTCTTAAAGTTTTAATCAATGGTATTTTTGTTCATGTCCTCAAGGCTGGTCTTGTTAATTATCATTACTACCAATGAATGAGGATACAAAAACAATGGCGTTATTTTTGTGAGGTATGTGTGGGACGGGTAAGTGACTCAGCTTCTTCTTGCACAAAAAAAAAAACTGTTTTGTGTTTGCTGAAAAGTCCCAAAACTTGTTTATCACACATTACATACATGTATCATCATTCAAACGTATGCTTTTTTATTGTGAAATTCTCGCTACTTTCTTGTTGATGTTTTTCCCTTGTTCTTGTGTGTAGACAGGGGAAGCACCTCCGAGATATAAAGAGGGAAAAGCTAAAAATAATTCGCGACGGAGGAGGTAGTGGTGGTGGACGACTGCGCACCGAGCAATGGACATGGTGTGCACCAACCTTAGCATTCCATGATGTTATCAAGATGGTTGCAGAATTGTAATTACATTGAATGATAGTTGCAACTATGAATGGGAGAAACAAAAGGAAAGGAAATTGAGATTGGGATTGAGAGTGAAAGGATTAGGGAAGAGCATATTTTTATATTGTATCAATAGTACTAAGCCACTACTATAGCCTCCAGCTATAACTTTGCAAAAAGCAAGGTTGTGGCACCATCAAGATCTTTTGTATGAAGAGTGAGGCAAGGAGTTTTTTAGTTGAAATCAGTCGACAACCCATGTTAGCATATTTACACTCTTGCAGATTTCGGATCATTAGTGAAACAATTCAATAAATGGACATATATGGCGTTTGTGTTGTGTGCTTCTCCCTACTTCACTTCCACTCTTGAAATTGATAACACTATAATTTGAGAGAGTGAGTTTGGTAGTATTTTTATTTTTAATATTTTTATTTTTAAAATTTTGTAAAGGGTTAATAGTTAAATTAGTTTATGAAAGATAAGATATTTTTTAAATTTATTTTTGAAAGATTTTTTTAATTCGATTAGTTTTTTTAAAGTTGCAAATTAATTATATTTATTCTTGAGTCACTTTATTAACATTTATTTTTCAAAAATTGATGTTGTAAAACATTAATTGATAACATATATAATACCTGATATATTTAATTAGATATTGATTAAATATATTTATGAAAATTTATTAATTTACTTATTTTTCTCAATTATAAAAATTCTATTTCTAATATGATTGAGTGACTAAATTAATATATTTTTGTAAACATATTTAGTCAATGTCTAATTGAATAAGTTATATGTTATGTATACTATTAGTTAACATTTCATAATGTCTAATTGAATAAGTTATATGTTATGTATACTATTAGTTAACATTTCATATTATCAATCGTTGATGTAATTTGTGAGTGAAGTAACTGAAAGAAAGATATGATTAATTCGTAATCTTTGAAGGGTCAATTTGATTGAAAAAAATTTTCAAAAACGAATTTAAAAAATACCTTATCTTTTAGGGATTACTTTCACTATTAACTCTTTTATAAAAAATAAAAATAAATTTTTATTATTTTTTTATAAAATTTTTAAAAAATATTAAAATAAAAACACATTAAATCAAAAAATTAAAAATAAAAACATAAATCATAAATCAAACGCATTTTTAGGTTGTCAAAATCTGACTAGGTGAAAGAGAAACAATTTCTTTTGTGTAATATATTTTTTTAATATTTTAACATATAAAGTAATTATATTTAACTATTTTAATCTATAGTTAAATAGTTTATCATCACCATTTTAGTCGTTTAAGTTATCTTGTTAAATAGAACTGATATTTCCACTCCACCATTTGTGAAATACCGATTTTGCCTCTAAATAAAAAATAAAAAGTGTGGTATTGGCAGATAGTGGGTAGTAACTTTAAGAACGTAACAAAGTGGTCCTACAGCACGTGGAGAGAGACCCCTTAAATAAATGGATGAGAATAAGTATTGTATGATCCATAAGCCACTCTCTGCAATGGAATAATGGAAACTTAATCCCAGTACAATAAATATTTTACTGCTAAAATATTTACTTTTTTTTTTCTAAAAGGTATTTCTAAATTTTTGAATTTTTAAAATATAGTTTTTCGCATTCTGCAATCATTTTTTTTGTCATAAAAAATACTTGAAAAGATTTTATATTAAGTTCACATCTTATGAAGATATTTTTTTTATCAGAAAATTAATAAAAAAAATGTCTTTTGCCCCTACAAAAAAAGACATTTTTTTCGTCCTTTACCCAAAAAAAAAAAATTAAGAAGAAAGACATTTCGTACTTAACAAAAAAACCTCTAATTTATTCTTTGTAATTTTCATATGCGATACATCATGTGCATTTCAGTATTTCACACAATAATGGGGCATAATCAAATTTCGATGCTACATTTAATATAATATAATTTAATTTTATATTTAAAAAAAAATTTTAGTTTTACAATCAATAAATGATTAGTTTTTTTTCAATTTTATTTTTTTTATAAATGGAATCAATACTACTTTGTCTATTAAAAGCATTAGACATAACATATCTTCAAGTTGAATAGACACTTAAAAAAATACTTACAATAAAAATTATTTGAATCATGATTTTTTACGCATTTGGATCGAATTTTTACCACTTGTGACAATAATGCTAACTACAAAGAATATAATTAGTCAATTAAAAAAAAAAAAACACATAAAGCTTGGACAAGAAAAAGCAGAAGTTGGGATACACAATTCTAGCACTTTTGGTTTTGAAAGCTTCTTGCTTAGTTGGGACCCAAATTCCATTGCAAGTAGCCAAATATTTTTAATGCTAGCAAGCTAGTGTCTTGATTCGTGGGTCCTTGAAACTCAATAATTGTTAAGCTTTTGCCACACAAGTTGTGTAACTCGTGTTTAATGTAGGAATAGAATAGGGAATTGGTTCACACAATATTGTATGATCCCTCTTCTTTTATCGGTAAAGTCATCGATTGGTATTTGATAGTTGTTAGTTTATTACATATGCAACATTCTAGATTTGTGCAACAGGAAGGTCAGATTATTTTTAAGCACTTAATCATGATACTAATTAAGGATTATTAATAGGTAATTACGAAATAATTGTGAATAAGACTTAACAAGTGGCCCAAGTTGTGTGAAGTGGAAAACGACTTTTTTAGATCAGCAAGGCATAGGGATCGTACAGGGGATCACCAACTTGTTTCCACACACATACACACACACACACACATATATATATATATAGAAATAGAAATTTAAAATCATATTCTATATGCTAACTAGAGTAATTTTTAGGAGAAGACCAATAAAAAATATAACTCTAAAAAAAAGAAAATTTAATATAAAAATTAATAACCTTTATATATTAAAAATTTTAATTTGAGGGAGGCATTGCCTCCTTTCCAACACTAGCCTCTGTCTTGTGCTAATAAGTTAATTTTAAAAATCTTATATTCTATTTTTTTTTAAATTGTAAAAAAAAAATTTAATTAATTAATATCAGTCAACTTTATTTTAGAGTTTATAATTAAAAATATAGAATTAAAAATTTATAATTTAAAATCTAAAATTTAAAATAAATAAAATAATTTTTAAAAAGTGAGCTCATGTTTACTAAAAAAGAAACTTAACTCTAACCATATATAGTTATTTTCAAAATATCTCATGGATCAAAAAAATAATGAGTGGACTTATATTATTACTAACATATTATAAGAAAAATAGTCAAATTTCAACTTTGACTCAGACATTTTTTGTGGAAAAAAGAATTTCGAAAAAATATATATATTAATAGTTACAAAATTAATTTAAAAATATATTTTTTTAAAATAATTGAATATTGATTCTAGTTATTAATCATAATATTAATGTGTTACTAAAAAAATTACAACATTAATATTCTCTTTCAATTATATAATAAATATTTGAAATAAAAAAATATAGATTAAAAAGATAAGTGGTAAAAATTTAAAACTAAATAAAAAAATTAAAAAAATATGTTTATAATAATAATATTTTTTATGTGAATAATATTATGAGATTATTTTTTAATTATATTTAATTATAAATTTAATATATTTTTTTTATAATTTTATAAATTTTTTAAATTAAATCAATTAATAATATAAAATATAAATTATAAGTTATATATACAATGAAAAAAGATAGAGAGAAATAGAGAAGTAGAGAGAGGTAGAAAATAAGATGAAAAAAATTTATAATTTTAAAGAAAAATATTTTATCTCAATTTTAATGATAGAATATCATATAATAGATTTTAGTTATTAAATTATTAATATAATATAGCTATATTTTAATTTTAATTTTAATTTTAGTTTAATTTTAATTATAATTAAAAAATATCTTATTACATATTTTTATTGTCAAATTTATAATTAATTATGGATAATAATACATAAGAGAGATAAAATGTGAATGAATGAGAAAGAAAAAAAAATTCTTTAATTTTTGAAAAAAAATTAATTTTAATTATAATGATAAAATAAAATATGACACATTTTAATTATAAAATTAATAATATATAATAAATAATAAATAAATAAATAAATATTTATTTTTTTCATATATTTCTTGCTGAAATTGAAAATATATTAAAAGTTTCTTGCAATACTTGAAATATATAATTAACATACTCAATCAATTATATTTCAATCAAATATTTGCCGTTATCAAAATTCTCAGATATTCTCTGAATTCAACACTTAATAATTCGCAAAGTCAACTAACTGATAAATTAGTCTAAAAAGTAACATTTAAAAAAATTCCTTGAAAGTCGTTAACAGTTAACACTGACCTAATTTACAATAAGTTATTACTCATTTCGATACTTTATACTAATAAATTAATTTTGAAGAACGAAATCAACTAATTAATCATTCTTTTGGCTACGGAATTAATTAATCTACACCGTACATAAAAGAACCATCTCGGGTTGAACAATTCTATAAATAATAGGTGATTGGACAGGCCAAGTTGGCGTATAAAACTACCAAATTCTAATTACCACCAGAATTAGGCAACTAGCCAACCCATAGTTTGATTCCCCGGTATGGTGACTGTGGAAACCAGCAAGCTAAGCATGTAGATTCTATATTTCTATATGGATATTGTGTTGAAAAACTTGCACATTGGAATTTAATTCCCCCAAGAGAATTGTTGAAATAAACAAGTTTACACAGCAGGATAATTGACAACAGGCATAAAATCTCTTTTCACAAGTTTAGTATCACATTATATAGTACAAATTTCCCGGAGAAAAATAATATTTCGTAAACAGGGACGGATACGTATACAAACTTGTGGAGATAAATGCCTCACTAATATTTTAAAAAGTATATATATATGTAGATAGATAGATATTCCTGTTGTAGAATTGTTTGCCCCAATATTAAAACAAAAATAACCTTATTATATTTTGTGTCAAAAAATTTATTTTATTAAATAAATTTATCTATCGTATCTTATGACATATTTTAGGAGTATAAGTATTTTTTTAAGTTATTTTATGTATTTAATGTATTAAAAAGTAAAAGAAATTTATTTTTTAATAAAATATTTTTTTTATAATATTATTAAAATGTGTTCTTAAGACGCATATTGTTGATTAAAAATTTTAAATCAACTTGCATAGATTAGAATTTTCATGAAGTATGGTTAAAGAATTGAAAAAGCAAAGTTTGAGTTAAATACAATAATCATCAATTGGCTAGATATTGCTAGAAGCTAATGTTGGAAGCTTGAAGATTTTTTGAAGAACATTCAAGAGAGTAATATAACTACAACATTCTACAACAATGAAGAAGTTCAAAATCAAATTGAATTGGAATTGAATGGAAGTTGCACTCATCACCTCCATACTAGAAGAATCATGAAGTGCATTGGAAGCTTAAAGATTGATGACTAAGCTTAATAAAGAATTTTCAAGATGTGCTAGAAATTACAAGAAGTTATTTATTTGAATAGTCAAAGTAAGAAGCAAAGTTGAATAAGTATGTGTATTAAGAAGCTAGTAGAATCATGAACTTTTAGTATAAAACTTTGCCTATATAAAGGCATATATGCCTTATGTATTTTGTGTGTTCCATGAAATGAAAAAAGATATGATTATGTGAAGTCCTTCTTTGTTCTATTATTTCATATGAGTGTTGGTGAAGTTGAGAGATGAAAAATATGATAGCGTCATTTATATGAGTGAGTGATCCTAGGGCCAATTGAAGTGTGGGTATTATATTTACATTTGGTATCAGAGCTGGTTAATCCAGCGCCTGGTGTCTGAGAGTTTGTGAGGTGTGGGAGAGTTCTCACATAGTTGTTGATTCCTAGAGTCGGTATGACAAACACTTTCAATATTGTGTGGTCCGGTCCCAAGTTAGATGGGAAACTCGATTATAGTTATTGGGAGACTTTGATGTCTACCCACTTGAAGGCCCAAAACCTATGAAACTTCATTGAACCGGTTTTGCAAGAAGGAGCAGATGCTGCCCAACAAAGGAGAGATCAATTGGCACTATCTCAAATTTATCAAGGAGTAGATTATACGGTGTTTGGCAAAATAGCAAATGCCAAAAGTGCAAAAGAAGCATGGAACACGTTGAAGCTGTCATACAAAGGCGTAGATAAAGCTCAGAAAGCAAAGCTACAGTCTTTGAGAAGAGAATATGAAAGGTACGAGATGTCTAGTTCAGAAACTGTTGAACAATATTTTACTCGTGTTACTGACCTTGTCAATAAGATGAGAGTCTATGGAGAAGATATGCTCGATAGCAAAGTGGTGGAGAAAATTCTTCGCACCATGCGATGAAGTATGACCATGTGGTGACTACGATACTAGAGTCCCATGATATGGATACTATGACGATTGCAGAGTTGCAAGGAACCATGGAAAGCCACATCAGTAGAATATTGGAGAAGTCAAAAAAATCAACCGAGGAAGCCCTGAAAAGCCGAGTGAATTTCAACAACGTTGCAGAATCAAGCCGTACACAAGAAAGACGAGGTCGTGGTTTTAATTTTCAAAGTAGAGGCAGAGAAAGTTTCAGAGGTAGAGGTCGTGGCAATTACAACCAAAGAAGTTACAATAATTTTACACCACCTAATCAAGGAAGAGGTGGAACGAATTTCAGACTTGTCAACCGAGGAAGAGGTCGAGGCAATTTTTATCAAGAAAGAACCAATTTCAGTTGCTTTCATTGTGGAAAGTATGGACATAAAGCAGCAGATTGCAGATTCAAAGTGATGAATAATAATCAAGCACACGTTGCAGAAAATCAGCATCAAAATACTGATGACAATCCGGGTACTCAGACTTTATTTTTTACAAGTAATTCATGTGATGAAGATGAAAATATCTGGTACTTGGATAATGCTTGCAGTAATCATATGTCTGGTAGAAAGGAGTTATTTTCTTCATTAGATGATTCAGTTAAACTATTATTGAAGTTTGGTAATAGTACAAAGATCTCTATTGAAGGAAAAAGGCACATACCAATTAAATTGAAGGATGGTTCTTTGAGTTATATTTCTAATGTTTTCTATGCTCCTGAACTTGATTATAATTTACTGAGTATGGGACAATTATCTGAGAAGGGATATAAGATGATAACTTATCATGGATATTGCACTGTATTTGACAACAATGGAAGGTTCATTGATAAAGCAAAGATGACTTCAAACAGAATGTTTCCGTTAAAAATTCAACATGTTAATCCCTCTTGCATGAGTTCTGTGATACTTGATGATAACTGGTTGTGGCATATGCGGTTTGGGCACTTTCATTTTTCTGGCTTAAACTACCTGTCAAGAAAAGGACTTGTTTCTGGCCTACCACGGATTCATATTCCCAATTGTGTTTGTGAGATTTGTCAAATGGGAAAGAAGCACAGATATCCATTTCCTATAGGAAAGTCTTGGAGAGCTAGAAGATTACTTGAAATTGTGTATTCAGATCTCTGTTCTGTAGAAGTTCCAAGTAATGGTGGTAGCAGGTACTTTATCATTTTTATTGATATTTTAGTAGATATACATGGGTATACTTTCTGAAGCAAAAATCAGAAGTATGTGATGTCTTTAAGACATTCAAGGCGTTTGTCGAAAAACAAAGTGGTTATAAAATCAAAATTCTCAGAACAGACAGAGGAACAGAATATCTTGCGTGTTCAGGATACTTTAAGCAACACGGAATTCAACACCAACTAACAACTAGATACACTCCTCAACAAAATGGAGTTACTGAAAGAAAGAATAGAACCATCATGGATATGGTCAGATGTATGCTTAAGTCAAAACAAATGCCTAAAGAGTTTTGGGCAGAAGCAGTTGCAACAGCAGTTCATATTTTAAATAGGTGTCCAACAAAAAGTGTTCGTGATAAAACTCCAGAGGAAGCTTGGAGTGGAAAGCGGCCTTCCATCCATCATTTCAGAGTCTTTGGGTGTATTGCTTATGCCCATGTACCAGATCAATTAAAGAAGAAGTTAGATGACAAAGGCGAGAAGTGTATCTTTATTGGTTATAGCACAGACTCAAAAGCATACAAGTTGTACAATCCAAAAACAAAGAAAGTAATCATCAGCAGAGACGTGACGTTTGATGAGAAAGACATGTGGAACTGGAACACAAAGACAGAAAAGCAGCTGACTATAATTCCAAATACATGTGACGAAGTAGAAGAAAGACAACCTGACACAACTGAACAACCAGAATCATCTAGAAGATCGCAAAGAGAACGGAGATTACCTGCTAGATTAGCAGATTATGAAGTTGGCAATGACAACGACCTGTCCGATGAAAAAATCATAAATTTTGTTTTATTTTCAAATTGTGAGCCATTGAACTTTGAAGAAGCCTCTAAAGACAATAATTGGAAGAAAGCAATGGATGAGGAGATTCATGCCATTGAAAAGAATGACACATGGGAGCTGACAGATTTACCAATAGATAAGAAGCCGATTGGAGTAAAGTGGGTTTACAAGACTAAGTACAAACCCAGTGATGAAGTTGATCGTTTCAAAGCAAGATTAGTTGCAAAAGGATACAAACAAAAACCAGGTATCGACTACTTTGAAGTATTTGCTCTTGTTTCTAGATTAGACACTATTCGTATGATTATTTCACTCTCGGCTCAAAATAAGTGGAAGATACATCAAATGGATGTTAAGTCTGCATTTCTAAATGGCACTTTAGAAGAAGAAGTGTATGTTGAGCAACCTGCAGGATATGAAGTTTTTGGAAAAGAAGATAAATTTTACAAATTGAAAAAGATGCTTGGAATGATTAATTCTGCAAGTTTGATTTAAGGGAGGCAATGTTGATTAAAAATTTTAAATCAACTTGCATAGATTAGAATTTTCATGAAGTATGGTTAAAGAATTGAAGAAACAAAGTTTGAGTTAAATATAATAATCATCAATTGGCTAGATATTGCTAGAAGCTAATGTTAGAAGCTTGAAGATTTTTAAAGAACATTCAAGAGAGTAGTATAACTACAACATTCTACAACAATGAAGAAGTTCAAAATCAAATTGAATTGGAATTGAATGGAAGTTGCACTCATCACCTCCATACTAGAAGAATCATGAAGTGCATTGGAAGCTTAAAGATTGATGACTAAGCTTAATAAAGAATTTTCAAGATGTGCTAGAAATTACAAGAAGTTACTTATTTGAATAGTCAAAGTAAGAAACAAAGTTGAATAAGTATGTGTATTAAGAAGCTAGTAGAATCATGAACTTTTAGTATAAAACTTTGTCTATATAAAGGCATATATGCCTTATGTATTTTGTGTGTTTCATGAAATGAAAAAAGATATGATTATGTGAAGTCCTTCTTTGTTCTATTATTTCATATGAGTGTTGGTGAAGTTGAGAGATGAGAAATATGATAGCGTCATTTATATGAGTGAGTGATCCTAGGGCCAATTGAAGTGTGGGTATTATATTTACACATATTAATAAAATCTTATATATTAAATCAATTTAGAAAAAAAGAATATTGTGGTACTATTTCAATTTTCATTAATATTCTTTGTTCTTAATTACATATTTTTTTTATTTCGTCATGTTAGATGTACATAAAAAAATTTCCCATCAAATCATCCACCGATATAAGAGTAGATTACTTAAATAAATTAATTGAATTTTAAAATTATTATATTGTCCTAAATGAGAAAAGACAATATTTTTATCCTTCTACATTTTATATAAATCGTTCGCCTTCTATTGGTTTAAAAAAAATTGTAAAGCCACAAAAATTACAATGATTCACGCTTATGCAAATTTGTGTATGAATCATAGTGATGGGTCATGATTCAAGGTGTGTCAGATATTTGCCATAGTTCACGTGACAATGAAAACAATTTATGGGGCATAGAGAAACCATCTTTGAGAGTGAAAACCATGATCAAGAATTGAGCATAAAACGTGGGAATTTGCCTGGTTGGGTTTAAAGGTAAAACCTTTGAAGATCCCATGATTTACGTTTAAGAAGGCTAAAACATGAGAGACCCCAACAATTTATGCATAACTTTGTCTAAGCTATAAAACCTAGTTGATGGCTTGATGTAATGTTTCTAGTGAGCCATTTTAAAGAAAAAAAATTCTCAAACCATAGCAACGATTTATATTTTGAGCTAGTTAGAGAGTTTGGTGGGGCGCACCGCACAATGAAATGCTGCGATGAATTATCCGGATCAACTAAACCGACTAAATGGGATTGCTCACGTGGCAGAAAATATAAACGAAGAGGTTAGAAATGTTAAACTTTATTCTACTGCTGCTTTGACTATGATAAATAATGTGATGATAGTATGAACTTTTGATGCTAAAAAAATCTGTATAGTTGTGTTTGATTTTAACACATTGTATAGTCAGTAAATGTCAAATAAATAAAAAGATGAAACAACTCACACTATTAGTACAAATCTAAAAACATGTACATGGTTGGATATTTATTTTAAATATGAGTCGATGAGTTGTTACTATGAGAAAGCAGCAAAAGATGCCATTACATGAGTGCATCATCTCTTATCAATTCAACCTGCTAGATTATATTATGTTGCTAAACTTCACGATTACTGGTTTAAACTTAATGAGGCTCTTGTTAGTGCATTTATAGAAAGATAGCGTCTAGAGATTCATACTTTTCATATGCCTTTTGGAGAATGCACAATCATATTGTAAGATGTTGCCTACCAATTTGGACTTCCAATAGATGGTAAGGCTGTGAGTGGTTGTCTGTTAGAGTTTGAGTTGTACATGCTCGAAGGAAGACCAACATAGGTATGGTTTCAGGAGCTATTTGGTGAGCTTCCACCTAATAAATATATTCACAAGCACACCGTCTATCAGACTTAGTTCCAGTAGAGATTTGTTGTTCTCCCGTCGGATGCCAGTGAAGATACTGTTAGGATTTATGCTCGAGCATACATTATGGTGCTCTTGTCTACTCAGTTGTTCGGAGATAAGTTTGGTGCTCGAGTACACATCTGCTGGTTGCCCTATGTTGCAAAGCTGAATGAGTTGGGAAGGTATAGTTGGAGCTCTGTCACGTTGGCATGGTTGTACCGCTGCATATATCGTGTTGCCAATCAAAATATGGTGCAGTTAGCAGGTCTGTTGACCCTTATGTAATCATCAATATTTTGGCATTTTTCTAGATTTAGCTCACGTGGTTATGATTCATTTGTCTGGCCATTAGCCTCGAGGTAATTTTCTTTGTTCAATTTTCTATTTAATATGATTGTTTATTTTTTTATATTTCATTCACAATGGTAAGATAATTGTATTACAGGTGGAAGGAATTTAGTCCTTCACTCATAAGAGAGAACCTAGGTTGGTTCACACTAGGTTGAGACTGGATATATTACGATCTACTGAGATAAGTATCTAGTTTGTCATTCATATAATGATAGCATAGAGTTAAATATTATATAGTTGTAACATAAACCATATGTGCATTAATAGTTTCTGTAGAGGCCGTATGATGTCCCAAAAGAACAAATCGTTATGGATCCCACTATCTTTGAGCACGGACATCATATATTATGCTGTTCTGTTACTATCACGATCTATTTTGTTGTTATTAAGTGGTATTAGGTTGACCGTGTTATACCTTAGTTTAGTGGGGTTCAGCACCAACTACTGAGAGCTCTTGACATTGATTTTCTTATATCAAAGGATGGGAAGGGTGGATATCATTAGTTTCTTTTATATCATTCGAAGTGGCACGAGTTTTGGGAGCACAGAGAACAGGCAGTCCTACACTTTGATCTTGTCGTTGATCCCGGTCCATTGGTGAATTTCATGGATTGGTGGCACCGAGAGGCACGAAGGTTTCTATCATCAGAGGATGTTCTCGAAGACTTTTGAACAGCTCGGATTCCTCTGGAGATTGCGTCTAGGAGTGTAGGCAACCTCCTTCTCAAGTTGATGCACCTAATATGCCTGATAAGCAAAGTATAGAGCGTCGTCAGTGAGTTAGGACTCGTTCTAATGACAGAGACCATAGATTGCAAGTCATCATCGCTCTATAATTCAAACGAATCGTGTAAGATTTGAGAAACTTAACTAGTAAATTGATTAATTAAAACTACGTTAATTGGGATCAAGGCGTCCGAAATATGTAAAAATATTAGAATCTATAATTTAGAAATTTAACGATAAAATTTGAATTAAGAAAATTAAATTAAGCGTGAAAATATAATTATTTTGGAAAAACGTGTACTGGCATTAAAATTAGTTGTATCGGCTTAAATTTGTCCAGCACTGCGAGTGAGCAAAATTAAAAAAGTGAAAAAATAATAAGGAAAAATATTTAGAATAGAACCCTAACACTTATCTTAAAGGTCTTGACCTAAAGTTAGGCCAAAAGGTTAAGAAAACAAATTGAGCCACACTTGGGCCCAAGACCCATGTAGAGGGAGAAGAGAAGAGAGAAGTGAGAGTAATAACCTTAGCTTCATCACATTCAATCCACCATAACTTTTGCTATAGAGTTTCGATTGCCGCACCGTTTGCAGCCATGCGAAGCCTATCTTCTCTTTTTCAATTCTATCCGATTGGTTTAGAAAATAACTCGAAATCCTAGCTCCAGTTTCTCATTCAAGTCTTAATTCATGTTTTGAGCTTTGATATTGAAGATTTTTTATAATTTTGATGTTATAGGAGTTCTCTACCTTGTGTTCTTGGTGGTTTCCATCACTAATTTCAGTGAGTAAAGATAAGGACTCCTTTTCTCATCTTGGTTCATCAATTTATATGAACCATAGTTTTGACATTGTGCCAAATTGTATATGGTGTTAGATTGAGTGATTGGAAGATTGACTTGGTGAAATTTGGAAGGGAAAGCTTGGAAGCTTGAAATTTGCGACATTAAGGTATGGGTTTAAGTTTCGGGAAATTACCATGTAATATGACATGAAATCCTAGGCTAGTGGACTTAAGATTATTATTGAATTATTGTGGTTGATTGTTTGGTTTAGAGAAAATTGTAATATATGTTGGTAAGATTGAAATTGTGTTGAAATAAAATGTGGTTTGATTGTTATGATGGTATTTGATGTGGAATTGGGCCGGAGGCCATGATGGGTGAGAAATCTCCTATGTGATAAATTGAGATAAGTGGTGTGAATTATTGCATGAGATTGAGTATGTATGTTAAAGCTTTGATTGAGAATTTGGATATATGAATATTATATGTTGTTGCTGAGAATGGATATAGTCGATGGAATGTGTTAAATAAGTTGGAAATGGGTTGATTAGGCTTGGAATAGTTGAGGATTGATAAATGAGTATTTGGAATGTGTAGAAATGATTTTGGAATAGTTCAGGATTAAATTGAGTTGAGAATTGAGAAAAATGGAAGAATTGTGGTAAAAACATATTTTTAGCCAATTTCGACGGGCTATAACTTGGCGCTCGGAGGTCGGATTTGAACAAAATTTGTCTTAAATTAAATCTAATGGAAAGATATTTAAAACCATCTAAGAATGAAGATAACAAAATTTTGTAGTGAAAATTATGAAAGATTGAAAATTGAAGTTTTAAAACTGAAATATAAATGTTGCAGAAAAATCAAAAATTCTGGTATGTGTGAGCACACATATAGTTGTATGCACGCACAGGTCAGAACAGGTGTCAAGGCTTGTGCATCCACACAAGGGATTGCACACGCGCGAGAAGGAATTTTACAAGTGTGTATGCACAATTGGTCATGCGTACGCACAAGTTGGGAAACGCTTCTGATTTGTGTGGACGCACAAGGGTGATGCGTACGTACAAGTCCTATTTTCTCACATAATCTTTTTTTTACTGTTTAGCTTTCTCGGTAAGCTTGTAAACTTCTGTAACCCCTATAATAAGTATACAGACAATGGATTAGAGGGTAGAAAGCGTTGGGAAGAAAATTATTGAATCAAAGTGAGTTGTAAGTGAATGAAAAGATGAGTTGATATGATTGCATGATGAAAATGAGTTTGATTGATATAATACCTACCTAGATAGATGCAAGGATTGTGACTTTATCTCACTTATTCCAGGTTGATATTTGAGTTGTCTGGGTAGATGTAAGGGTTGTGGTTTGTCCCACTTGTTCCGTGTTGAGATTTAAGACACTTTTTTTACCCTCTGTCGCAAGATGTGGCCGTGCACTTAGACTTTTCTGGATGATACTCCCAAGAGAAGGTGAGCAAGGCACACTCCCTAGCATTAATTTGAGAATCATGCATGATATTGATGAATAAATGAATAAATATGAATACCCCTTGGAGATACGCGCATCTAAGGACAGTACAGGGTTCGCTACCGAACATGTCGGGTTTTGGCTTATAATCTACAGAAGAGCTCATTGGCCATAAGGCAGGCATGCATCATTTTTATTTGTGTGTATTGATTGGGTGTTCATCTTGTATTTAGCTTGCCTTGTTGGTTAATTGTATCTATATGTTATTTGAGCTAATTATTTTATCTGTTCTCTCTATTTGTGTATTCTTTGTATTATTTTGTATGTGTTTGAACTACTGAAAAATCCCTTATGCTGATGACAGTGGCGCTGAGGGTTGTTCTTGATGCGATGTAGTGATTGGAGTTTTGTGAAAAATTAAGAATAAATAGATAGATTAGAATCCCTTAACTAAGTTGCCATTTTCTAGTTTAGTAAGAACCCTAGGCTTGGATCAATGAAACTTTGAAGATTAAGATTTCTTAGAGAGTTCTTGTTACCTTATATTGTATCAATTCGGCTCTTTTACCTTACTGGGAATCCAGTGGTTTGGGTTCTCACCCATATATTATTTTTATTTTTCAGATGCAGGTCCCAACATTTTTCAGTGAGCCGAAGTTTTATCTGGAAGATGGCGAAGAAGACTTTTTGCTTCTATTTTGATTTTAGATTCTCTTCTTCTTTTGAAAAAAACTCATTCATTTTGAAAACTTGTCTTTAGAGGCTTTTGATGTGTATAAAACTATTTTACTGTTATAACTCTAGCCGGTCTAATCTTCGCAGGCCGAGACTAGCAGATATTTATATATACTTATATATGTCTCTTTATCTTTATTCTTTCTTCAAGCTTTTACTTATCTAGTTTTCTGACACGTTTATATATGTTATCGAGTGTGAACGATTGTCAAATTGTCTTTTTATTCGAGGTTTAAATCCTTTTTACAGGCTTCTAGTTTAATATTTCCTTTTATACATAAATATTTATATCTCAGTCTTGTGTCATAACTCCAAACCCTCATTAAATTATGACTTAAGTATAAGATTTTGAAAGGTAGGGTGTTACAAATTGAACTTTACAAATCCTTGACTAACTGCAATTGGAATCCTATATAACTGACTCACTCTCTTTTTCCCAACTGACCTAGTTTTTGTAGAATATTATTCGATAACTTTGCAAATGTCATTGATGTCCTTATAAATAGAGCAGATGGCTTCTTCTTATTGGTAAAAGTAACACCCTTCCTAGTCTCTTCTTGCAATGTATAAATGCTAGAAAACTATCTTTACTATCACTCGTTTCTTTACTCTACAACACTACCATCGTGTCTCGAGCTATTTATGCCTTTGAGTTGTTTTTTGGGCAACTATAAGTCATTGCCTTTTTTATTGTTTTAACTATATACAGAATAAATCATTGGTATTTAATGTATTTTCTTCTAATTATACCTAAATCATATGAATTTTTTGGTTATGTTACTTCATAAATCATGGGAGTATCTCATGTTTTACGCTTTTTGCTTTAAAACTCAATTACTTCCCACGCTTTATGCTCAACAGTACGTTTTTTGCATTCTAGAAATTTATAAACATGAATCATTGTAATCCTCATGGTTTTACATTTTTTTGAATAAGTAGAAGGCCAATGATTTATATAAAATTTGGAAGGACAAAAATGTTGTCCGTTCTCATTTAGGACAATCTGATTAGTTTTGATACTTAGTTTATTTAAGTAATTTGTCCCCAATATAAATGTTGAAATACAAAACAGACATAAAAATAAAGTAAATAATACATGTATTTATATACAAATATATATTGACAAATTTAATTTAATAGTTGATTTTTTTCACATAATATTTCTATTTTTATTTATATATTTAAAAAATATACCAAGAATTATTCACTTATTTTCATAATAAATAATATTTTAAATTTGAATAATTTATTAACTAGTATATTTATAACTATGTTATACTTATTATATCATACATTCAAGTATTTATTGAAAAAACTATTAATATAATGAATATCACAACAATAAAAAATTAATTTAAAAAAAATATTGTATGAAAATTTTTTTAAGACATAAATTCTTAACTAATTTGACATCAAAACTAAGTCATTTAGTCTGAGTAAACACGAATAAATAGGTCCCTGACTAATTTAAGTATGACACTTAATATGTGAATTCATCACCTTAACATGTTAGCTAATCAATTTTCATCATGAGTTAACAGAAAAGATTATAAAGAAGTTTCTTTGTTTCACAAAAGAAAAGATCAAAAGTCAAAATAATTTTTTTTTTCAAAAAATAACTATTTGTACCTATGAACTTTACAAACGCTGACAAAAGTATCCATCAAAGAAGGAAACTAACGTTGTACTCATCAAAGATGGGTTCCGTATCGACAAAAATTTTCAAATTTTAAATTTTTGTTGACTTTTTAATAAAATTTCCAAATTATCCCCACCCTTTATCTTCAGGCTCAACTTCACCACCATCTCTTCTTTCCTAAATCGCATACTTTCACATCCATCCATTACTACCCTAACCACATTTTCTATTCTCAACTCCTCTATAGTTTTAGGAGAAAAAGAGAAAAAACAGAAAATAGATGACAATTGCAGCTTAAAAACTGGGTTCTGATAGGGTGGTGGCAGGAATTTGGTACTTTCGGAGCTGAAAGGGGAACAAGAACGATGCCGCCTCCACGTGGCACGCACGTGATGACACACAGTTGGTTGTTCCCATCCCCGCTCTAGGGATATAGAACTTTAGCGATCCAGCATTCCCCCTCTCCTCCTTCTATCTAGTCGTCCCCGGGCGGGATCACCAAGAACGCCTTAGCAGATACATTTCAATCTGGAGTTCGAGTTGTTATCATGCCGTCCTGATAGTTCGAGGGCCGTGAGAAGCATAGCTAGCATCCCAAAGGCAAAGGTAGGAGAAAGATTTTGCTTTGAGGCTCGCTCTAGATCGGATGGTTCTATGGGGCCTATATGGAGCTAGCCTAGCGATGGGAGCCTCCCGGGCAGGGAGGTTCAGATGCAGCTTCGTATGAGATGGGGTTCCCAAAGTTAAGCTTCTGCATTTGAGTTTTTCCAAAGAAAAAATCTTCGATGAACGAGAACTTGAATCTTTGGTTCCAAGAATTGCTATAGAGAAGGAGGACTCTCTTGTCTGTTACTGGAAGAGCTTCTCAGAAAAAAGAACTATTCCTCTTCTTCATCTTAATTCTCCTTATACTTTTCATTCTTGTCTTCTTCACTCTGCCATGGCCATAAATTTTGGTGATACAGGAGAGGCAGTGATCTCAGTTTCAGTAAGTCATTCAATTTCTGGTAAGGCGACACCATCAAGATTCTAGTGGTGTTGTTGGAGCTTGAATCCGATGGATCTGAACTTGCCACCGTGTCGAGGTAGAGATAATCTGTGTGCGGACTTGAGGCAATGCTGGGACTGCCATGGGTGCCGTTGGAAGTGGCAGTGTTGTGTGGGAACAAGTATATTGCTTAGAGGCCTTGTTGTTGTTTTCGTCTCACACGACATGAAAAGATTGTGGCGATAGTGGTGGCGGTAATAGAATAGCAGAGAATAGAAAAGGTGATTAAGGTGGTGGTAATGGAGGAATGTGAAAATTAGAGATTTAGGGAAGAAAAAGTGTTGGTAGAGGTTGAAGATAAAAAGGATGAGGGTAATTTAGAAATTTTATTAAAAAGTCAACAAAAATTTAGAATTTAAATACTTTTGTCGTATAAAATCCATCTTTGATAAGTACAACATTAGTTTTCTTCTTTAGAGAGTACTTTTGTCAGCGTTCGTAAAATTTATGAGTACAAATAATTATTTTTTTTAAATGAAAAATTATATTATCTTTCGTAAAAATGGATAGCCATTGAGTTAACATTTCATTATTTTCTTCAATAAAACCAAATGACTTAATGCTTCATTAAAACATCAATTTTCACTCTTCGAATGTTGTTTAAAATCATAAATGGAGGATGCCTACTATATTGAAGAGCTGTGATGCATGGATATTAATATATGTACGAAATACAATATGATACAAAACATGTGAATACACAAATTTTAAATTTTTATAAGACATAAGCACACAATATTTATAAAGTATTTTTTAGATAAATGATCATGCTATTTTGATATTTTATTGATATTAAAATATAAATTATTATTTTTTAACTATTTTTAGTATTTTTTAATTATATAAAATATTTTTATTTTAATAAATAATAATATATACTATTGTTAAATTTATTTCAAGAATATATATTAAGAATAAGATTGGATATGTTGACACGTGATGATATTTAGGTGTGTCTGAGTATGTCTGGCGAAAATTTTTTTATTATTAAGACACAAGTAGATAGAGAAAATATCATAGTTATTAAAATTGGACCGTATCGGCCGGTTCAACCAGAAAATCGATAAACCGGACTCAATTATATTTTATTTTAAAGTCACTCATTTTTAAATCAATTATATTTCATTTAACTATAAATTTTATTAAATATATACAAATTAAAAAGATAAACAAAAAAATTTATTAATCACAATTTATTTTTTCTTTTCATAATTATATGATATCTATTGATATTATTTTTTTAATAAATACTTGTAGTATATAATAATAGGTAAAGATCACATGCAGTTGTCTTCATATAAAGTTGATAGTTGAAAATTGTTAGATAATATTTAGTCAAACTTGTCAAATCATCTAACAATTCTTAAATATCAACTTCATATGAAAATAACTGTATGTGAGTTTTCATCTATAATAACATAATAATAAAATAAATATAAACTAATTAATAAAAGATTAAAATTCGAAAATGATAATTATTTTTATAAAAACAAAATAAAATACTTATAATAAAAAATAATTAAATTTTATATAATTATTTAATTATACCGGATTAATCGGTTCGACCAGTGACCTATCGATTAAACCAATAATTCAGTCATCTAGTAAGTTAACCGGTTTGACCATCGGTTTGATTCTGACAATTATGGAAAATATGCATATCAGACAAGTGTCGATGAGTGTTTGGCTAAATGTGTCTGTAATTCACAATTGAAGAAAAAAATAATAAAAAAATAATTTTTTGTTATGAATGATTAAATAATTATCTCACAAAATATATCATTTTATTTTTGAAATAAAATTAAATATTCTTCTTCATTCTATATATACAAAAACTTTTTCCATGTAGGCTTGCCCTAAAATGGAGATCTTAAACATGCTTGACAATTGAATGTTTTTCTCATTGTATCCATTTATGGGATTTGACATCCAATTGTTTAATCGGTAATATTGAAAAGATAAAAAAACTGAACTTATTTTATTTAATATTTATTAATTATTATAATAATTAATAAATATTATATAAAATAAATTCTGACTGATTTAGCTAATATTTTTTGGTTAATAAATATTTTTGTTATTTAATTTAACCTCATAATAATAGTACGTTGCAATAAATAAGAACTTAAGAAGCATTATCCGTATGTGCTGCAATAATTCTTACGAATTTTTATTTTCGGGTCGTAATATATATTTTGGCCATTGGCTCGGTCCGTAAAGCCAACCAGACCAAACCCGCCACGATACAACAGATAAGCCCAGACGCCCAACGAGCCTACACTAGCCATGCCTGAACCTAACTCATGAATATGTATCCCCAGCACCCCTCTTCAGAGAATTGCCAACAATACCCATCCCTCTAATGCATATAAATTTAAAATTTGTAATAACTAATAAGTATATCATCAATGTAGCCCACTTTTCATGCGAACCCTTTATCCCCCTTTGTTTAACCCAGTTCCAATAGCCCATGTTAAATATAGGGATATTTTCAGCCTCTTACTCTCCCTTTTTGTGTGTTCGGGCTACTCTTCCCGTGGATTATTCCCAAAAATGTATCAAACACGGTGTGTCTTCTCTTGCAAAGCTGCAAGTCATCATGTTCACAAAAACAAAAAAGTTGCAAGTCGTTTATACATTAGTTTATATTCAAGCAACCTAACTAAGCATAGCAGCTACTATGACAAAAAAAAAAAAAAACAAAAGCATAGTGGCTACTGTATGGACTGACTTCGATTTCGTCTAAACAACTAGTGTAAAAAAGAGGCCTTGGTTTTAGATATCTGAATATTGCAAATGAAGCTTTCATTCTCAAGCGGGGGTGTAACTTGATTAATGAGTCGAACTCTTTATGGGCAAAGGTAAGGATTGGAAAATCTGGTCGTGGAGATAATTTACTACGGGGCTGTACATCAAAGAATGGGGACTCACCCTTACGGAAAAGCATGAGCAAATTATGGGCAACTTTGCCCCATAATGTTGGGCACTGTGGTTAATCGATTAAAAAATATAATCATATTTATAAAATTGGTTAATTAAAATCAAATTTAAAAAATTAGTTTTTAATTGATTAATTAAAATTAAAATCAAATTTTAAAAAATTGTAAGTTTTTAAATTAAAAATTCAATTTAAAAAATGGTTTTTTTTAAAATCGGTTTTTCAATCTAAAAACTAGATTTTATTCAAAAATTGGTTTAATTTTTTCAAAAATTCGTTATTTTTTAAATTGGTTATTATTTTTATAATCGGTTAAAAATTGGTTTTTAAATTTTATAATCAGTTAATAATTAATTTTATCATATAAAACAATTTGATTAATTAACCAAAATTAAATTTTTGGTTAACAAAAAGATAGGTTTGATTTTTGGATTAACCAAATCACGTACAGTCCTAGGACACATAATTGGCAATGGAGAAAGAACTCGTTTTTTGAGTGATGAATGGCTAAAAAAGGGGTCTCAAACTGCAGGATTAAAGTTCACCTATGAGAACAAAAGAGAAGAGCAAATGGGTTGTTAATTTCTAACAGCGAGTGATGTGAGCAGGCCTGACATCCTCCTCCCAAATGAAATTTAAAGGGAGAATTAACTATCAAACAGATATATAGTAATCTAGCTCAACAGCAACAGGAAAAAGACCATATTTGAAAGAAAATATGGAATGAAAGAGAATACAAAAGACTAAGATTTTTGTCTGGCAGTTAGCCCATAACAGTTTACTAACTTTCTCGAGAACTTCTAGCTGGATGTAGGAGAATAATCCCAATTGTATGTGTTGTAATGTTGAATTTGAGACCCACTTGAGGGATTGTTCGAAGGCTTCAACCATTTGGATGGCATGCATTAAACCGCAGTTCATCCAAAGCTTCTTCTTGAATTTGAGAGACTGGATTTTGTTTAACATGTCAATAGAGGTTGGGATGGACTAGAATTTGAATTGGAAGGATGTTTTCATGACGATAATTTGGATGATATGGAGGTTCACGAATGAATATGTATGATAAGAGTTATAGCACGTGTGTAATTTCCCGTTCACGCTTTTTGTCACTTTCTGTTATTATTGTTAGATAGTTAGTTAGTTAAGAAACTGTTAGAAGGTGCTGGAAGCTTTCTCTGCAGCTTCTCTGTTCTCACCTCTCTATATAAGCAACCCCTCTCATCACTGTACACGAGCTTTTCTTTCAATCTGAGTTCAATCAATGAAATTTTCTTTCTTCTCTCTGTTCTCTCTGTCAATAACTTCTCCCATTTAACTCTTCTTTCATCCAAATTACCCTATATGGTCTGGTACCTTTCATGGTATCAGAGCATATGGTGCCATAGCTTCCGCAAAGACCAAGTCTCAAGAACAAGAAAACCCTAGCTTCTTACAATGGCTCAGGGATTCATCGCAACACCGATCTCAATGAAGATGGATGAGGACAACTTTTTGCAGTGGAAAGATCAAGCACTCTCAACAATTGAAGGGAATGATATGTTGAATCATGTCACAGGAAGAGGAGTTTCTCGACAGTATGTAGTTGAAGACAGTGAAACTGATGCAGTGTTGAATCCACAGTATCAACAGTGGAAAAAGCAAGATGCATTGCTCAAGTCTTGGCTCTTAGCCTCAATGAGCAAGCCATTCACTACGCGAATGGTTGGATGTACCTACACTCATCAAGTGCAGAAGAGGTTAGAGGATCACTTCGCCTTTCAGATCAAGGCAAAGGTCATGCAGCTGAAACACAAGCTCGGTACGCTTCAGATCAGAGCGTCCGTAACAGAGTAGGTACTTTCAATTAAAGGAACTATTGATGCATTGGTTTCTGTAGGAGAGGTAATTAATGAGAGCAATCATGTAAATGCAATCTTGCATAGTCTTACTGAAGAACATTCCTCAGTGTACACCTCTGTGTTAGCAAGAGCTTAAAGGATAACAGTGACTGAATTGGAAGCCTTGTTGCTCGCACATGAGAGTATGCTCTCCAGGTTTAGAAAGCCTGAAGCATTTGTACAAGCTAATCTTGCTCAATTCACTAGAGGAGGCTTTAGAGGTGGCTTTCGAGGAAGAGGAGGAAGACTGTGTCGAGGAGGCATAGGTGCTTTCAATGGAGGAAGGTTTACTCAAGACTCCTCACTGCAGGAACAACCAAATGAAGGACAATTTCATAGAGGCCAGTTCAATCGAGGAGGTAGAATGCAGAGTCCAAGAGGCTATACGAATGAGAGACCTCAATGTCAGGTTTGTAACAAAGTAGCTCATACAGCAAGAACTTGCTGGTATAGGTACAGTGAAGACACTTATGAAGGAGAGGATGAAAATGGAAATGGAGGATACAACAATGAAGGATATAGCAGTGGACACAACCAGGCATATAGCAACGGAGACTATAGCCATAGAAATCAAAACAGATCAGGATACAGCAGTGGAAATAGAAGTAATCAGGCCTCTCAGCATATTTCTCAGCCTCATGCCCACTGTTGTAATGTATTGGCAACACCTGCCACAATTCAGGACCCAAACTGGTATCCTGATTCTGGAGCTACTCATCATATGACTCACAATGAGCAGAACCTGTTAGAAAAGGAAGAGTACTGTGGCAATGAGCAAGTCATTGTTGGCAATGGAACAGGTTTGCACATTTCTTTTGTTGGTAACTCGTGTATTAAATCTGATTTGAGCTCTAGAGAGTTATACCTTACAAAACTGTTGTGTGTGCCTAAAATTACCAAAAACCTGATTAGTGTATATCAGTTTTGCTGTGACAACCAAGTCTTTTTTGAATTTCATGATGATAGGTGCTGCATAAAAACCAAAGACACTCAAGAGATAGTGCTTCAGGGAATTGTTCACAAAGGCCTCTATAAGTTCACAACTGTTCAAAGCTTTCTAGAAGCTTTCACTGCATCAGTAGGAAATAAAGATAACTTGCTGGTTTGGCATGCTAGATTAGGACATCCCAACTATAGTGTTATCTCAAGGGTGTTAAAATCTTGTCATATTTCACTTCTTATAACCAAAATTGCTTGTTCAGCCTACTGTATTCGCAAATCTCATCATTTACCTTTTTTTCCTTTCACAAACTATATACAATCATCCATTAGAACTTGTACACTCTGACATTTGGGGGCCAGCTCCTATTGCTGACAATAATGGACATTGGTATTTTGTAAACTTCATTGATGCCTTTTCAAAATTTACGTGGCTTTACCTAATTAAATATAGAGCTCAATTAAAATCAGTATTTAATCACTTCCAACAAACTGCTGAGTTACAATTAAACATTAAACTAAAGATGCTGCAAAGTGACAATGCTGCTGAGTACTTGAGCTTATCAAAGCTGTTGCAAGAAAAAGGAATTATTTGCAGGTTTTTCTGCCCTCATGTTCACCAGCAGAATGGAGCTGCTGAAAGGAAATATCGTTATGTGGTTGAAATGGGACTTACCTTACTTGCTAATGCATCTATGCCTACCAAATTCTGGAGAGAAGCTTTTACTACTGCTGCAAAGTTGATAAACATGCTGCCAACACCGGTCCTAAATGGAATGTCTCCCATTGAGAAATTGTTTAACAAAAAGCCCTCATATGAACAACTTCGAGTCTTCGGCTGTTTGTGTTTTCCTCATCAGAGAGCTTACAACAAGTATAAGTTGGACTTCAGATCCTCCCCCTGCACCTTTATTGGGTATGGAACCTCTCACAAAGTCTATAAATGTCTCAGCCAAGATGGAAGAGTCATCGTCACCCCTCATGTGGTGTTCTTTGAAGACCAATTCCCCTATAGGCATGCAACAAATCCTGCTCACAATGGACATGTCTCAGATAGACAAGATACCCCACTTAGTGTGCCAATCATTCCAACCATTCCAAGACCCCTTCCAAGCTCAACTGAAATCATACACAATTATCCTCAGCAAACAAGCCTTAGGGAGCAAGCTTCAAGCCTATAGCCCTCTAACAGCAATATCAACAACCACCAATCAGCAACACTCCAACAACCAACAGTCACACCCTCAATCAGTGCTACTCTTAGAACCCAAATGCCAACAGGAGCCTCTTCAAGTTCAGTTTTAATTCTTATTAATGACATTGAAACTGTGCTACCAATCTCTGAAAAATCAGCACCTCTTTATCAAACTGCAGCAGTCAACTCTCACCCAATGATCACCAGGAGTAAAGCTGGTATAGTCAAGCCAAAGATCTTCCTTGCAAGTGTTGAGCCAAGATCAGTAACACAAGCTCTCAAATCTCCAGAGTGGAAGGCAGCTATGGATGTTGAATATGATGCTCTAATAAAAAATAAAATATGGGAGTTGGTGAGTCTTCCACCTAACAAAGAAGCAATTGGCAGCAGGTGGGTATTCAGATTAAAGTATAATGCAGATGGAACTTTACAGAAACATAAGGCAAGTTTAGTTGCTCAAGGGTATGCTCAGAAGGCTGGTTTAGATTTTACAGAAACTTATAGTCTTGTAGTGAAGCCTGTGTCCACTAGGCTAATATTATCCATTGTTGTATCCAAGTCCTGGGTAATTAGGCAACTAGATGTCAATAATGCTTTTCTTCATGGTGACTTGACAGAGGAAGTTTACATGAAACAGCCCTCAGGTTATGAACAAGGAGATCCATTGTTGGTGTGCAAACTCACCAAAGCGCTCTATGGACTAAAGCAAGCCCCAAGAGAGTGGTACCATAAGCTGGCTGGTGGTTTAAGAGAGATTGGCTTTGTTGCCACCAAATCTGACATCTCAGTCTTCATTAAGGAATTCAGTGGACTAAAGACCTATGTGCTTGCGTACGTTGATGATATCATAGTCACTGAAGAATCTCTAGAAATTGTGAGGGATGTCATAGCAAAGTTAAATGCCAAATTTGCCTTGAAAGACATGGGAGATCTCCATTACTTTCTTGGAATCCAAGTGAATAAAATGTGTGATGGGGGTTTAGTGCTTACTCAACAAAAGTACATTGGTGAGGTCCTAAAGAAGGCTGGCATAGTGGGCTATGCACCGTGTCACACTTCTTTTCCTTCCACAACAAAGATTACAGCCCTTGGAGGATCAAGCTTTTGTGATCCACAACTGTACAGGTCAATCATTTGCAGCCTGCAATACCTGATCATAACAAGGCCTGAAATATGTTACAGCGTTAACAAGTTGTCACAGTTTGTACAAGCTCCCCTAGAGTCTCATTGGAGGCTGGTCAAACGCGTGCTAAGGTATCTCAGTGGAACAACCAGCTATGGCTTGCATCTGAAACAGGAGAGTTCCATGGGAATAACTGCATACAGTGACTCAGACTAGGCTGGAGATCCAGATGATAGGAAATCCACCATGGCTATTGTATATTTCTTGGAGCCAACCTAATCTCTTGGGTGTCAAAGAAGCAAACAGTAGTGGCCAGGTTAAGCACTGAAGCTGAATATAGAAGTATGGCAGAGGCAGTAGCAGAGCTGTCCTGGATAAAGACTATGATGAGTGAGCTGCAGCATCCCTTACCTGAGGCGCCAATGCTGTATTGTGACAATTTGAGTGCTGTTTTACTTGCTGCCAATCCCATCCTTCACTCCAAGTCCAAGCATTTTGAAATAGATCTGCACTTCATTCGAAACTATGTCAACACCAAGACAATTCGAGTTAGCCACATCCCAGGCTCAGTTCAAATAGCAGATATCCTTACAAAAGCAGTCCCTTCTGAGAGCTTCCTTCATTTTCGAAGCAAGCTGAGTGTTTGTGATCAGCAACAAATCACCAGTCAGAATGACAACAACCAAAGATGATGAAGAAAGGAGCTAAAGTGTTAACTGATATTCAGTATTCAACAAAAGCTGATAACTAGAGATGATGATAGGAGTTATAGCACGTGTGTAATTTTCCTGTGTAATTTTCCTTTCACGCTTTTTGTCACTTTCTGTTATTGCTGTTAAATAGTTAGTTAGTTAAGAAACTGTTAGAAGGTGCTGGAAGCTTCCCCTGCAGCTTCTATGTTCTCACCTCTCTATATAAGCAACCCCTTTCATCACTGTACACGAGCTTTTCTTTCAATCTGAGTTCAATCAATGAAATTCCCTTTCTTCTCTCTGTTCTCTCTGTCAATACCTTCTCCCCTTTAACTCGTGTTTCATTCAAATTACCCTCTATGATCTGGTACCTTTCAATGTATACTCTAATAAGGAGATTATGTGAGAATCAGGAAGATTGTGGAGGAAAGCAAGACCGTGGTAAATGAGAACTATAGAGACGATTAGAGGTGCAGAAGAATGATTTCCTAAAAATTTTTCTCGTAGAATTGGTATAATCTTAACACTAACGGGGCCTCTAGAGGAAATCCAAGGCCAACAAGCTGTGCAGGAGTTCTAAGAAATGATAATGGTAGATGGATATGGAAATTTGCTACAAGATTGGAGAATACAAAGGTTATAGAAGCTGAAGTAAATGCTATAAAGATGGGTGGAAATTGCTTGGAGTAAAGAAATTAAACATTTAATAGTAAAATTGGATTCGCAAGGAGCAGTTAAGTTAATAAAAAATCCTCCTTTGCGACATCCAACTCTTGCTCAGCCTCTACGGAAAATACGGGCTATGCTAAATAACAATTAGAAAGTGTAGCTCCAATATGTGCTTAGAAAGACTAATTAGTGACAGATGAGCTAGCTAATCTTATATTGGATAGAGAAGAGGAAAGTATGTTCTTTCAACAACCTCTAAGAAAAGTTTTAATGCATCTCTTTGTTGATAGTTGTGGGATCTTATATCCTTATAATGTGTAGATTTTTTTTGGCTTTATGGCGTTTTTATTTAAAAAAAATAATTATTCGTATAAAATATAAAATTTTTTTTCTTAGAGTGCAATAATTTTTAGTAATCAAATCCTTATAAATATGGATACAAATTACTACTGCTTAGTACTGACAAAAAATAATAATATTTACTGATTATGTAGCATTATTCTAAAATATATATTAAAATAAAAAATACATTAAAAATAAATTAAATAACACATTTTTTATACATAAATATATAATATTTTTAGTGTGAAACATGGGCATAGCATTTTTTTAGTAATAATAATGTAGGAAATATTTAAAAAATGACTAGTTTCATTTAATTCCAATTAGTTCAGTTTGTAATTTGAAAATAAATTTTATTCTTACACTAAAATCAACCACTTATATATTTGTATATAAATACATATATAATTTAATTTATTTTTAATATATATTTATATTTTAATATATATTTTATACTAATAATTAATTTTAATGGCTGATTTTAGTGTAGATAATATATAATCATTTTAAAATAAAAAACCAAACTAAACTTAAAGGTTTTGCTAAATTAAAGAAAAAACAGCCAGTCCTTTATATCTTTTTTTTGTTGTCTAGAAATAAAAGAAAAAAACAAAGACAAGCTTAAACAGCCATTATCAGATCCCTCTATAAAGCATATTGGATAATCAACACTCGTACTAATTATAGGAAAAGAAACTGTGTAAATTAAGCACGAACCACTATAGAAGAGGATCATATTAAAGATGGTGAAGCATATCAATTTAATGGCTGAAAACAAAGCCATATTAGTCGTTCCGCTAAGTTTACACACCTAACATGGCCGTCAATAATTCAATTATCTTAACTAGTCATGAAACCCTCATCTTCCTCCTTCTATAAGTACCCAAACATCCACCCAGAAACGGTAAAAAGAAAATTAAAAAAATTTAAAAAAAAGGTCGCATTCTTGTTTCTACGTATTCCTGATCTTCTTCCCTCTGTCGTTTCGTTCCTTTACGCCACATTTATATCTTTGATATACATATAAGTGAACTCAGACATAAATATATAGAATAATACATGGGTTTTCTTCACAAGCTTTGGGACGAAACGCTGGCAGGCCCCGCACCGGAGTCGGGCTTGGGGAAGCTGCGTAAATATAACTCCTTTGTCGGCAGCGGCGGCGCCAGGTCACCAATGTCGCCGAATGATGTGCCTATTAGCCGCAGCATCACCATTCTCCGAGACCCCTCTGCCATGAGACCCGCCACATCTGATCCAGCCTCTCCTTCTATTCCTATTACTCCTCGCACCCCAATAACCCGTAATCTCTCTCTCTATTAATAATTTATCAAGATATTATTTGTATATAAAAAAATTAGAAGTCAAATTAATTATTATGTATTTGTCTATAAATATATACGTTGTTTAATTTATTTTTAAAATATATTTTATATTTAATATATATTTTATAATATTAATTGTTTCGATAGTTAATTCTTAACATACATATAATATAGTAGAATAATTCAATACTTAATGTTAGAATATCATTTAATTTAAGATAAGTATGCATAAATGGAGAAAGGGTTAGTTAGTATTAGTTTAAAACTAACTCAAAAATAAGAGAAAAGTGCTGATTATTTAAAATTTTTTTAATTCAATTCGTAATGATTTTTGACTATAGAAGGAATTTTTTTTAAGTTAAATTCGTTAGAAGTATAATTATTAATATTATTCTTTTTATAATTTGAATTTTTTGGATTAGTGATTTCATGATATGATACTAAAACTTTTTATTTGATGCTTGATGATTGCATGGCATATAATCAACTTTCGAATAGAGTAATTGAAGTTCGTTGTTTTCCTTTAGTAAGTAAAAATAATAATAAATACATAAATAATTGCTAACAAGTGTAAAGGAAGGGATGCTTGTTAAAAATACCAAAATGGACAGATTTTATAGAAAAAGATAAAATTTTAAAATGTGTAATATTATAAAAATATCTGATATGTGCGTACAAATCTTCTACTCTGTATTCTTGGCAAATAAAATAAATAAATAATTGATAGTTCTGTATTTTATTCTCCTCAGTCCTCAGTCCTCACTATATAGCCACCTCTCTCACTCTATACATCCCTTACTTTTTGGATGAAAAACTTGTGCCTTCATTACTCCATTGATAAAGAAAAATGTCACTGAAGAAAGTTAAATTTTAATCAAAGTCGATAAACCATAATTGGTGTGTTCTTCAGGTGATGAATGCACCGCATCGAAGATCAATATACAGTTACAAACGATACCTGTTCTTCATGTCCTTTTTCTTTTTCTGTTTTACTAATTTTGGGAAAAAAAATGCCCCGCAGCTGATACGCCGGGTGTGGATTTTAAGAAATTCACGAGGAGGAAAACGTCGGCGAATGCAGCAGTGGACAGCTCTGCTTCTATACAAGTATGAACAATAATGAGTGGTTTTCTAATTTTATTTTGATGAAATAAACATAAAACCTTAACTTCTTTACTTTTCATGCACTTTGTTGTCTAACTTCCTTGTGCATGTGATTTGCAGGGTGATTATGAGTGCTTTGGATCATTGTTGAGAGAGAGGAAGTGAGATGATTTAATAATCTGAAACATCGTTACGCAACTATACAGAGGGATTACGTTTTTGTACATACTACAACAATTTCCATCTTTACTAGGATCTTGTTAATTATTAATTGTATGACATATATGTATATATATTATATAAGTAAATATGAGAGTCGTCTACATAAAATAAAAAAGGCTCAGCTGATCATGCAGGATATTTTTGTAAATATGATTACTGTTCTTTTGTTTTTGTACTTGAAGCTTTTGGCTGTTGTATATATATATAGATAGATTATGTACATTTTATGTGTTTCGAGATATTTTTATATGTTCCGCTCTTTCAATTAATTTTGAAGGTATTTGCTTTGGTACGATAATAAATTTAATATGTATCAATACGATTAAAATATGGACAAATAATAATAAGCTATATAGAATTTATTTTCCATGTCAACATTTAATATTCTTTTATAAAAATATATATCATATCATTATTTTTACTAAAACACCCTTATAATTTAATAAAAATAAAAATATTTTTCATTTAATTTTATAGAAAGACTTAGAGATCCTTATTTTATTCGAATAGACAAAAATACCTTTTTAAATCAATCAAAATTTTAAAATTTCAACTAATTCTAATTTTATATTTTTAAATAATTTAAACAACAGAACAAAAACATATCTGAGAAACAAAAAAATCAAAAGATTGTTCTTTCATTTGGGTTTCAGAAACCCTCTCTTCAATCACGGTCTCTAAAATTTTTTCTAGTGTTCTTTATCTTCTCAAGGTTTCTAGTGCTCCTCTCTCTCTCTCTCTCTCTCTCTCTCTCTCTCTCTCTCTCTCTCTCTCTCTCTCTCTCCTGCTGGAGCTCGATCTCTCTCATCTGTCTCACTCTGGCATCGCACTCAAGCTCTCTCCCTCTCTCCTCTCCAGTCTCGCAATCAAGATCATCGTCGCTCTTCTCGTTGACGGCGGCAGAAGCAGCAGGTCCTAAGGCTCGTCGTCTTCTTGTTTTGAGTCTCGCCGTCAGCTTCCTTCGCGCAATCAGAAGATGCTTTCCGATTTGGTGAGTTTCAACAAATTTTTCTGTTCTTTTCATCTGTAATCGAGATCTTCATCTTTTTTCAATGACTCGGGCTTATAACCTAATGGGTGGGAACAACAATCGGCAAACTATGACACTATGGTAGAGATTAGACTGACAATGCAGCCACTTTAGCGTCTTAGTGGGGGGTTTCTTGTCAAAAATCAAAATTCCTCATTTCACACACACATATTTGGTAAAAAAACCCATCAATCAAAATCAATAATAGTCATAAAATCCTAATCACTACAAATTTCTTCAGACCCTTTTTTCTCTTTTCTGGAGCTTTACCAATTCTCAATGGAGGTAAATCATGTAACTATTCGTTTGTTTTGTTGAACTTTGATTAAAATTTGTGTTTTCTTCTTCTTCTTTTTTATTTATGTTTTAAAGATTAATCATTTATTATACTGAGTTCATTCCAATTGCATCCTTACATGATTAAGTTCATTCCAATTGCATCCTTACATGATTTCTTTACTCTGAGCTATTATTTTTTGTTCCATTTAATTTATTTTTTAGGTAATTGTTATGATTTTCATATTCTAGCATATATTTGGTACATGTATAGAAATATTAACAGATGTTCCAGGAATAATTCTGAATGTATTTCTTACGGATAAAAATGATCAAATTTGTATTCTAGTGGCTATGCTTAGGTAAATTGGCGGTTTAAGGTCTATGCAACTTTGGGAAGGTTGAGGAAGGTAGAAAGTTGATTGTAGATAGATGGGGAAGGGTTGTGTTCCTCATATTGTGTTCTACAATATGATTATTGAATGTGTTGCTACAAATTTGTTGCTGAAAATATCACTGAACTAGGTTTTTTATTGCTGAAAATTATCACTGACATGAATTTGTTACTGATTATCATCACTAGACCTTGAATTTGTTACTGTCTTGCTCAAATAACTACTTAGCTAAATCTTTTTATTGTTGAAAAGTATCATTGAGTTGATTTTGTTAGTGATTGAATCTTGAATTTGTTGCTGTCTTACTAAATAATTTTTTGTGACAATTAAATACTATCATAATAATAACATTCTTATGCACTAATAACATTATTCGCAGTTCTATCTTGACAACAAAGTTACATATGTTTAATTTAGGTACCTGGCATTATACGTCTCATCTTTCATCCTAGGAAAACTCACTGATTCCTCTACCTAACTTCCAAGTTTCTGCAGTCTTTTCTCACCTTAATAGACCTCATCAATCATCCATTACTGATATTCGAGGTGCAAATGGTTTCACCTCAGCCAATAATTGTTACAGGTAACTCCTTTGTTTATGCCTTAGTAATTTTTGCAACCATTATAGGCCTTATTGGTTTTTGTTTTCATTTTTAGTATCTTTTGTTTTAAAAATAATGTTTTCATTTTTGTCTCTGCTTGACTTTTTTCTCAGGAATGCCAAATGGGGTTGTAGCATTAGTTTGGATCTCAACAACAAAAGATTCAATTCTGACGTTGGCGTACATGGCCAAGCAAATTTTCCATCATTTGCGACTCATCGTGGGGTTCATCCACCACCACCACCTATGCATTTGTTTCAAGGTGTTCTTTCCAAGGGCACTATGCTCCTTTACAACCAAGTCATTGAAGTAAGTTGCAAGAAATTTCAGAATGTCAATATTCTTAACTATTTGGTTCCGTTTAGTAACTGTATCAATGTTTTTGAGGAATGAAGCAAATAATTAAACAAATGCTTCTCTCATAAGATAAAATTTGTATATTTTCTATCTAGCCAAAGGTTTAGAACAATGAAGAGCAATTTTTCTTGATTATAGTTTGCATATCCAACTTTATAAGATAGAACTGAGGACTTAAACCATCGTTCAGGATTAAATGCATCAGCTGGCATTAAATAACATAGATGTCGATGGCTGGCCTTTGAATGTTGATGCTTTGTTTATGCAACAAACCATGACTGCACAGCAGGCTGCCAAAAAAGCCGCCACCATGAAGTCTACAACAGAGTTAATGGCAGCCAGAGCTATTGAAATAGGTAAGAAACTGAAAGCTGATGGACCTAAAATTGAAGAGAAAGAAACAAAATAGAAATCCAGGTATGCTTACTTTGTCAATTTTTTCTAGTGTAATTATTCTACTAGTGCTTCTTGACTATTCATTTTCAATGCTTTTATTATTGCAACTAATTCATTTTAGGGTGCCCTACATAAGTATCATGAACCCATTAGATTAATGCTTGAAATAGATTTATAAGTTTGATAAAGGTGCCTGAAGTTTCTGTCATTTTGATGTTTTAAGGGGAAAAAATCATATTCTTATCCCCATTTTAAAAGTTTCCATTCGGTTGTATATGTTTTACTATATTTAATAGTGTTGGGTTTAGTGTGAGTGCAATGCATCCATAGCTTTTTATATATATTGATGAGTTTGAAAAACTCTAATTTAATACGATGATGATCAAACATTATTAATTACAAAATTATTAATTTGAATTTTGAAGTACATATATTGTTTAATAATTTTGTTATTATGCAGAGTTTGTGGCTGGGCTAAAAAAAACTGATATAGCCCAATGTGATAATAATAATCAGCCTTGGTGCGAAAATGAGACATTATATAGTTGAATTATTATGTTTGTTTGGCCATAATTTATCGAGCAAGCCCAAAATAATCATTATTGCAAGACCAACAAAGTTAGGTCCGAAATTAAAAGAAGGAAAAAAGCAAAGTTGCATGCTTTCTACGAATATCACTCCCCTCTTTGATGGATTTCAAATTATCTTAACTAGCTTTGATTGCCTTGGTAACATGAAAGAGAAAGTGCAAGTGAAATTATGGCATTAATTGATTACATGTTACTAGGCATGGGGAGTGGGGAACTAACTCATTTTGATTTCTTTCTTCAATTACATTGAAAGCTTTTCAATTCTCTCTCTCTCTTCTCTCTCTAGTTTATGTCACTTCCATGTCAGGAAGAAGGACGACGAAGCAAGCCATCAAAGATAGAAGCAGAGAAGCTATGTGCAAGTAAGAGGCCATTGGGATGATGGCCTTAGCAAAAAGAAGATCTACAGTGAGGTGTGGCTGAGATCTTTGCCACTTATGGTAAAGATGTGGTGAAGAAGTCTCAAGATCACCATGCCTAAAAATGGTAAAAGATCCAACTCGGTCAGAGAAGAAGATCCTTGGGTATGGCTCGTCTCTACTCTTTGATGATCCATCACAGGAAGTGGCTACTGTAGCTACGTGGGGAAGAAGCAAAAGATAGAGCAGATGGAGCTGTCAAGGATCAAAGGTTCATCAAGGGTCAGAAATCCTTCTTGGGGACCAAGTCAAGATGGAAGGCTCAGATTGATGAAGATTGAAGTGATGGGATGAGGAAGAGGTAATTGCATGTTGGATTTTGCATTCGGTTCCCTTTCTCTTCTCTCTGTCCGAACCGGTTTGTTATTAAAGAAGAAGAAGTTGGCTCGGTTGGACCGGTTTCAACCTTGGAGGCTTCCCCTTCTATAATAAGGATGAACAGCCAAGATTTGAAGTAAGGAGAAAAAGAGTGAAAGCACAGAGTTCTCATAGCTACCCAAGCTAACAGAAGTTCTTCTCTTTCAATGTGTTTCATGTTGTAATTTTCTGTTTAGTTTTGTCTGTCTTAAGTCTCATGGTAAAAAGGCAAAAAGTGTGATATTTTGTAAGAAAAAGCCATAGACCGGAAAAAGACAGAGTGTACAAAATTAAAAAAATCCATAGATGTCCTAGAGGTCCTTTGTACATCTGTGTTGCGTTTCATGATTCTGTGGGAATCCCCTTGCAAGTTGGGTTAGCACTTAGCAGTTGAAAGTTTGGTAGGTGACCAAGTCAAGTTCAGGATTGGGGATAGATTCTGGACTTGTCTCAGATAGGAAGGGTAGTTCCTAGGGAGAATTGGTGTCTGTAATCTGTAAGAGTATAGTGAAATTCCATCATTGTTATGATAGAGACTGGATGTAGGCTGCATTGCACTTAGTGGCTGAATCAGAATACTTCTTGGTGTTATTCTCTCTCTCCTCTCCTCCATTTTCGTTTCTATTGGATAGGACACAAAACTAAAAAATATCTCTTACCTGGTTACGAGACAAAAAGAAAATGCCTCTTGGCTAGGTACGAGACAAAAAGCAAAACTATCTCCTCAAAGCATTCTAAAAGGCAGCAAGTGTTACTAAGCAAAAAGGGGCTAAGATTCAACCCCCCTTCTCTTAGCCACTGATTACCATCATATATATATATATGACTGAATGGTTGTGGAATAAGAAAATTTTAGATTATGCTGACAAAATGGCCCGCCTCAAACAAAATGATAAAAAAGAAAGGATAGGACTCTTGATTCGAAGTCACTACGAAAGGGTCAGTCAATAGCATAGCTCTTTATTTCCCCGGTCTCCTTTCGAAGGAAAGGCCTTCGCATTCCTAATCCGGTAGGGGGCCGGACGGCTTAGTTTGCCCCAGCTTGGCTGGAAGCAGTCACATTCAGCGAACCTCAAACGTATGGAGCTGGTACCATAGGCACTTCGTCGGCTTGCTCTCCTCCTCTAAAGGGTTGCTTCCGTTCGGCGTTCGGAACATGGCACTATTGGTTTAGAACTAGAAGGAGAGCTGTCTTGTTTGTATATTATTTCTTTTTGTCCTTTATTTTCATATGTTAACAAAGGTCTTTAATTCATTAATTCAATTTCCATTTTCAGGTTTCCTTCCCCTCCTCATGCAAGATCTTGATCAAAGCCAAAATCTCTTGTTAGTTATCGAAGAAGGAGGAAGTCTCGTTCCTACTCTCCTGCTCGCTATAATAGGGGTCGTCGGTCCATATCACTAGTCAGGTCCCATTATTATTCAAGCTATGAAAGGGATCGATGGTCTTATAAAGACATCAGAGAACACAGTGATAAAAGCAGAAGACGAGATTCAAATAGATACCTTGATTGGCATTCATCTACTTCAAGAAGGAATAGGATTAGGAGTGTGAGCCCTCATTCAAGAAAATCACATCGAACTGAATCTATTTCTCCATAACGTCATAGAGAAAGTTCACCTCATAGAGGAAGAAAAGAATCACGTGCTGATTCTGGATCCCCAAGTCATCGCAGAGGTAGTAAGTCATCTCCCAAGATTGATGAAATCAAACAAAAGAGCAAAAGACGCTCAAGGTCAGTTTCTTCATATGATAATAGGCTTCAATCCAGCAAAAATGAAGAAGTCTTGCATGAAAAATCTAAAAATAGAGAGAAAAGATGGTCTAGGTTAGTATCAACCTTATAGGATAGTAAAGATCTATTGAAGGGAAGCATCTCACTAAAAATAAATTGGGTGATAGTAAAGATTAAAAATCAAAGCATCGCAATAGAAGACATTTCAGGTCAATATCATTAGAGGTTGAGCATAACAATGGAGGCAGCTCATCACATAAAGAATTGGATGAAAGCAATTTTGAATAGAGAAAACTCAGGTCTAAGTCTCCTGAAGGAAAGCGTCACACTGGTGATAAATATGGAAGCAGATATGAAAGATCAAAGAAGGACTTGCTCCCTCAGAGACAATGATTGCACATCTGATAGAAATGGAGGTTTGCCAACATATTTAACTATGATAGATAAATGCATACTATCTCTACCTTCTATTGCAATTTAAAATAGTAGATGCTCAAATTCATTTATGCAATCCATTTTAGATATGATTTCACTATGTCATAAATCACAACCTTTGTGTTATTCATGCCATTACTTAAATATACCCGACTAAAAGTGATTTATGTCTTAATTGATATTGAAGGCAAATGTTGGAATGAAAATTATAGTAGTTTCACTATTAATGTTACTTCTAAATTTTAACTTTGGTTATTTCACTTTGGTTTTTGTTGAAAAAAGTTCCTGTTTTTCATAATTCTTGATATTTTCTCGCTAAACAGAATGAGTTAATTATTTATTAATTCCTAATAAAGTAGTTTGGGTGTAAAGTGAAGCCTTCATTTATTCAGATATGTGTCACTTCAGATTTTAAATTGATGGGATTCATAAAGTTCATCTCTATTGGAATGAGTTTTACCCTTTGCTAGTAACTTTCAATATTATTTCAAATATGAGGACTTGCCTAGCTTACAACACAGAAGTGGTTCAAGGAATAGAAATTCTAGAGTGAAAATTAAGCTTCATATAAATTCAAATATAATTGAACTAAAGACAGAAACATCAATTTTCAAAAAAAGTCCATAGAAAATATAGTGCATAATAATTTTTTTAAGTAAAAGAGATTAAACTAACAACTCTTAATATAAATCAAACTTAACTACATGACAATTACAAATTTTTAATTTTTGTTTGAATCCTTTTGTTTATACTTATTGTAATTCCTGGTAGCAGAGTCAATGACATTATGCAGCATCAAGTTGTGGGGGCTTAGAATCAAATCCAACGCAAGTCGTATCCTTGTACCATCATTAACCTAAAAAATATAAATATTTTAGGTTACCAACAAAATCATACACATTAGTAAATGAGGTACTATTTTTTTTAGCAAAAGAAAATTACATTTATTGTATAATTATACGTCTTCCTGTAGTTTATCATCCAGATTGCCACTCATATTCCACAATCATTACTGTGTTAAATAAGACGCGGTTAGCTTATGCAGATAAACATTTCAAAGACGAAAACACAAATATAGATATTCCTTACAAGCGAGGAGCTTGTTCTCCTATTTGTAGCGTATCTACAAATGCAAAATCATGTATCTTTGGCCTAAATGGAGTGTTGTATTTATAAAACGAGTCATACTTGAGTATATCTTCCAGATATTTTGCCTATTCATATAGGAAAAAAATTAAATAAAGGACGATATTTGAAACTTTTAAAAAATGTCATAAAAGTGAAAATGGGAAAAAATTAATTTACCAGCTTTACAATACTCGATCTCTTTTCCTCTTTATTTGAAACAATCGGTAGGGAATCTTGCAGAATTATTTGATGATTTTACAAATAAAAACCAAACAGATACCAAACCTTGTTGTTCTTGTTGACAGGTAAAAAAATCTAGTACCAACTTTCACGTATTAGGATATTACTAGATACAAAAAATTTTAAAATAAAAAGTATAGATCGATTCATAAAGATAAAAGTCATTAGACAATGAAAAAAATAAAAAATACAACAAATCATATACTTTTTAGTTCTTTGTCAACTTTTTCTATGAATTTTTTTTGATAATATTTCAACAAAATTTCAATTTTGGTATCACATTCCAGTATGAATTACTGAATTTAATAGTGTTATGGGTGAAGTCAGTGACACCAATTATACAATAATGTAAAATAAATAAAAACTGTAACAAATATTGAAAAAGACATGACGTACCAAAAACATAGCTGGCAAATACCAGTGTGTTTGACATCATATTCCTTTCTCCTGCACGGTTAGCATAGTAGCCACCAAATCTAACACCTATGTGGTCATTAATAAATTTATTAAGAATTGAAAGTATGCTAGAGATAGTAACTTAATTATGCACTTACATCCCCATGCACCCATTCTTTGGGAATTAATGACTTGAAATTGTCACGAGTTTCGCTAAACTTGTTTGTTGTCGCCAATACTTCATCACTACAAATATGAAACACATTAATATTGTACTATTTTTTAAAGCTTTAATAGATAAATAATGAGATATGTAACCTTCTTTTATTTGGTGCAAACACATTGGTTGCCATTTTAATATCTAAGTCATCCAAATCCATGTATGCAGGAGGCTTAAATAAAATTGGGATCCACTGCAAAATAAAAAATAGATGAAATTACTAAGTTATGTAACCTTAGATGATTGATGCGAATTCTTGTGATATGAGGACTTACAGATGGCCATTCAATTCTCCGTTTATTGTGCTCAGCCTTTTTGTTGTTTAGGGATGGCATGCTAATAAAATATCCACTAAGTGTACTTTTTTTTAAGAGTGCTTTTTGCTCTTCAGTTAGAGATTTGTGTGAGGTCCTCAGTGTAGTTTTTTTATTTTTTGAAAATTTGTCTTTAATGGAGACAATATTCACACCAACTATATTTTCAGACAAATGTGGATTCCAGACAATTTTTCTCTTGGCCGTAGATATCTTCTTATCACGTACACTTGTATGCTTTGATGTTTTCTTATTTGTACCAGAGTCAGACTGATGATGTTGTGGAGACTTTAGCAGTTTAAGAATTTTATCTGTATCTATTGGATTAGTAAATTGAAAAGGATATAAGAGAGTAGGAGGCTGGAAATTTGTGACAGTTGGACCTACGATAAATGATGGTGGGAATAGGTTGTATAGCGATGGATGCATGGTTGTCGGAGATTGGTTAGAATATACTTTAGCAGTATAAAAACCGTGGTACATAGAATAGAAATATTAGGGTATGTAAGGTATATGGTTGAAGTATGGATAATGTAAAAGTTGGTTATCAATAACATTAATGCTAACATCTCTTGTGTCTCTTTTTTTCTCGCTACGTTGAGGTGGTCCGGATGATTTTTGCTTACCTATGTCAAGCACCCAAGCATATATGTAACACAATTAGAATTATAATATGAATTTAATTTGCTAATGACATGTTAAAATATGTCTTTATTGGTGGATAGGTAAGTAAATTTAATAAGCATATTATTTTTTAATGGCGTTGTGGATTTGTTTAGCTATTTTTATTTATGTTAATTTATCTTTGGCAACGATGAAGAGGATATAGTATTTTCAGGGTGTTACAGCTCGCAGAGATGTATTCAGGAGTTTGATGTCAAGTAACCCAATCGATTCACTTGTGTTACTTTTAGTAGTAGATATGATGACCACAGAGTTGAAAAAAGAAAGCAGTTATTGGTTTGTATCTCCATCTTTTGCGGTAAGTATATAGGAGTGTATGTTAGAATAATACTGATTTTTTTATTTGTATTGTGCAAATAAACAATCTTCAAAATTAACGTAGGCGGCAACGCAGACCAGGATGGATTCCAGCTACTTGGAGTATAATGTCAGATATTTATTTGGAGAAAGTTGACTGCTTAAAAAGAGTAAGGATTGTTGCATACATCATATAACATAACATAATGCATTTATTTTTAATATACATAAAACTATACTAACTAACATGACTTTCTTTTGATTAGATGCTTATCCCTGTATCTGAAACTACTGACGAAGGTCATGAAAACTGGTACTTCATAGTGATCGATCGTGTTAAAAGATAAATTATTTTGCTAGACCCATTTCCCATTGAGAAACAGTTTAAGCGAAAGAGGACCACCTTGAAATTAGTAAATATATTTTTTATTTATTTGTTAATTATCTAGATATATGACTGAAAAAGTACACTCTGACATACACATAACAAGCCATTTTGTTAGACGAAGTATTGGAAAATTGTTCATTGTACAACTTTGATAGCACTCCAAATCTAATTTATTCGCAATTTGAATTCGAAGAACCAGAAGGCCTTCCCACCCTCAAAGATGGATCGTAAGATAATATAATTAGTAGTTATTGATATAAAATTTATGCAATTATATAGTACTCTAATATGTTTAGCTTGATATGTAGGAATGATGCGGGTGTGTGGGTTGCGAATTGGATGATAGCTTGTTTTGAATATGATAATTTTAACATCAAGGTAATATTATACAATAATATTATTCCTCATTATTTATTTGATATTTAGGTAGCTAAGCCTAATGTTTAAATGTTAATATTTTAGTAGGTTGATGACGGACACCGAATGAAGATTGCAGTCTCACTGGTGTCGAAGAATCACAATATGATCGAGTATAGGGTCAAAAGAAATACCTTTAAAAATCGTAGAAAGTTGAATGATAATCAACATCGTGATGATGATGAATTCCCACAAGATTAGATTTATGACATTCCCTTCTTTTGTTATTTTTGTTCTTATTGTTTTCTTGTGGGCATGTAAACCTTCTAATGACATATGCATTATATTTTGTTCATGTTTGTGTTCTTTATTATTTGTTGGATTATTTAATGTTTCGATTTAACTTGAGATATAATTATTATTATTCTTGAATGTGAGTTTTCTTGGTCATCATTATTACTTCTGGGTTTTATGTGGTGAGCAAATCATTTATATTTTAATTCTAAACTTTGTTTTGACTGACTTGTATGTTATATGTAAAATAGTTTTCACATTAACCCAGATGACTCGAATATTTTAAGTGTATCTTTGTTATGACTTCATATGATTGTTCTTTATTTTGTTTTCTCTTTTTTCCTATATTTCCACTTGATATTTATATTTAACTAATGATGGATTACTTACTAGAAAATCCAAATTCACTAGTGACCTGGGAGGTGCAGTTTGGTGATTACTAATGGGGCTTATGTGATATTTGAAAATTTTCTTGTCTTCTAGTGAGGCTAAGTGGCTCTGTCAGACTGGGGTAGGCGTGTTACTTCCTCATAGTTATGGTGGCCAAGGCCTTGAGCATTCAAGTGCCAGATTAGAATGCTTCCTTCAGGTTTTTTCGTCAATCTATAATCTAATTTCTTTGAACTACCACATTCGGTTGTTAGAACTTTTTGTTTTAAAATCCATTTAGTGCGAAAAAGCAATTAACCTAAATAATGCTATGCTACTAATTACTTTTGTGGCTTTGCTTTCTATTTCTTGTTTCATTTGCTTTGTTAGTTCTCAATTTTATCTATTTTTAATGGCAGATCACTGATGACAATCCTTATGTTATTTCTGATATATATAGATTCAACTCTTCAGAAACAGATTCAGGAGTGCAATTTGCATATTGTGAATGTCACAACTCCTGTTAACTTCTTCCATGTTTTGCGAAGACAGGATGGTAAAATTATTTAAATAGAGTTAGCTTTGTCACTTGAAGTTATGTTCCTTACTTTTGTCATACTCTGCTGCTTTCCTCTTTTCAGGATGTTGCAATATGCTAAGGTTTGGTGAATTACATGTAGAGTTGAGCTTAGCTTGGGTTAGCTGAATTTTTATTTTGTTTATTATCAATTTAACGATGCAATTGTTTTATGCCGAAAACTTTTTCGTGCAAAATCGCATTTGAGCAGTGCTTATTATTATTAGTGTTGAATCCTAATTTTGTTGTTTATTCAATTGTGATGAATTGAATTTGTGGTATTTTGAGAAGGTGTCCTGCAGAACTGAGCTTTTGTGTGGAATCAATGCTGCCTTACTCATTATAATTTATCTAAAGCATATTTTATATTATATATATATAATTTATTCCTGTGTCTATAAGAATTTAAAATTCATGTTGTGCTGTGTGATTGTGTCTTATATCTGTGTCAATATTCATATATCATAGTTCATAATCGACAAAATTTAGAATTTCAATATGAAATTTTAAATTAATATTAACTATACTCAACTTTTCCTGTCTTTTGGGTTAACTTGTTAGGTTTTTCGTAATATAAATAAGGTACCCCGGCAAACCTTTTATTTCTTGTTAATATATAAACATAATTAACTACACATAAAAAACTTCAAAACCTTTCCCATTAATTATTGAATTTTTTTTTCGAGTTAAGACCTAAACATACTATTAGAACTATACCCATAGGGAAGTCACCAAAAAAAAATTATGACCATAAGGTACGACTAATACTCTTTTCAAAACCCATTTTCAAACTAATTTGATGGAATAACATTTTAGGTTAAACTTTTATCTCTATAGTGTCATTATAATTATAGTTAAGTCTCTATAATTTAAAAGATTTTAACTGAATCCTTACACTATTTTAAATTTTATAATTAAATTCTTGCCGTGTTAAAAATATTAGAGTTGACATAATATTTCTTTTCAAATTAAAAATATCCATATTTAAGAATTAAATTTATAAATCTAAATGTTTCTCGTTTTTAAAGTATTTTGTTAATTCGAATATTTTTTACATGAAAATAATTTAATTTCAAAATTCAAAATGATATAAGAACTTAATTAAAAATTTTTGAACTATAAAAATTTAATTATAAATTTGATGAAATTATAGGGATTAAAAGAATAATTCAATCAATATTTTATCATCATTAGTTATTTTTGGCATCATTGACATGGGTGGGTTAAGAATTTAGAGTTTTGGGGTTTGGATTTGAAAATGGAGGCTAGGATTTTGGTGGATTAATGTTAGAATTTTGGGGCTAGAATGATGGAATTGCAAAGTAGTTTAGAGTCAAATTTAAAAAAAAATTAACTAACTATTATTTATTAAAATATTAATTGTAGAATGAAATTTATTTTAAATATTAAAAATAAAATTAAATCAAATTAAATATTTCAAAAGAATTATAGACAAAAAATGAATAAGCTATCAAAATTGTCCTTAACATTTGAAATGTTGACAAAAATACTCTTTATTTTTATTAACGATAAAAATATCTTCAAAATATTTTTAAAAGGCAACAAAAATATCCAACAATAAATATATATTTTTAACAAGTACTTTAGAGATTAGATTTTGATGTAATTATTTATAAGTATAATCAAAAAAATAAAATATTTTTATTCTTAAAATTTAAAAATTTTACTGGAATAGATTCCTTTTGCATTTTTCTTTGTGGCAAGAATGTTTTTAAAAAATAAATAAAATTTTATAGATCTAATTTTAATCCAAATTTTTTATACATACCCTTTAAATAATTATCTAAATATTTCTATAAAATTTTGTACAAACACATAAGCGATTTATCAAAAATAAAAATTATTTATCATTTGTAAAAGATATTTTTTTGTTATTTTAGTCACATTTTAAAATAGTTTAGACATTTTTATCATTATCAAAAGTGAAAAATATTTTTGTCAATATATTCAATAAATAACTACGGACGATTTTGATAATTTCTCTAAAAATATACTTTGTTTTAAATGAGAATATCAAAAATCAGTTATGCTACATATACAAGTCTTTTTATCTTATAAGTCTTACAAGTTGGGTCAAATTCAACAGAAACTACGCTCATCCACAAAAACGTGTTAACACGTGCATCATGTTTTCAAAGTGCTCCTTCACCATTATGAACGACACTTCTTCTTCTTCCTCGATGAAAACTACAACTGTCATTATTTCTTTGTGTTTCTGCTCTTCTTTATGTTTCTCCTCTTTTTTCTTCGCGTATTTCATCTTCATCGTCGTGTTTCTCCTCCTCCATCTTTTGATTTTGAATATTATGTATTTTTTTCTTTATTTGATTTTTTCCTCTCAAACAAAATTATGAGAATATGAAATAAGAAGATAAAGAAGAAGAAGCAGCAAAGATGAGGAAAAGGAAGATGAAAAGTTCTGAATTTTGCAGAACTTATCAGAATAAAAATACATCCAAATATCTTCGTTTTATACCCAAATATCTTCGTGTTACACCCAAATATCTTCGTTTTACACCCAAATTTACTGCAAATACAGAAATAAATTATGCTACGTGTACACTAAAATCAACCACCAGTATAAAATACATATTGGAATACAAATAATATACATTAAAAATAAATTAAAGCACACATGTATTTATACACAAATATATTGGTAGCTGATTTTAGTGGCTGTACAAATAACATTTTTGTACAGAAAAATATTTCATCTAATGCTGTATTTTTTTCTTCTTCTTTTTCTTATTTCTTTCTTTCTTTAGTTCAATGAATGTAAGTTCATCCTCTTCCAAATAATTTTATAGCATTATGTGTTTCTTCTTCTTCTTTGTTTAATTTTTTTTGTTTTTATTCTTGTTAAGAGGGTAAAACAAGAAGAAATTTGAGAAGGTAAAACAAAAGGAAAAAGATGAATAAGAAAAAAAGAAGAAGAAGAAGAAGATGATGATGAAAAAAAAAAGAAGCAGCAGAAGATGAGGAGGAGGAAGAGGAAGAGTTTTGAACTATGCAGAACTTATCAGAATAAAAATACACCCAAATATCTTCGTTTTACACCTAAATATCTTCGTGTTACACCCAAATATCTTTATTTTACACCCAAATTTGATGCAAATACAGAAATGAGTTATGCTATGTGTACATACTAAAATCAGCCACCAAAGTCAGCCACCAATATAAAATACATATTGGAATACAAATATATATTGAAAATAAATTAAAACATATATGTATCTATACACAAATACATTGGTGACTGATTTTAGTGTACAAATAGCACTTTTGTACAGAAAAATATTTTCTCTAATGCTGCATTTTTTTTCTTCTGCTTCTTTTCCTTATTTCTTTCTTTCTTTTAGTTAAATGAATGTAAGTTCATCCTCTTTCAAGTAATTTTACAGCATTATGTGTTTTTTTTCTTTTTTGTTTGATTTTTTTGTTTTTATTCTTGTTAAGACAGTAAAACAAGAAGAAACTTGATAAGGTAAAACAAAAAGGAAAATATGAATAAAAAAAAAGAAAAAATACAAATATACATGGAAATAAATAAAAACACACATATACTTATACACAAATAAATTGGTAGCTGATTTTAGTGTACAAATAACATTTTTGTATAGAAAAATATTTTTTCTAATGCTACATTTTTTTCTTCTTCTTCGTTTTCTTATTTCTTTCTTTCTTTTAATTAAATGAATATGAGTTCATCATTTTTCAAGTAATTTTGCAGTATTATGTGTTTTTTTCTTTTTTTTTTATTTTGTCTGTTTTTATTCTTGTTAAGACAGTAAAACAAGAAGAAACTTGAGAAGATAAAATAAAAAGAAAAACATGAATAAGAAAAAAAAGAAGAAGATGGTGATGATGATGAAAAAAAAGCAGCAGCAGAAGATGAGGAGGAGGAAAAGGAAGAGTTTTAAATTATGCAAAACTTATCAGAATAAAAATACATCTAAATATCTTCGTTTTAAACCCAAATATATTCATATTACATCTTAATTTGCTATAAATACAAAAAAATATTTTCTCTAATGTTACATTTTTTTTCCTGAATTGAACCACACCTCATCTACTTGATTAGATGCAAAAACAATAATAAATTTTGTTTTTGTTCAATTAACAATCTGAACTTGAATTGTTCATTATATTCAACAACGAGATAACTGATGATAAAGGAGAAAGAGAAAAAGAAAGGAAGAGAAGAAAATCCAATGAAAAAAGGAGGAGGAAGAAGGGGTGTTAATGAAGACGATAACGAAAAAGAAAAATAATGAAAAAGAAGAAGAAGAACGTGCAGTGATCGAAAAATCTATCAAGAAAGAGCATGAAACATATGTGCTATAAGAGAGACGTTTTAAGAATAAATAAATTTTAGAATTTATAAGACTTGTATAGCAAAAAGATTTATATGTGGAGATTAATTCATAAAATATTTATCTTTTAAAATTAGCAAAAGAAGTATACATGTAAAGTTATACTAAAAACAGTACAAATATAATTTGTCTTGCGCTTAATTAACAGTTATTCTCTTTTGACTCACCAGATTTGAATGTAATTGCTGGAATTTTATCAAAGTACTCTTTTTCTTAGGTAACTTGAAATACTAAAACGACAAGAAAGTTAAGTAGGTTGAGGGTAAATTGGGGATATCACCGGTGACCGCGGAGGCAGGTTGGAATGATAACTCAGAACTTGAGATACAAGAGTAACAAGGTCCTGGTGTTTATCATCAAACTCGTGAACTAACCCACACCAATAGTAACGGAAAAGGTCCACCAACTGAGCCGGCACACAGAAACACCAACTAGCCGGTGACGGAATTTCCTCTTTTCTCCAATCACATCCTTCCACGTCAATTCCATCTTCCTCTTCTGTCCCTCCACGTGTCCTGGACTGCCAAACCCTCATCCACGGTCACCGTCAAAATCCACCCCTTCCGTGAAACCACCCAAAAAACTTCAAAATATAATTTTCCCCAATTTCTTTTAAAAAAAATCTATTGAAAAAGGGTAAAAAAAAACGAACAAAGCACGAAAAGGCATCGATAAATTCTCTCCGGCCAAAATCAAGAAAAATAAAAAAAGGAAAATGAAAACCCTATCTTTCTCTCTCTAACCTCCTCTCTCTTTCCATCTCTACCAATCGTTACTGTGAAACCCCACGGTAGATCGGCGCCGACGAGTCAATGGACGACGACGATGAGATCCAGTCACACCCGTCTCCGGCGAGCGGATCCCCGGCGTCGTCGCCGAGGGAGAACGGCCGGATAACGGTGACGGTGGCGGCGCCGGCACCGCAGCAGCAACCGCCTCCGGCTCCTAATAGCGTGGCATTAGCGCTTCCGATTCAGCAGCAACCAGCGCCTCCCCCGAGGGGAAACGGCGGCGGTAGCGGGGGAGGAGGAGGAGGAGGGAGGGAAGATTGCTGGAGCGAGGGCGCTACGGCGGTGCTGATTGACGCGTGGGGAGAGAGGTACCTTGAACTGAGCAGGGGGAACCTGAAACAGAAACACTGGAAGGAGGTAGCGGAGATCGTGAGCGGAAGAGAGGACTACGGCAAGACACCAAAGACCGACATACAGTGCAAGAACCGGATCGACACCGTCAAGAAGAAGTACAAGCTCGAGAAGGCAAAGATCGCCACTGCCGGCGTACCTAGCAAGTGGCCTTTCTATGATCGCCTTGACCAGTTGATCGGTCCCACTGCCAAGATCCCCGGCGCCGGTAACACCCCCTCCCCGGCCACACAGAAGGTTCCGCTTGGAATTCCGGTAGGGATCCGCAGCAGCGGTAATAACAATAATCAGTTCCAAACTCTAAAGAATCAAAATCAGAACCAAAACAAGCAGGTGAAGAACCAGAAGCTCTCGTTCCGGAGGCGTCATCCTACTCATCCAGAGTCTGATTCCTCGGATAGAGACCCGCCGTCTCCGGTGTCCAGTGACAGTTTCCCGCCGGAGAATTATGAGCGGAAGAGGCCGAGGATGCAGCAGCAGAGAGAGATGGAGATGAACCCAAACGGGCCTAAAGGAAGGGAACCGGGACTAGTGACGAAGGCGAAGGGGAAGAGCTGGGGGTGTGCAGTGAGGGAATTGACTCAGGCAATTCTCAAGTTTGGGGAGGCTTACGAGCAAGCGGAGAGTTCGAAGCTTCAGCAGGTGGTGGAGATGGAGAAGCAGAGGATGAAATTCGCCAAGGATCTTGAGCTGCAGCGGATGCAGTTCTTCATGAAGACACAGTTGGAGATCTCGCAACTTAAGCTTGGTAAAAAAGGTACCAACAACAATGCAGGGAATCACCATAGCAGCAACACCAACAACCACCATAACAATAATAGTGACAGTGAGTGAGACATGACTAGGTTAATTAGGTTCTCATTGCTAGCCCCTTTTCTGTGAGTGACTGTTGTGAACAAGAATGTTTTTTTTTTTTTTTTTTCTTAGTCTCTTTTTAAGTGTAATATGTTTAGTTATTATCCCTTAGTTGTTCAGTCTAGTTAACTTAGTGGGGTTGCTGCTGAAGAACGGCATGGGAAGCAGGTGGAGGTGGTGATGAGGGGGAGGGAGGGGGAGGGAGAGGATGTCCAAAATAACCTACTGTCGGTGCAGTAAAATGTATTACTTGTCGTGTGTATTATTATTACCATTCTAAATTATCAATATCAGGGATCATATCATCCTCTATGATGGCTACTGTGAATGATAGATTGTATTGTACATACAAGATATACTAGCTGATATGGGAGATCAGTTCTTTTTGAGGTGTTTGGGTTGATTTTTTTATTATCTCCCTAACATATATTGTTTTCTCTTAGCTAGTATATAGTCTTTCCCTGCACAGTTTCGTGGTATTTTTTTTTTTTTTGTATTCTAATCTTTAAATGACATCAGAAAATAGGAATGTGATGCTGTTACAAGAATGGTTGATTGATCCTCATCTGAAAACTTCAATTAGAACAGGAGCATCTCTTGGCTTCAAACTAACTAAAAGAAAAAGTATGATTGACTTTTGAAACCAATTGATAAGCAAGAAGATAAATTATTATCATTATATGCCAAATAGAGTTGGGTGTTCCTGATCAAGTCTCCTCGAAACTAATCTTGTTAATTACTAACTTGATTTATCTTCACCTGATGCTGTGCCATGACGTGTACCAAAGTCCCTAATCTAAAAAACTGATTACTTTTCCACTTTGAGGTGACTGTCTGAGAATTTTTACAATAAATACCCACAACCGATTTCTATTGCAAATAAGAACAAAAAATATGCGTGTAGCGGTGGAGGGGAATGGCTTTTCAATGCTTGGACTTTCTGGATGCCGCTAGGTGTCAATTATATGATTCTATATCAATTACTTTCTCCTTGAAGCCCTCGCTCCTAGTTTTCATTGCACAAATAGTCCTCTCTTTTCTCTTTTTTGATAAATATTGAATTGGCTTAAATCTACGGCTGGTAACATGTGGTTAATTTTTTTGGACATTGAATAAAAATTGGTGTAATTTTTTAATATTAGAAGTTATGATATTTTATAAAATTTTGGGGCCATAGAATTTGTAGAGTACGAATTGTTAAATCAATTTTTTTTTTAAATTTATAAGGAAAAGTATATGAAACCAAAAAGTTACCGGCCAAAAACTAAATAAAATCACATTAATTTATATTAATAATTAACTAATTTTAAATTTTTTAAATTCAAAATTTAAAACTTAATTAAAACTTAATTAAAACTATAAAAACCTTCCACTTCTCTCTTATATTAACCTACTCACCTTCAACAATCACACACACAAATTCCTCTCTCTCTCAGGCTCTATCTGCCTCCTCATCGGAACCCACTCTTCTGTAACGGAGTATGTGTTGTAAGGTGCCAGTTATCATCTCGTCCAAATCTCTACCACAGAGGCTATAGAACTTGCTGCCAGCAATGCAACTGTGTGCCTCCGAGCACCGCCAGCAACCAAGAATAATGCTAAAATTTTCTTTTTTTCGTTTCTGTTTTTTTTGTTGTTTTTTTTTTTTATTTTTTTTAACTGGACTAAACAAAAGAAGAAGTATAAGAGATGAAGGGAGGTGGACGGATAGAGGAGGAGGGGCTCTCGGTTGGAGTGGGAATTTGGTTTCGGATGTGGTTTTGAAAAGATGAATGGGTGGTTGAAGAGAAGGGTGTTGACTGCAAATTACACACTTTATCTTAGTCAAAAGAAATTTTTAAACAATTACATAAATAAAAAAATATTCATTTAATATAAAAAAACATCCTAATACTTAACAAAAGAAATATCCAGTTATAATTTAAAAAAAATTATGAAATTTTAAAGAAATGGAGACATTCACATTTGTAATACAAAAAAATTCGAAAAATATATAAAAGAACATTCATTTAGTATGAAAAAGAAACATTCTGATACTTAGCAGAAGAAACATTTATATATATTAACTTGTAGAGATTTTGGATTCACCCAAACGTATTTGGCTGATTTTTTGCTAATACCCTTTTGGTTTGTAGAGTGCGAATTATCAAATCAATTTTTTTTAAATTTATAAAGACAATATACAGATTGCGTATTGTATTATTTTAATATTAAATTATAATATACAGTTTGCGTATTGTAAATACACAGATTGTGTATTGTCAGTGCAATATGTGATCTGCGTATTGTACTTGCATAGAACAGCACCCAAAAATATTGTAAAATTCTATTTTTTGTAACATTAACGTAAAACTATCTTCACTCTTCCATATTAAAATAAAAAATCCGTAACATGTCCTCTATAAGGGTGTGCATGGTCCAACCCGATTCGAAGATTTGGTCCAGTCTCAAACATTTTAGAAACTAATTTGGTGTGATTTCACCGGGTCTAGAATCGAGTTAGGGTCTCAAAAATAGACCCGGTCATTATTTCAGGTCGGGTCCGGACTATAACTCGGGTCATCCGAATTTGGTCCGGTACTCTGGTCATCATACACAATTAATATTTTGTGTTATTAGTGATGGATGATGGTTATTTTTATGTGGAATTTAAGTATTGTAAACTTTAATATTTTGTGTTATTAGTCATTATAAGACTATAAGTTAATATTTTATGTTTAAAATGTATAAGACTAACTAGACTAATATATAATATTGTGTTATTTGTATTGATTTAAATATTTGGTGTTATTAGACAATATTAGTATTGATTGTGGTTATACTTTAATTTTAGAAAATGGTTGGTTCTTGTTATATTTTTCTAAATGAATTTTACTATGTCAAATAATAGTTGGAGTTTTGAAAATTTGGATATTTTCACATGCTAGGTTACAAGAAGGTAATGTTAACGGCCCAGTTTTTACCCGGTTTTTACCCAGTATAATCGTGGCCCGAAAGTGTGTAGGTTTCATCGAGTCTAGGGTCGGGTTCGGGTCTAACAAATAGGTCTGATATATATTTCGGGTCAGGTCTGGGTCACATCAAACCCGGTTTCACCCGACCCATGAACACACGTAGCCCTCTATTCATGGATACCCAATTCAAGCCAATTGAATAGAGTCATCAATTCGATCTGCAGCGGTGCGGATAAGATTTTTGTTGCGAGTCGGGTAGGGTACGAGTTAAGTCTCAACTCTACGCGATGAACCCATACTTTATATATGTATATGTTATATACTTATATAAAAATATGTTTTAAGTGGATGTTGAACCAAAGACCTCTCACTAAATATAAAAGATCTTTAGTCATTAAGAAAAAATCAATTGATAATTTAATACTCTTTTTTTTTTACATAAAAGTCAATGCTATTTTAAATTATCATCAAGTTATATAATAATTGCATCTTTTTAGTAATCCGTGGGTAGGGTCGGGTATCCGCCGGTTAAGAATGGATAGGATTAGGGTTGGAATATTTTCTAGAGTTAGGGTTGGATCCAAACCTTATCCTACCCATTGCCACCCCTACTTAAATCCATACCACAAGCAAGTAGTACATAAAGCAAACAAAACTGGTAACATACATGTAGAAGTCGGGTTAAATGTTAATCCATAAACTGTTGAATTAAAAGATGTTAGGTCAACGAGATTATGCCCAGATGACAGAAAAGCAGAAAGAAACCTAATTGGATGGGGGACTACGTTATGGGTTAATAAGAATAGAATACTGGATCTTTATTTCCTTGCCAACATAGCTAGTTAGTTACGGAAAAAGGGATAAAGAGAGGATAACAATTCTGTTTTGGACAAAGAAGATATTAGTGAGATTATTCTCAAAGCAGTGTGCTTCTCACTCGAATAGGAGCAATACTTTCTGCAATTCCATTTTTCATTACATAATTCAATAATTCATACATTTATTAATACAAATCATACTAGTTTAATTCTACTATTTGGTACTCTCGTCGAGAGGATGACAAATCCCAATAATTCAACTGCCCAAGATGAAATTGCAGCTCTTCAACATGGTCAAGTAGAAATTTTCAGTCAAATTAGAGCTACCAACACACGTTTGGATGGAATTGAGATTTCCCCTACACAAGATCCAAGGTTTACTGAAGAATGTCTTGAGGAAGACGGACTTTCTTCACACGGATCCAGAATTCATTGGAATAATGGGTCACCTCAGCTATTGACTCGTCCTTTTAAGATCGACCTGCCACTTTTCGATGATGAGAAGATGGAAGACTGGGTGTAAAGCTAAGGAGTACTTCAAATGGTATCAGTTTCTGTCGATATGAGGGTGTGTATGTTTTCTTTTCATCTCACTAGTCCAGTTTATTCTTGGTACCCTGAGTAGTCAATAACAACATTAAACATACTTGGGAATCCTTCCTGGATGCACTGGTGGATCGGTTTAGACAAAGCCAGTTTTATAACCAAAAGACAACTCTTAAGGAACTGAAATAGAGCAATAGTGTGGCTAAATACTAAAGCCAATTCGAAGACTAGTCAATAGTGTTCAAAGCCAACTCTTAATAGGTGAATCAGGTCACTGGTTTAACGAATACTGTTAATCTCCTTGTTTGTAGATAGTTTACAGGATTATTTGAAGTGTGAATTATTGCTTACCAGACCTAACTTTTACGTCACAGCCGTGTCCTTGGCTAGGCTCCATGAATAAAAATATGCAACAAATTCGAATCATAAATGAAATACAAATATGAATCCAAATTATACTTCAAGTACCTCTCCGAATTCACTTACTACCAATAAGACATAATCACCCAAATTTAATTTCAACCCCACTCCTTTCTCCGATACATCTATCTCTAACCACTTAACAAATATCCCTCATAATTCACGCATTAAGAAATTACCAGCCTCAGGAATTAAACTAAAAAGAGAGAAGAGATTGTGTTAATACTACAAAGAGAAGTGGACAGATGCAAGAGCACTTGTTACTTACTTATTGGAGAGGAAGAAATGCAGGAATTGCTAAAGGAATCAAAATCAAAAGTGGTACAAAATTTGCTTGTGGACAACCTAGTGGAGGTGGAATTGCGTCAACCGAAACTCAGCTTTAAGCTATGGTGGGTCGATATCAACCCGCAACTTTCAAGTTCAAAGGAATGTACCCTGGACAACCTGTTATGTTTTTTATTGATGGAGGAAGCTCTCACAATTTTGTTAAAGCTAGTGTGGCTGAGAAATTGAACTTTCCAATGACAAAAACCACTCCATTGCAGGTTTTAGTGGGAAATAGAGACACTATTAGCTGTAAAGCAATTTGTGAGGAAGTTCCCTTGGTTATGCAAGGTTAATAGTTTGCTGTCAGCACTTTTGTACTGGAATTATAAAGGGCTAAAAATTGTGCTTGGGGTCTAATGACTGATGTGTTTAGGGTATGTATCTACGCATTACAGACTGCTTACTATGGAATTTATTGTTGATAGTATTGCAGTAAAGCTACAAGTTGAAAGGTTACTACACTCCAAAGCTATAAGCAATAAAATAATGTAAAAAATGGTAACAGCTGAAGTAATCACGACTTTATATCATCTAAGGCTGCTAGATGCCACCGAGGATGAGAGAGAGACTCCGGTTTCAACCAACTTTCAGTCAGTATTGGAGGATTATAGAGCAGTGTTTAATACACCACCAGGTTACCACCCCATCGTAATATTGAGCACCAAATTTAGCTCATACTGGGTTCCCAACCAATAAGCGTTCAACCTTATAAGGACCTTCACTTCTAAAAGGAAGAGATAGAATGACTCATCACATAAATGTTAAAGGCTAGTGTAATTCGAGATAGTCAAAGTACCTTTTCAAGCCTCATCCTGTTAGTAAAGAAGAAAGATAGCAGCCTAGAGGTTTTATGTTGATTGTAGGGCCCTCAACACCATTATGGTGGAAGATAAATTCCCTATTCCTACGAAAAAGGATATTTTGGATGAGTTATTTAGTGTTGAATTTTTCTCTAAGATCGACCTACTTGTTCTGACTATCATCAAAATTTGAACTAATGATGTTGTTATTCCTATGATGGCTTTTCAGACTCACCAAGGTCCCTATGATTTTGTAGGATGTCTTTCGGCCTCACCAATGCGCCCTTCACATTTCATGCTACTATGAATAAGGTATTTCAACCTTATTTATAGAAGTTCATTGTTGTTCTTTTTATGACATTTTGGTATACAACAAGACACGGGAGGAGTATCTTAGACACTTGACACCGTAACTACATTGGACCAATATCACTCATTTGCGAAGAGGTCCAAATGCCTCTTTGGGCAGTGAAAAGTGGAATAACTTGGCCATAACGTTGGGTATGACGGGATAAAAGTGGATCAGTCCAAAATTACCTCTATTCAAGGTTGGCCAAAACTAACTGATCTTAAACAACTACGAAATTTTTTAGATCTTACTAGATATTATCAAAAGTTTGTTGCAAAATATGCCCATATTACTCACCCCTCACCGAGTTACTTAAGAAGAACACCTTTAATTGGGGATTGGAAGAGAATAAGTCCTTTTTAGAACTCAAGGAAGCAATGACTCACACATATGTGTTAACACTGCCAAAATTTCTAAACCCTTTTGTGTTGAGACTGATGCATCTCATATGGGGGTAGGAGCTTTACTTTCACAAGAAGGACATCCCCTTGCTTACTTTAGCAAGAAGCTTAACAAGAGAATGACCATGACATCGACTTCCATGCAGAAACTATATACCATCACTCAAGCTGTTGCTAAATGGCATCACTACCTTCTAGAAAAACACTTTATCAGTAAGACAAATCATTAGGGCCTCAAAGAGTTGATTATGACACAGGTGGTTTTAATTTTGGAATAGCAATATTAATTGATGAAGGCAATGGGGTATGACTTTGAGATACAATATTGACTAAAGAGACTAATTAAGTAGTCGATACTTTATCTCTCCACTTGGATACAATGCCATCGGTGGAGTATAGGGCTTTATCTATGATGCAAAATTCTTTGATTCAAATACTCAAGGTTGCTAATTTGCATTGTAAGAAGATGCTGCACTTAAATTAGCAGCTACAAGAAGAAAAATTGGGGCCGGATTACATGGCTAATGATGGTACTTTGATGTTCTAAGGCTGGGTTGGATACCAGACTATCAATGAATTTGGGAGACCTTGATATATGAGTTCCATTCCTCTGTGAGAGGCGGATACAGAAGGATACTCAAAACTTACAAATTCTTAAGTGATTTATTTTTATGGCCCCGAATAAGAGCGGATGTGCACAAGTTTGCGGAATAGTATAGTAATTATCAGGTCACCAAATATATTCCTGCTAAGCTTCAAGGGTTACTTCAACCGTTACCTATTCCTCTCAAATCGTGGGATGAGATTTCAATTGATTTTGTTGTGCAACTTTCAAAATCAGCTGGTTTTAATGCTATACTAGTGGTAGTGGACAGGTTCAGCAAAATGGAACACTTCACCCCCATTGAAACCAGGTTTTACAACAAAGAAAGCAGCCAGGGAGTTCACTAATTTAGTAGTGAAACTACACAGATACCCTACTGCTATGGTTTTGGATCGAGACCTAATATTCATGAGCATGTTTTGGAGAAATTTGTTTGAACTCAATGGCACTAAACTCCATTTTAGCACCACCTACCACCCACAGAGTGATGGCCAAACAGAAGTGATAAACAGAACTTTGGGGCAATATCTGAGAGTGTTTACTCATTCTTATCCTACCCTTTAGGCATCCTATTTGTCAAGGATTGAATTCTGTTATAACGGATCCTATCACTTAGTTTTCGACATGTTGCCTCACGAAGCTCTCTATGGCTATGCTATGCGGTCACTACCCGGCTGCATCCCCAGCTCTACCCCAGTTATGAAGGTGAATGAAGTGTTAAGGGTTTGGGATGTTGTAGATTGAGAAATTCATTTCTCTCTATAACGGGTTGAGGAAAAAATGTGAAAGCAAGCTGACTGTCATTGGTGAAAGAAAGAATTTCAGATTGGGGATTGGGTACTCTTAAAGATTAAGCCCTATCGACAGCGTTCGCTCACCAAGACTACACATACCAAGCTCCTCAAGCGATTTTATGGACCCTTCCAAATTACACAAAAAAGGAAAAATAGTCTACCGTTTGGATTTACCCTCCTCATGCACGTTGCACCCTGTGTTTCATGTGTTGGTGCTAAAGTATTTCAAGGGCTCTTCACCATAAACACCACCGTCACTCCCTGACCTTCCTTCATCGTTGCATTCAAGCTTTTGGCAAACTTTAGAAGATGCTGTATCACCACTCGGAATGTCCATCACACCCAGATCCTTGTTGTTGGGAAGGTGCTCCTCGCAAAGAGATAACTTGGAAAGACATTGAGGTGTTTCACAGGTTGTTCCCCGAATCTGACCTTAAGGACAGGGTCATTATTCAAGGTGGGATAATTGATATCATACATATAGAAATTGGGCTAGATGGTAATCCATCAACTGCTGATTAAAAGGCGTTGGGCCAGCAAAAATTGAGCCTAGAGCACAGAGAAGTCGGAATAAGCCTAATTGCATGGGGGACTACGTTATGGGTTAATAGCAACAGAGCACTAGATCTTTCATTTCCTCCTGACATAGCTAGTTAGTTACAAAAAAAGAGATATATAAGGAGTATAGCAATTCTGTTTTGGTTAGAGAAGATAATAATGAGATTATTCTCAAAAGAGTGTGCTTCTCACTCGAATAGGAGCAATACTTTCTATAATTGTAGTTTCCATTACACAATTCAATAATTCACACATTCATATATTCATCAATACAAATCATAGTAGTTTAATTCTACCAGAAACCCACCCATTGAGTAGCAAAACTTGGATAGAAAATCCAATGTGATAAAATCATGAAAGAAGAAAAAAATATTATACTAACCCAATAACCCAACCTGAAGGAAGCACACATCAATACCATCTAAGCAATAGACCTATGTCGCTTATCTGACAAAGACCACAACTAATACGTTGGTTCATCTTTTTAGCCATAAAAAAAGCCGAAGACAACTTATTATTAAGAATAACCTTGTTACAGAGGTCCAATATTGACAACGAGATAACAAAAATAAAAAGATAAAACGCAATGATCCACAACCTTTTCTTCTCCCCACCAAATAGGGTACCAAGCCAAGAATTAAGCAATAAGCACTCTTGTATATCTCATTAAGGAGTACCCAGAGATCCTAGGGGTGGCAGTGGAGTAGGTAGATGCGAGTTTTTGTCCTATCCGACCTTGTCCCACCCTTTTTTGACTTAGACACTACTCGCTCTAACACTACCCACGAGTAGTAAAATATTGTACCCTAACTCGTTTCCACAAGTATCCCTTACCCACCCTTGTATTAATTAAATAACACTTTAAAATTTACATATTCTATATATAAATTAAAATAAAAATATAAAATTCATTATTCATGCAATGTCAAATAATATGAAATTAAAAAAATAATGTCTGATTACTAAACAAATTTAACATCATAATAAAAAAAATTAAAATATTAAATATAAATGAATCTTCAATCTATTATTCTTGGTCACTTTCTAACTCTTCATCATCACTAAAAGTTTGAAAGTCAAGATTTAAACATGAAAATCAAATAAGATAGCAATTAACAAATTAATTAGTATTATGTAAAAAATTAATATAAATATAGATTAAATAATATATGTGTGTCTTTAGTCCCCAAAGTTGCTCATAACTAACTTTAGCCACACACCAAAGCTTCAATTATGTTTTCTTTGAGCTCTGCACAATGAGAAGAAATTATATGACCACTTGTACTAAAAGCATATTCAGAAGCAACGGTAGATACTAGAATAACATATATATCCTTGGCTATCTTTGCAAGAACTTTAAATCTAATCTTGTTGTTCTTCTACCATTTTAAAACACTAACGTTTGAATCATTTAGAGATTGAATTTCCTCCTCAAGATAATGATCAAACTCAACATTTACATATGAACTCCTCTTCATTTTTTTTCTTTTAAGATACACCATATAATTATCACCACCAAATATGCCTATATTTTTACTTTCATCAACTTCTTTTGTACCAACATGTGACATTTTTAGAACTCATTCTTTGATTGTACGTATTAATTAACTCATTAAATAGCAGTTACAGAGCAAATATATTCATCATGGTTCCTGTTTCCTAACAATAGCTTCCTAACATAAGTCGCAGTTACAGAGTAAATGATAGACTAGCAAATATATGTAAATTGCAACGCGAATTCTAATTCATGATGAAAATAAGATTCAGTTGCGCAAACAACATCATATCAAGATTCACAAATTCACTCGCAAATTCACTCAGAAATTCACAGCAAGATTCAATTCATGCATAAATTCACAAATTTACTCACAAATTCATAACAAGATATAAAATACTAACAAATTCACAACTTCACCAAGTGCAAATTCACTCATTCACAATGTGTGAGAGAGAGGGGGGATTTACCTGAAGACAACCACGCATGGACTCTGGTGACGGAATCACAGGAAGCTGCGATGGCGACGGCCGGGTTCACAACGACAAGTTTCCAAACAAATAGAGAAGAACTTACAGCGATGAAGTGCGCGTAGAGGAAAGGGACTCTGGTGACGGAATCACAAGAAGCTGCGATGGCGACGTCAGGTTCACAACGACAAGTTTTCAAACAAATAGAGAAGAACTTACAGCGATGAAGTGCAGATTCACAATGTGTGTATGTGTGTGTGTGTGTGTGTGTGTGTGTGAGAGAGAGAGAGAGAGAGAGAGAGAGAGAGAGAGAGAGAGAGAGAGACTTACTTGCAGATGATGGCTTGGTGGCTGACTCGGAGAAAAATAGCAATGCAGTTAGAGGAAAGGAGCAACGATGACGGAAAAAAAGGAAGTTGCGATGACAATGGGCTCACCACGGAAGCGACCGGAGCAAAGACACATTGCAGACAACGATAAATTTATCGGACGGTGGGTTTCTCAATGAGGGTTGAGTTGTGAAGAAGAAGACCCTGAGAGCTTTGGGAGGCAGTGATTTGAGGTAGGGGTGCAAGTGACAAACCCTGAAATCCTAAAAATAGTTAAATATTTTTTAAATTTATTAATTTTTATATATTTTATATCATATTATATAATATATACTCTGGGGCGGGTCGAATACCTACGGGTTCAGCTACTCCTACCACCCTTAATACATCTTCATTCCACCAAAAGTTCAAATACGTGCACTAAACCTTCCACGATAATGGACAACTAGGGGTGGGAATGGGGCGGGTAGGGGTAGGTTTTGTCCCTAGCCAACCCCGCCTCGACTTATAATAACCTGTATAGAACCTATCCCACTCCTACCCGCGTGTAGTAAAAAATTGAATCTTAACCCATTCTCGTGGTACCTACCCTGCCCCTATAATTATTAATCTAATAAATAAAATTAAATTTCAAAATTTATATAACCATCATCATATATATAACATAAATTAAAGTAAAAATTTAAATATGATACAATATTATTAATTATTTTACTAATTATTTTATATATATTATATATATTAGGGTGGATAGGACAGATATTACCTAAACTTGACCTGTCCCCTCCCTCCAAGACCACGCCCTACAAAAAATTCACCCCAAACAAGTAGGGACAGGATGGGTACCTGCGAATTTGAGTAATGTTATTATTCTTATAGATAAGGGAAGAATAAATTCAAAACAACGAATACATAAAACACATGTGGAATCCAAGAGCCTCTCTCTTGGTTGTTTTGCTTTTTGACTATGGGAACAGAGAACTTTTAAAGAAGTCCTTCTTTTTGTTGTTATTTTATATGAATAAGTATTAGTTCTTTGTTGAAAAAGATTCTTTATTATTTAAAAATCCTACTAATTTGATTATTTATTAAGTAATATTTATCTATTAAGGTAATGTTTTAAATAGTCTCTAAAATTTTCAACTTGAGTCAATTAAGTCCCTCACTTTTTAAAATGACCAAATTAACATTTTAATCGCGAAAACATGAATCCACATTAGTCCAAAACTCACCAGCCATTTTAATATTATTGATATGTGCTCTTAAGTGCAGTACGTTGATGTAGACAAATAATGAGTTCAACTCAAATTAGTATACAAAATTTGTTTAAAAAACTCAAATTAATCCATTCTCAATTATCTTCATTTGTTTTGGTATGTTCATCGTCTCCTCTTTTCTACTATTCATTGTCTCTTCTCTAAAACTCGTCTTATTTGCTCTTCTACGTGATGTATGATGGGTGATGGTGATAGAAATTAAATTAAAAAAAAAACATAAACAAAAACAACTCTAGTTAAAAAGATTATAGTTTGGCAATTAAAAGTTGGATGAAAGAAAAAACCATTAATCATAACTTGTATATTAAATTTAAATTATATATAATGTAGGTCATAAAACTTCAATAAGGATTCAACTTAAACTACAAAAAGACTTCATTAACATTTAAAAAAAATAACTAGAATGAAATCTTATTAACTAAGAACAATTTTAGTAACATAAAAGAAGAAGATAATTACATAAAAATGCAATGGTAGGAACATAGAACCATTGCTGTTGATAGAGCTATACTAAATATAATATTTTGACCGAAGTTTAACAAAGTAAAACTGCATTGTGCTTTTAGAGTAGCATCCTCGTACTCTGGATAACAACAACAAAAAGAGAATAGTTTTAATTGTTAGCGAGAAAGAAAGAATGATGAAATTTAGGGTATTTATTTTAGAATTATTGTGTTGTACCTGAAATTTACGTGGGATTATTGATGTTCCTCTTCTTCTTCACTGCTACATTATTTGAAGAAGAGAGACTGAAAGATGATAAATATTGAATTTTTTGTAAGGGTAGTGCTAGGTAGCCAAAGAGTAATTACAATATAGAAATGTTATGAAAAAATTCTCATTCTCTTGATAAGCAAGTGATATACACCTCCTTATTATCCACTCTCCTTATCATTCACATTTATTCTGCGTGGTTAGAGTCATTAATGTTTTTTTCTAAAATTAGTTTCAGTTTCTCTCAAATCAAATCCCTAACATCCCTCAATCACATTATTACTCATTAAAATGCAATTCTTCTACAGAAATTATGGAGGTTAAATTAAAAAATTTTAACAACTTTTACTATACAACTCATATTTTACATATAGACTAGGGCAATTTACGCAAATAAAATGAAGGAGCAAAACATTTACGCAAATACAACATTGGCAATTTCCAGACGCAAATACAATAAACACAACTATATATAATCCGCTACACCCTGTAGCAAAACACAATTGCACGTAATCCGCTACAGGGTATCGCGGATTACGTTAAGGGCTGAGTTACTCATAAACCGCTACACCATGTAGCGGTTTATGGCCAAATGGCACTACACTCATAATCTGCTACACACTCTAGCGGATTATGAACAATGTGGATTGATCGGAAGATGCCTATATATACCCAACAAGTTGTGTAGAGTGTCATTCTCATTCGTTCTTAACTTGAGGAATGGAGAGTGAAGAGAGCTTTTTGGTGTTAGTGCATCATGTTGGAAAAATAAAAAAGAGTAAGAGGCACGGTGTGAAGTTTATAGACAGAGAATCGTTGAGTATTTTTGTCAGGTCGTCTGATACACTGTTGGATCTGAAGAGTAGTATACTGCAGAAGTTGGCCGCGGGTGGCACAAAGTGGGTGAAGAAGCTATTCTACAAGATCCCTATTGCGGTTGTGTCAACCGGCGTGCAATACGAAACGTTCGTGTTACGAACAGATGAAGATATGCAGGTGTTGTTTCATTGTCGTCGGAGTTTTCCGAAAGTGAGGATACATGAGTTTTTGCAAAGCTGGAACATGGGATCGATAGTTCTGGTGCATCCGCTCCAAACCCCCCAGTCCACCACGATGGGGGGTGTCTCCACCTCGATGCCCGTCGTTGCACCTGAGTGATTGTTGGAGTATCGGCCAGCCGGTCTAGTTGGGGCATTCACCTCAACTCATCCATCTCCAGATGTAGGACATGAGGGAGAATCAACTCGGGTGGAAAATGCTATGCAAGAGGATGATTTCGATGAAGAGCCTGCTGACATTGGAGGGGACAGCAAGGATGAAATTGCGACAAACCCAGCAAGATGTCAACCGCCGTCAAGTGTTGGCACACATGAGCAACCTGCACATTATTTTACCCTGGATCTGGGAGCCATCAGCCAACTGATGGATTCAGCACCAACCTTTGGGGGTCGAGGCTTGCACGAGAAAAATTCTGTAACTGAATTTCAAGTTGGTCAATCTTTTCATAGTAAGGAGGAAGTTGTGCTTACTGTAAAGGATTACAGCATTCGGCGCGGAGTTGAGTATAGAGTGATGGAGTCAGATCATTTTAAGTACCATGGGAGATGCAATGAGTTTGGGAAGGGTTGCACATGGATGATTCGCATCAGCCTTCGAGCACGAAAGGGAACCTGGGAGGTTCGGCGGTACAACGGACCCCACACATGCTTGGCTACATCAATATCCAGTGACCACCGACAACTAGATTATCACGTGATCTGTGCGAAGATATTTTCTCTGGTTCGAGCCAATGCGGCGGTATCGATAAAAGTGTTGCAAGAAGCTACCGAAGGAACGTACGGGTTCAAGCCAAGTTACAGGAAGATGTGGTTAGTAAAACAGAAGGCGGTAGCACAGATATACGGGGACTGGGAAGAGTCCTACGCCGAGCTACCTCGTTGGATCCTTGGTGTGTAGTCCACCATGGATGGGACGGTTACGTTGTTGAAGACATCTCCGGTTCGCGTGGGTGATGACGTGGATGGCTCAACCGTGTACTTTCATAGTCTTTTCTAGACATTTCCTCCTTATGTTGAAGATTTCTGACATTGCAAGCCATTGGTAAGCATAGACGATACTCATCTGTATGGCAAGTATGGAGGGACTTTGGTCCTGGCCATCGCTCAAGATGGGAACTCCAACATCTTGCATATTGCTTTCAGTCTCGTGGAGGGGAAAAATGCCGAGTCTTGGTCTTTCTTCCTGACCAACCTGCGGCAACATGTGACTCCGTAACAAGGGATACTGGTCATTTCAGATAGGTACAATGGCATCAAGGCTGCACTAGAGAACCCGAATAGTGGGTGGTTACCCCCGCTTGCGTACCAAGCATTTTGTATTCGGCATGTTGCAACTAACTTCGCACTCAGTTTCAAGGGCACGGATGCAAAGCGTTTACTTGTGAACACTGCTTATGCGAAGACTGAGGAAGACTTTCACTATTGGTTTGATATAATGCGGACTGAGAATCCGGCAATGTGTGATTGGGCGAACAGAATAGAATACGATAAGTGGACTCAGCACCAGGATGGTGGCAGACGGTTCGGTCCCATGACGACCAATATATCTGAGTGTGTTAATTCTATTCTTAAGGGTACACAGAATCTTCCAGTTACCGCCCTAGTCAAGTCCACAGATGGTCGGCTAGCGGAGTTGTTTGTGATTTGTGGTCAGACGGCAGAGGCTCAATTGGCCAGCGGTGCCAAGTTCTGCAAGTCTTTTATGAAGGCATGGAACACAACTTGAAAGACTCCAAATGTTTCACTGTCCCCCTGTTCGATAGACACCAATCTGAGTACACCGTTGCCGAGACGACGCCCACCAGGGGCTTTTCACTTGGGACGTACCGAGTTTCCCTCCAGCACTGTACATGCGACTGTGGATACTTTCAAGCTCTCCATTACCCATGTTGCCATGCGATTGCATGTTGTGCCCAGTCACGGCTTGACTGGTCTATCTATGTTGACGAGGTCTACACCATGCAGAAGGTGTTCAGGGTGTACCAGATGGGTTTCGTGACACCAATACCGGAGGGACTTTGGCCACCTTATGATGGTCCGACCGTTATTCCGGACCCCAGCTTGAGGCATTGTCATGATGGCCGATCAAGGTCTACCAGAATCCGGAACAACATGGATGAGGCCGACCCTAACCGACCCAAGCGGTGCGGGCTATGCAGATAGCCTGGGCACACGCGTAGGTCTTGCCCTCAGAGAGGCTCCACCGTTGCCAGTAGTTCGTAGGATTTCTAGTCTGTGTGCTTCTACTTTTTTGAATTTTTTATTCTCCTGTAGCAATTTACGCTTTCGGGTGTTACTGTTAATTCCTTTCGTCTGTTTGTGTTAATCTTGGTTCCGACCTATTTGTATGACTTATGACCTATGCCTAATGTAGAAATTTAATCCGTGTTACTGTTAATGCCTCGTGCCTATTATATTTCTATGGCTTATTATTTATGGACACTGTATTTGTATAACTTTGTATATTTTGCATCACGAGTTGTTACTGTAAGACTGGTATATATAGGCATCTTCCAATCAATCCACATTGTTCATAATCTGCTAGAGTGTGTAGCGGATTATGAGTGTAGCGCCATTTGGTCATAAATCGCTACAGGGTGTAGCGGTTTATGAGTAACTCAGCCCTTAACGTAATTCGTGATACCCTGTAGCGGATTACGTGCAATTGAGTTCCGCTACAGGGTGTAGCGGATTATATATAGTTGCGTTTATTGCATTTGCGTCTGAAAATTGCCAATGTTGTATTTGCGTAAAGGTTTTGCTCCTTCATTTTATTTGCGTAAATTGCCCTATAGACTATTAGAAAATAAAAAATAAAATATAAAATATAAACAAAAACTAAAAAATAAATTTTTAGAAATAATTATTAACTTATTATATTAAAATCAATAAATAAGCATACATATGAATATTAAATAAAAAATATTAATAATTAAAATTATGACTTATTAGTGCACATGAGATAATTTGAAAAATACAATAAGACGCATAGTTTAAAATTTGGTAATATTAATAACAAAAATTTATTAATTATAGACATCATAAGTATGAAATTATGAATATTATGTGCACAAAATTATGGATGTTATTAATATGAAATTATGGATGTTATGTGTATAAATTTATAGATGTTATGAGTAAATTTATTAATTAAATAAATTAATTTAAGAATTTAACATTTTTTAAATTCAGTTATGATAAAATTTAAACATTTGTAGTAACTTGATAGTTACTCATGCAATAACTAAAAAAATGATATGTGTATGGATGTAATGTCTAATAAACATGAATTTAATTTTTAGATATTAGTTGTATGTAATTATAGATGTTATGTATATGAACTTATGAATGTTATGTATATGAACTTAGTTAGTACAGTATAATTATAAATGCACATAAAAACACAAAAAAAATATATCAGTTTATTACCATACTTCATCAAAGCTAATGTGGTTATATTTTCGAAAATTGGTTGACTGACAACAATTTCATTGAGTGAGTTCGTCTGTTGTTCAAATTATTCTTTAGTTCCTTCTGATGTAACACCCTAATATTCAAATCCTTATGCTCGAGTCATAAGTCAATGATATTACGGTGGTACGACTCTCAGGTGGATTTTTAATATATAAATATAGGTAATTTTCGAAAGGAATATTAATCAAAAAGCCCGAAAAGAGTAGAAATAAAATCACGAAGACGTATCCCTCACGTTTCGACAACGAAAAGTTAACTTTTAAGCTGAACGCGATATACGGACAAGGAATAAAGGAGATTAAGAGATAGATAACAGATAGATATTTATAGCATAAGTAAATAGCCACTAGTCGCGACCCGCGAAGTTTAGGCCGGTTAGGGTACAGTATGAAAGTAGTTGACAACAGTATATCCTAATCTCTCCCAAAGGAAACATAAGAGCCTCTATAGGCAAGTTCCAAAAGAGTTCAATACATAATATAATCTTTTCAAAGCAAAGGTGGAGAGATTCTAAGCAAAACACAAAGTAGAGAAAATAAATATCTTCGCCGTCTCTCAGGTGAACCACAGCTCACTTCTGAGCACCTGGACCTGTATCTAAAAAACAAGAGATATATACGGAATGAGAACCCCGGGCCCATGGGTTCCCAATACGGTAAAAGTGTCAAATAAATACAATGCACTACAATAAAAACTCACTAAGCATCCTAAACTCCTTTTCACCCAGTATCCAGCCTAGATTCTCACTAATCCATAAATAGGCATCTGTCGTAAGGGGATACTAAATCTAGTTCATATCTCATATGATTCCCAACTCGCTGACTCTCCCACGAATCAGATTCAGAATCATAAACAAAACCATCATCAGTCGTACTGTCTCAGCAATTCTTAGGGCTGGCAATACATACCCTACCCGCGGGTACCCTACCCAGCCCAACCCGTTCGGGTAGGGCAGACTACCCGACCCACTGCGGGTAGGGTAGAGTGCGGTCCGGGTAGGCCTGCGGGTAGGGTAGGGTACGGGTTTAGAGTGTACCCTACCCTACCCTACCCGCACCCCCCATATATAACATATTTTTAAAAATTTATATACATAGCAACCAAGTAACCACTAAGCTAGCTACTTACTTTGATAGTATAGTGCATTTGTATATTTATGTAGTTACATAAAATAAAAATTAAACAAAATAAAAAATCATATATAATTTAAGATTCAGAAATCACTCATTGCTCGTTAGAAACCCTAAAACTAAGTGGGAGGCTGGTACTCTGGTAGCGCCGTTTTCTTCCCAAGTTTCTTCCCAAGCCATAAGCCTTGGACCTCAGTGCTTCCATTGTCCCAACTCTCCTTCCTCGTTCTTCGTTCCTCCATTGACGCCACTCTTCTTCCTCCTCTGTGCTCTCCTCGCAACACCGCTGATTCGTGACCTTCTCTCTTCTCTACGCTGCTGCTCTGTTCTTCTTGGTATGTACTTTTTGTTTAAATCTGTGAAAATTGGGGCTTTACTAGTGGTGAATCATAAGTCTTTCATGCTAGAGTTTGATTAGATGATGTGATTGGTAGCTGTAGGGGAGTAGCTATATTATTTCGTTTTATTCAATGCTTGCTGTGCGCCTGTGCCCAACCAACTCAGTTTTGTTTTCTTGGAATGTAAATGTTTGAATTGATCAGGTACAACCCATTTTTGTCTATGATAATGGTCATCCAGGTGACATTGGACCAATACCTTTGGACGGTGCAATGAATCATATCTGGAAGAAAGTTCATAAAAAGCTTCCCATAATTAAGGAAGCTATAATTCGCGAAAAAAGAAAACCTCTTGGTGTTCTTGTTCCACGTAGGTGTCAATGTACTTGAATTTAAGTAATTCTTTTTTTCTTCTTTTCTTTTTATTTTCCCCCCTCAAAGGAACAGAGATGAGTATATTAGAGGTTCTATTGTTTGCTCCATTGAAATTTCAAGAGCAAGAAACAGGAGGTTGGTTGTTGTCTTTGGTTACCAATGTGAATCTTATAGGAGAAAATAGCTGTCATTATCCATGGGTAATGTTACTTGGTGTTTCATTATTTTTTGTACTTCATTGTCTTCTAATCCTTACTCATGAATTGCTCGAGGTTGAAATTCTCTATTTAATTTACACTTCAAAGTGAAATCCTCACTTCAAGGATCATAATATATTTAATTCTACTTACTCTATATTGTTGAAATGTGATAATGGAGAATTTGATTAGCCTTTTTGACTTGATAAGTTAATGTAATGATATATTTGACCCTTATGACTATAATGTAAAAGTGTTGACCATTGACCCTTGCCATACGACCCAACAAGGTTATCTCTTAGTAAAACATATATAGTCCTTTATATGATACAGCGGTGTAAGTTTAAGCTTATGCAAAACATATATAGTCCTTTATATGATGTTGTGTCTTTATTTATTTGATTTGCAATGTGTTGTTAAGCTTATGCAAAACATATATTGTTCTTTTTTTTAAGGACAGAAACTTGTATAAATTTTATGTATAAAAATTGGATTCATAAGTTTTTTATGTATAAATGATTTTTCTGAATCTTAATAATTTTTCAGTAGGCTTGAATTTTTAATATTTAATTATTTATTTTACTATTGTGTAGGCAATAATGGATAGTACCAACATGGATGTAGGGGCTCAAGAACAACAAGAAGAAACTCCTGTTGAAGAAACTGCTAACTTTGTTCCAGACGAGTCTGCCTCGGGTGAAAATAGCAACAAATCTTTATTGAAAAGTGTTTATTGGCAATATTTTAGTAGATATAAAGAGGGGGAAGAGTGGAAGGCAAAGTGCAACCATTGTAAGTCTGTTCTTGGTGCGAATCCAAGGTAATGGGACTACAAATTTAAAGAAACATGTGCTTCATTATTGTAAGAGAATAAAATTATCAAATTCAAGACAATCAACAATTGCTGAATCTCTTCAAAGACATGGAAAGAATAGTTCATTTGTGAAGACGGAATTTGATCACTATATAGAGGAAGATATTCATCCTTTAACTCCTGATTTTGATATATTAGCTTGGTGGAAGGTAAATGGAGTTAGGTTTCCAACTCTTTAGAAAATTGCAAGAGACATATTTGTCATTCCTGTGTCTACTGTTGCTTCTGAGTCTTCTTTTAGCACAAGTGGCCGTATAATTGCTACTCATCGTGGTAGTCTTCATGAAGATACGGTAGAAGCTCTTATGTGCAATCAAAATTGGTTGTGGGCAGAATATTATAAAAGAGGTTATTTATGTTTTCAAGTTTTTAATTTGTTTAGATTTTATAATTGTGTTAAAATTATATATAATAAAATTGTTGTATTTGATTTTTAGGTGGAAAACCTGATTATCAAACTGCTAATGAAGATGATGATGCATTTTCTGAATTGACGGAAGAATAATGTTGCAAGAACGTGGAAGTAAAAGAAATGTTTGAAGACATTTATCTTTGTTTATGTTATTTTAATTTTATTAAGAACTTGATAATTATGCTATTTGTAATTTTATATTGAATTTGTTTAGGACTTTATTGTTTTTTAATTTTAAGTTAAACTTAGTTTTTTATTTTATTAATATAACAATATGTATGTTTGTAATTTTATGTTGAATTTCTTTAAGATTTTATTGTCTTTTATTTTAATTTGAATTTATTTATTTATTTTTTATTTATTAATATGTATGAAATTTAGAATTATTGAGTTTTATATTTATTTTTAAAAAAATTCATATTTCTGCGGGTAGGGTAGGGTAGGGTAGGGTAGGGTTTTGTAATTTAGGGTGCGGGTAGGGTACGGGTTGAGAGATTCTCAACCCGCGGGTAGGGTAGGATAGTGTTTTATTGAAATTTTCTACCCGCGGGTAGGGTTAGGGTAGGGTCCAAACCCTACCCTACCTTACCCGTTTGCCAGCCCTAGCAATTCTATATCAATACATCATACCCTCACCTGGAGCTAGTGAAACCACATCACTGCGTCTACCCAGGGAGCTCAAATCATCTCAACCAATGATCATCATCATTATGCAATAGCATCATCAATTCATCTCATCAAGAACAGTCCTCAACCTCCACCGACACCAACATGAGGGGCCTCTCAATTGTACAAACACAAGCAATACAGGCAAGTAATACACAATTAAGGTACAAGTAGAACAAGTAGCACATAATCAGGTAACATAGCACATATAATGTAAAAATCCAAAACAAATAGGCAAACCCAAACAATTCAAACATATGCAAATGATGAATGCATGCCCTATGGCTGATGATATCATCTGTCGGTTATCAAGCCAACCCGACGTGTCCGGTAGCTAACTCGGGCACAGTCTCTCTGTTGCATATTAATATCATTAGAGGGAATATGTACCCTGTCACCATTAGAGGGTATCTGTGCCCTATCGCCATTAGAGGGTATCGGTGCCCTGTCACCCTTACAACCAGAGAGAAAACACAAACATGCTTACATTCAACATTTTTCATCATTATTCATTTATCGTATATGCATTTATACTCAGCCATAATTCATAATGGCTTTGCCATAACCCGGCAATAACTCAGCCATCCGGCTCACAGTTCAATCCGGAACTAGCCAATTTATCAACATGGCTCCGCCGTATCCGGCAATAACTCAGCCATCCGGCTCATGGTTCAATCAAGAACCAACCATTTATCAATAAATATAGCCCTTCGGCTCATGGCATACACGGTACTCCCACCGTCATCCTCCATATCTCATATAATCATCTTTGATCATCATTGATCATAACTTTTTCCCTTGCTTCATTCGCAAGTTACCACATCCCCTAGCTCCTTTCTCATTGCTAGGCATATCATAATGATTTAATACATAAGGGGTGAAATCGGAGGCTTAAAAATATGAGATTTAGCTTTTAAAACTCAAAAATCAACTTTGGCATGAAAAAAGAGCCACACGCACGCGTACTTCACGCGCACGCGTAGATGGCCACAAAGCTCATCGACGCGTATGCGTCATACACGCGGATGCGCGGATTGAAACACAGCCAGACGACGCTTACGCGTCGGTGCATTTGCGCCTCAGGCACAAAACTGGCACAACTCTCGGAAAAATGGCTGGGCATTGTGTATAGCGCATCGACGCGCACGCGCACACCACGCGCACGCGCACACCACGCGCACGCGTGGATGGTGCCTTCTTGAAGAACGACGCGTACGCGCCAAGTGCGCCTACGCGTGGGGGGTCATTCTACTAAAAAAAATTTCTAAGTTAAAAGCTGCAGAATTCACAGATTCAACCCCTAATCTTCCGACGGACATAACTTTCTCATTTTAAATCATTTTTCGCCCGTTCTTCAAATGGCATGGACATCCTGGATCCAATTTCACTTTTAAACAATTTTGGCACAAAACAGAAATCCGCAGTCCAAGTTATGTCCCGTCAAAGTATGCCCAAAAACCATGTTTTCACTCAAAACCGCAATGTGTCATTTCCAAAACAAGCCATGTCCAACTCTTTTCAAAATCAACCAAAACATGCCAATTTCATCCCTTTTCTTTGAAATCAATCAAAGTATATCAAAATCGACAATAAGCCTCCTCAACTCATACACTAACACATTATCACAATTCACAAAACCGCCATATAACCATTTTTACCCATTTCACACAAATGGCTAAATTACAAACACATTAACATGTCATACATCCTTCCTCATTCCAATTTCTAACAATATTATTTCCAATCAATCATCATTATACATAATCAATATCATACTCACTATCACATGGTTTCACCCACAAATCAACCTTAATCATTTTTCAAGCATATATCACAACATACATATCTGTCATGCATCATCATACCATCAAGGCATCAATAATCATGATCACATATATGACCACATAACATACCTCAACCAAAACCAAACATACCTCATCTATACAATTTCACCCAAAGTTACCAAATTCCACACTTCAACTCCTCAAAACTTATTATTCAATAACCAACCCAATCATTTACATATTCATTATCTGAAATTCATCCAATCACTTGTGTCATCATACAATGCATACATCAACTTACCTTCCTTACCTCTTTCCAGCCTCTGGCCCAAAATTTACAGCCTCCGGCCCAATTTCACAATTTAAATGCATAAACCACAAATCAATACTCATTGCCCAATACATCAAATTTTCAATACACCAAGCATACAAGGCCACACAATTCTCAACCCAATCTTTAATTCACATTACATACCAACTATGCATATTAGCACCAACCATTTACACAATCCAAACTTAATCCTAGGGCATCTAGCCTAGGAATTCTCATCACACCACACGGTACTTAAATGAAACTTAAACCGTACCTCTTGTAGCCAAATCAATTGAGCCTCTTCTTTAGAAGTCTCTACCAATCTTAGTCCCAAGCCTCACCAAAGCTCCTCAAGCAACACCAATCTCCCAATTGTGCACCAAGATCATCAAATATACTAACATAACCAATATCACATACATACATCAACCTAGGGCTCATAAAAATGACAAATCACAAGGGTTTGAGCACTTCTTACCTCAGCCCATATAAAGTAGGGATAGAACCCACTTGGAATCCATGTCGGAGTATCCCTAAACACCCAAAATCACAAGATTTCAACACTAACTACCCAAAAACGTGTAACAGTAGAGAATTTCGAAAACTGGACAGAGATGAATGGAATACTCACCACAAAATTTAGATAGAATTGTAGAGGATGAGAAGAGCGATGCGTGGCCGCAAACGGTTCGTCAATCGGAGCTCCGTAGCTCAAGTTATGGTGGTTTGAAGATCAAAGAGAGTTAGGTTTTCTCTCTTCTCTTCTCTCTTCTCAATTTCGGCGCCCAACACCCCTTCTTTAGGGCAAAATGAGCTGAAATGCTCATAACTAATGTTTATATATGTTGGGTCTTGGGCCTACTTAGACCCGGTTCACTTATTTTTGTCCGTTGGCCCAATTTCGGACCAAAACCTTTAAGATTAGCGCTCTAAATCGCACTTCAAATATTTCTACCTCTCCTAATTATAATTCCTCATTTCTTAATCTTATTTACTCATAATCAATTTTCTCAGCTGTAGTACCAGACAGATCTCAGCCGGTACTTCCGGTCAAAATTCCACTGCGCGCTTTTACGCAGAAAACTATGTTTTCCAACTCGAAAAAATTCACTGAATCCAAATATCATATTTAAATCATCAAATTCCAATTGCCAAATCTTTCAACCATATTCGCTCCTACTTAACTTATTATTTAATTAATTTTGATTAGACCGGGTATTACATCTGACATAAGTACCGTTTTAAGGTCGATTTCTAATGTCATACTATTTGCAATGATAAAAGCGATTTTTTGTAAATTTCCTTGGCCTATCCCAATTATGCTTGTAATTGAACTAGAATTATATTTGTTAACTTCTAACCTATACAACCTACAATTCACGATCCTTGTAACAATGATAAAGGTATTAAACAAGGCTTTCACGTTTTCTAATTCCTGAAATAGTAATAAATGAATTAAAGGAAATAAAAATTAAAGTCAATTGCAATTATTTAATGTAATTGATATTATAATTACCGTTTTTAAATATAATTATTATTAATTTTTATTGTATTTTTATATATAAAAATCAAATTATAAAAAAGAATATTAAGTATTAATTACAATGTGCTTAATAAAAAGGGATATGATTTTATAATTAATATCATTAATAAGTAGATTTGATAAAAACGGTGATAAGTAGAATGATAAGAGAGTAGAGTAAAAAATAAAACTGGTATTAAGTGATATAAATGAAGTAAAATATAAAAAATTTTGGCTAATTATAGCTAAAAAATTTTAGTTACGAAACTTTTTCCTTTTTGTAATTGGCCCTATACCTTGAACAATATCACTAAATAAATGGTCAATTTGACACTTAACAGTACACATTAATAATGTTAAAATAATTGGTAACTTTTGGATTATCATGAATTTATATTTTTAAAAATGTGGTTAATTTAATCATTTTAAAAAATAAATGACTTAATTTATGCAAATTAAAAATTTTAAAAACTATTTAGAATATTACCTCTATATCTATTAGCTCACTATTATTAGAACTAGTTGTATTAGTCACACGAGAATCACAATTTTATTTTAATAAAATTAATTTGCAATTTCCCACTTAATCCTTGTGACAACTTGAAAATTCAACAAGTTGTACTTTAGATTGAACTAATCAGCACATTAACCTTAAATGGATTTAATTTATCGGATCATTATTATAGATGTTTATTAGTGACAGAATTCAACAAGTAATAAAGTATTAACTCAACTCAACTCAAAAATATTAACTATGTTAAGGATAAAGTCAGTTAATTATAATTGAGATCAGTATTGACAGAGTATCAGATATTAGTACAAAATTATATAATTCAATTAGATGGTTAGTGATTAGAATTCTGCATATACCATTTCAAGCAACTATATATATGATGGATTTTTTTTAAATAAATATTTTAATTATTTATTTACTAAAATTAGTATTTTAGACATTATTTATGTTTTTCGGTCTCATTGTATATCTCATTTACAATATAAACAAAATGATTATTAGTATAAATGACATAGGACACAATTTTAATTGAGGTTAAATTATACAGTTGATTCCTATACTTTTAGTGAAATTACAATTTTTACATTTAAAAATTTGTAATTAGGTCCCTAAAAAAATTAAAATTTATAATTTAGTCTCCGTCGTTCAAAAAGTGTTTGATATAATAAAATATTCTCAGCATATTCTCTATTTTAAATATGTGAGCTACATATGTTTGACAATAGGAACCAATTTACAATTTTAGTGAAAGTATGGAGATCAACTGTGTAATTTAACCATTTGAAAATGACCAATAACTTTCTAACCTATACCCTGCCCCTCCCCAGCTCTTGTAACACCCTAATTTTTAGTGCCTCATGATCGTACCAAAAACTCAGCGTTACTTATCTCTAAACCTCTTTATTAGATACCATCTTTATTTAATATTGAGCCTTCGCAAATACGAACCGAAACTTTAATTAAGAAGATGAGAGGAGACTTTATTTTCAATCACTTAATCACAAAAGTATATATATTCACATAGCATTAAATACATAAAATTATTCCAAGATTCTCAAAAACAAATCCTACCCCTCTAAAAATCAAGACAATAAATGATGAGGGAAAAAATAAATTCTAACAACTCAACTCGTGAACATAATCTTCTATGCTCTTGTAGCTCCGCACTAAATCTTCGCACCTATAGCTGAAAGGGGTGGAAATAGGGGGCAAGAACTGGAGAGTTCTTAGTAGGGTCGAGGTTAGAAGTTAAGTTCATTTTATTATATTCTCAATCAATAACAACAGTCAACAAAGTATAATCCAACTTAACAATTACAGAACATAGAATCCAATCACAAGCACACACAATCATAGAAAATACAATAACAAACAAATATATGCAAATAAGTATGATGCATGTTTAGTCTTATACAGGCCATGAGCTCATGTGTCGGTTTGTTGCCCGATTCCTGACACTAGTCCTAAGATAAGCGTTTTGTATCGCCGTCCTTTTCTCAGCCAACGTCCCCCTCCATGAGCATTACGCATCGCCGTCCTCATGGGAGAACCTTTCTTTCAGTTTCCAGTAAGCGTTACGCATCACCGTCCTCACTAACCCGTCCCTATAGTATCAAATGAGCATTACGCATCGCTGTCCCCACTAAATACTTGGCACTAAGGCCCAAACAACACTCAATCACAACTAGAAAATTAATTAATACAGACAAATTAACAGACGGATTTAGTCTTTATTACAGACAGATTTTTGATTACTGACAAAATTACCGACGGATTTTGTCCCTCTGTAAAAGCCCCGTCAAAAATTATTTACCTACAGATTTTTTTTTCCGTCGAAAAATTACAGATGAATTTTTACCAGTTACCGACGGATTTTCCCTCTGTAAATTTTCTATCCATTTCCCAAAGGCGACAAACTTTTTGACGGATTTTCCGTCTGTAATTACAGACAAATTTTTCGTCTGTAATTACAAACGAATTTTTTGTCTGTAATTACAGACAGATTTTTCAACGGATTTTCCGTCTGTAATTACAGACGAATTTTCAGACGGATTTTCTGTCTATAATTACAGACAGATTTTTCGACGAATTTTCCGTCTGTAATTTGAACCTTGAAAAATCATCTCACACTATGATTACAGACAGAAAATCCGTCTGTAAATTCGTCGGTAAAATAAAATAGAAAATTTTTAAATTTTTCCATTACAAAATGAATACTTTAGGTTTATTTTTTTAATTTCCTCCATCAAACACACTGTAAATTGAAAAAAAAAAAGACCAAAAATCATATAGATAAACATAATATTCATTACAAGATACCTATAAAATTGGATGTTATTTTTCAACATCATTGGTCAATATCTCACTATCATAAAAAGGTACCCAAAAAAATAAACCATTGATAGAACTATAACTATTTACATTACTCATTGACACTACAAGTTTCTTCATTTTCAACAATTTAAACAAACAAGATTTTATATTAATCCTATTCCTTTTAGATTGCATGATGGTGACTTTCTCAGAGCTATTGATAAATACACCTCCTGCATCTCCTTGTGGTTGTGTGTGGCCACTTCAAGTTAAAATCCACATCAGCATTGCAATATACAAGTTCTTCCCTTTGGTTTTCAAGCTAGCTGAGGAAATTGCAGCCAGTCTTTTGTTGAGTCGCAACCAGGTTCGCATTGTTGGAGCTAATGCAACAAATCATCAACTAGAGAAAATCACTGTTCTCTTAAATTTGGTGCCTCAAGGAGTTAAGTTTGATGATACAACAACATTCTTGATATACAAGAAATTCTGGCACAAAGAAATTCTCACTGATGCTTCCCTTTTTGGCACAAGAAATTTTGGCACAAAGAAAATCTAATGGCTTATTAAACCAGAAAAAGAATGTATTTCAAGGTACCTAATTACTTTCATGGCTTATAAGGCAACTCGCGAAATCTTAAAAACCAAATCCTTGTGACATTGATTAATGGAAATACTGAGATAATATTCTATATATTCTATTTATTTTAATCAGCAAAGGGAAGAAAACACATTTTGTATTGACACAGCTCTCTTCTTTATTTATAGAGTTTGCTGATATAGAAGCTGTCCCAAAGCAGAGTTTCAAAAATTTATCCTTCTAAATGGTCTTCACACACACATCACAATAATAAATGATATAAATGGATGAATAGAAGAAAGAAAGAAAAAATTATATAACAGATACAATGAAGAAGAAAATAAAAAATAGAGAGAAGAGAATACCAATTTCAGCAGCTACGAGGAACAAGAGAATCAAGCATGGAAGTAAGAAGGAAAATTTTGCCATTCTGAAAGTAATTAGTTGTGGCTATGGTATGAGTTTGAGTGAAGTGAAGAAAGATGAATGAGGACTGGGTAGTATAAAGTGGATGGGATGGTGTTACTATATATATAGTTCAGCAACGGTGAAGCTACTGTGTGGTTGTGGATACCCAACAACTAGATAGTGAATCACAACAAGCAATTTGTTTTAGTTTTTAATGTCCCAGCCTTGGATATTTATAAGAAAAGGAAAAATGGACCATAGTTCAGAAAGACTAACTACAGTTAGAAAATGTCAAAAAAACTCACGACAATGAAGTCACGGTTACAGAAGACTAAAAAAGCTCAGGCACTAGTTTTTACATGGTGCTCCTTACTCCAAAGAACCACAAATTGAAATATTAGTAAATCTGTATATTATTAAGCATACCAACATAAGCATTTATTATCATGGCATGCAATTGTGTCATTCAATCCATGTAGTTAAACCCCAATTAGTGAAGAAAAAATAACTCACAAAAGAAGGATTTGATTCATTGTAAGCAAGAACAAGATTAATAGCTCCTTCACCCCTGTAAACCCAGTTAGCTGCATCTTCTTCCCTTAGAGTTTGCTCCATCAGTTTTCACCTGAAAAAAACTCTCATTTTTAGTTCAGGCATTTTATCAAACATCAAGAAGACACCCAATGAAAAGCTTCAAAAAAAAGCAAACTTGAGTTCAATTTGAAGAAGGAAACTTGTGAAAAAACAAAACGGTACCTCTGATTTGTCAGCGAAATACAAAGACAAATCCATACACATTTAACAATCAAGGCCTTTCTTAATAATTATGACGAAACTACTTTTTTCGAACAATCAAAGCCGACATCCACTTCGTTCTAGACAGAAAACTCTTTCTTAATATCATAAAAGTCATAGTCTGCATGTATTTAAGGACAAGGTATAATATATGTAGCTATGGTAATATAAGAATCTAATAAGCAAATAAAAACTTTAAGAAACTCATCAGTCATCATCATGATATATATACCTTTAATAGTTGAAATTGGTTCGATGGAGAGAGTTTCATAAAAAGGAAGTGAAGGGTAACACTCCATGTCTTGTATTGAAAAATTGTGTGCCCAACATTCCAGTGGTGGATATTCATTACTGTTTCCATTGAAATATAGATTGAACATAAATAAATGTAGCACAGTGGCAAATAATTCACAAACCTCACCATGAATAGATCTCAATTATAAGGCAAGTGTGTACAATTACACAACACGAAGCCCATGTAAATGTATCACAAATTCAAATTACATGCACATATCAAAATTGTAGCTGATAAAGAAGCCTAAAATAAATATCAAAGTGCGGAATTGTGAGGAAACAAAAGGATTGCCATGTCTGCGTTCGATCTTTGAAATGACGGAAGTGATTATTGTCTCAAATTGAATCTGATAAGAAAACAAAGTCCGTAACAGTGTTAGGAGCCATGAGATTAGATTGTGAGACGAGAAGAATGTGCAGTGAGGGCAAGTGAATGAAGAACTCGAAGAGAGAATATAGAAAAAAAAGACAAAGAAGACTTATATGTATTTATTTATATATATATAATTAATGACCAAAAAGCTAGCAAACAACCAGGTCCAAGGGAGTACCAACATGGAAAAGACAAAGAAGACTTATATGTATTTATTTATATATATAAGAACAACTGAATTGTTAAAGAAAAGAGACATTGGAAAGCTTATTACCTGATCGAACATCGAACAACTCAATTAACTGTCCTTTGAATGGCATCTTTATGATCAAGGAATTTAATTCTTTTCATGACATAGTAAGAGGCACCACTGTCAAGTCCACTTGTTGGTTCATCAAGAAATAAGAGTGTTGAGGAGTCTTTTAAATACAAAGCAATTGTGATATCAAAAATGCTTTGCAAATCAGAATTTAACACATGCAAGCAATGAAAACAAATCTAATAAGCATCGACGTTAATGAAAGACAAGAACTTATGGGAAGAGGAATTAGAATCATCTATGTTCAGCAAATACCTAATAGCGGACAACCACTTCATGAATAAAAATTTAATACTGATTATATTAAATAGGCTGGTAGAAGCCCAGCAAAGAAGAAATAACCATGCAAAATCAATGTTGATTATATCACCATCTTGCAAACATAAATAAACAAATAAATGTATCAAAATATTCTTCACATAGGATGCATGATCTCATTTAAAAGGAAAAGAATGGTCTTGCAGACGAACCTCAAGCACACGGGAATCCGGTATTCCATGGAAAATGCATTCATTCACGGATGTGCAGACACTCTTTGGAAAATCACCATAGCCAAGAGGAGATGGGTATGCACCATTATCAACTATCATTTGGTGAACAACTTGGTCAATGTCATCAATTGTTATGCCTGGCTGTCAACAGAAGTTAAAACTAACATAAAATCAATTTTGTTTCCCTCTAAATAAAACATATAAATCTGTGTATTTATATAAGCAAAATGGACATATAGGGATCAGGGAATTGCACTGTTCATCAATATCACTAGAGTAATAATAAATTGGCTATTTAGTTCCATAATGAGCAGTCAAGATTTTATCTAGAGGATATACTAGGAGTGATTGATCGGCAAAAAAAGCATAAGCAACTCACCCTGACTAAGGTGCCAGCATATTGAAGAACCTGTGCAGCAAGCCTTCCAGAATCTCTCATGCATTCTATCCCCTTCTCATCATGCACTTCAGGGCCAGTCACAAGTCCTGCTGGAGTTTTAGACTTTACATATGGAGGCCTAGGAATATCCTTCAGAACTTCTTGACAAGGAGAAACATTTCCCGGCCTCAGACGTTTGTGTTTTCCTGGAAATTCATCTACATTTCTGTGAAGCCATCATCCATGAGCTTAACAAATAGGTATGAATCAAGAGTTTTAATATTAAATTGTCAACAGATTACCACAGTTCCATAAACCTTTGTTCCTAAAGTATAGCTAGATGACTAATACTACATGATCATGGTAGTAGTAACAAAAGAACATTGACAAAAATTGGAAACAATAATTTGGTGTAAAAAGGGAACATTGAGTAGTGCACCTTCTATTGAATAAGAGATTGGTGAGTTTCTAAACTATGCGATCCTAATTTTTTTTCTAAACTATACTCCAAAGAACAATGAAACAGGGAAGTTCTTTTCTTACACTTGGCCTCGTTTGTCAGCAGTAGGGCCACTTGTAGAAACCAATCATGTAAGTAGGAATACAAGGACCAAATCAAATATAAAAGAAACATGAAAATAAGAGCGAGTTTTGTTAGAGAAATGATTTCAAGGAACCATTCACAAGCAACAGCTTTTTCCATGATACCAATCCAAAAAATCCACCTTTCTGGGAGTAAAAAAATCAGAGTTAAAACCAGAGTATTAAAACTTGTCTAATCAATATCAGATATTGAAATAAGAAAAACTTAGAACAATAACCTTGGGGAATATAGGAATTAGCTCTAGAAACACACTGATATCAGGTTGAAGTTCAAAACACTCAAGAACCTAATCAAAAAATACCAATAGTGAGGTAAAACATAAAATGAGAACATAAATAGGCAAGTAAGTTAACTATAAAACGAGAAAGAAAGAAAAAAAAATCAATGTTAAAAGGAACATGTAATGAAGAGAAGAATGAAAATACAACAAAACTCTAAAACTCTAAAAGTCAAAGCCTAAATGAAGAAAAGAATACCTTCCTCCACACACAACAAAAAAAAACCACACGATTACAAATAGAATAGAAGAATTGCAGCTAAAAGAGCTCGGTAGGGTGTACGGATGTACCAGATCGGGTAGTCCACCACAGGACCGTGCTCCTCATCAACGAAGAAATCATCATGCGTATTATCCTGTGTTCGAAGACTCAATGGTGGCGATAAGGATGTTCTCCTCCTTTTGAAGATCCTCACGAAGATTGCACAGCAAATAACAACGAAGAAAGCAGCTCCGATAACGGAGAAAGCAAGGACCAAGTAGGGCGAGAGCGCGTGGCTTTTTCCATGGTCTGATGTATCGTGTAAGGGGAGAGGAGGAATCGGTGGCGGTGGCGGTGGCGGTGGCGGTGGCGGTGGTTGGGAATAATAGTAGTATTGGGGGTTGATGATGCAGATTTTGAGGCAATCATCACAGTTTGAAGAACAATTCTGCTCCATGTGGCAGAGGGACTCGCAGATTTTTGGCATGAGTTTTCTCTGCGATGGTGAAACACCATTTCTAAGGGAAATTGTGGTTAGTTAGGGTTTTAGGGTGTGAAAGAAGAGAGAGAAAGACAGAAGGAAGGAAGAAAAAGAAGAGATCTCGATAGGGTGGGGATGAAGTTAGGTTTAAATTAAAATTTTTTGACGGAAAATTTTAAATTACAGACAAAAAATTCTGTCTGTAATCATTTAATAAAATGCAGTATTTTTGTTCATTTAATTACAGACAAATTTTTTGTCTTTAACTATTTCCCACGAAAAAAAATTAATTTTTCCGATGGAATTATCGAAGGATTCTCTTTTCCGTCTGTAATTTATGCTAATCCATTTTTTTGTTTTTTGACAAAAAATCCCTCTGAAATTCCCTCTGTATTTCCGTGGAATAAAATCCGTCGGAAATATCGTCTGTAATAACTAGTTTTCTAGTAGTGAATTTCTTTTCAATATTTGTTCTCTACTCTACTGCGGTAGAAATCCCTTTAATTAATACTTTCTTTTCTATCTGCTCTACTGTGGCAGACATTTATTAAAATCTTTTCAGTCACTGCTCTCTGCTCTTCTGTGGCAGAAATTCTTATCTTCTTGTTCTTTTTCTTTTCTTTTCTTTCTCATCTTTCTCTTTTATTTTCTTACTTCATTTCTTTCTCTCTTATTTTCTTTAATCTTTTAATTTTTTTTATCATAATTCAACTTTACATTCTTTCCTCGCCTTTCCTTAATGTCTTATGAAAAAGAATCAAAAATTCTTAAATCAACTGCGTCCTCTAAACCTTTTAAGAATTCTTCTATTTGTTCTTCTCTAACTTAAATATTTTTAATAAAATGATAAAAATAATATAAATAAGACAATTTAAATAATAAATAATATATATTTTCTTAAAACTTAGTTTATAAAATCTTATTTTATTTTTTAAACTTTTATTAATTACTTTCTAAATCACGAACTTTTTAATATTCTATTTTTAACCTTAATATTTATAAAATTATATTTGGAACACTTACTTATTTTTATATTTATAAAAATAACCCTGAACTTTTATAAAATACCCATTTTTACCCCCGTACTTTATTTATTACGCAAAATACCCAAAAACTTATATAATTACAAATTGTACCTTGATTTTTATATGCAAATACAATATTACCCGTCAAAAATAAAATTTAAATACTAATCTTCCTCTTATACTAAAACCGAAATCCTTAACCCTTTCCTTTCAAAATATTACATGTATTTTAATCCGTTTTTGAGTTTCTCGATTTCTCCATGTAAGGTCCCACATCGGTTGGGGAGGGGAACGAAGCATGCCTTATAAGGATGTGGATACCTCTTCCTAACATGACGCATTTTGACGGGTGAATGTGGGGAGCTTTGGCTATCATCCCTATCGTCAAAGGCAAAACCGTGAGGTCTTGTGTGCCAAAACGGACAATATCGTGCTAGTGGGTGGTCTTGGCTGTTACAGATGGTATCAGAGTCAGAGCCCGGATCGATGTGCCAGCGAGGGCGTTAGGCTCCCTTAGAGGAGTGGATTGTAAGGTCCCATATCGGTTGGGGAGGAGAACGAAGCATGACTTATAAGGGTGTGGATACCTCTCCCTAGCATGACGCGTTTTGACAGGTGAGTGTAGGGGGCTTTGGCTATCATCCCTATCGTCAAAGGCAAAACCGTGAGGCCTTATGTGCCAAAGCAGACAATATTGTGCTAGCGGCTGGTCTGGGCTGTTACACTCCACTTTAATTTAATCTTTCAACCACCAAATTTTATTAATTTCTTCAAAATACTACATCACAACAGTCCCAAAATCATTAAAACAACCACAACAGAGCTGTTCTTCATAGCCAAACCAACAAATCACAAGCAACAATAATAATTCAACATAAACATATATATTCAAACTCAAACAATAATCAACCAAATCAACATTCACTTATCAAATTCACATTTAATTATTATAAAGTTACCAAATCCTACCTTCGTACGAAATCAAATAACAGAAACTCCGAAAAAAGTTTTTGATCGAGCTGATGAAAAAGAAAACATTAGAATCAGCTACTCCATCTCCGGAACTCCCTCGGCCAAATTTTGCATGGAGGGACAGCAACTCTACCATTAATTTCTTCTAAACAAAAGTAACGTCAACGTAAAAAAAAATACAAATACTTTTATCGAATTATAATTTTTTTATCGGAATTACATATCTCAAAAAATCAAACTCAAAAACTCGGAAGTACTATGGAATCCCACACGGCCTTCTCTCTCTTTTTCCTTTCTTTTGGTTCCGTGGTTTAATATAGAGAATGAGAGATGATGCTGGTGATTCAAGAATAAGGGGTTTGTGACATTGGTGTTATATATATAAAGAAAACGTGTCATTGGTTATACATATATGCATAACGTTCCATTTTCTTTTCTTTTTGTTCCTTTAGTCACTTTTGCCTTGTTAAAAGAAATGAAACAAATATAATGATATAGGAAGATGTTTTGGTATTCCGCTGTACTTGAGTGGAATTTGATATTCCGTTAGTTTTCACCATTCAGATATAATATAAATAATGTAAATGGTTAAGATCTTGAAAGTTGTGCTTGAGTGAACATGATAAAAAAGATCTCATGGGGGGTGCGAGACCGGCTGTGTAGTTGAGAAGTTTTGATGCTCATGATTTGTCTCCACTAACCATGTACACTGATAGATAGGTGTGCAGAGATTAGTCTTCAGCCAAGTCGTGGTGCTACTTTCAACTGAGTTGGGAAGTTTTTAAGCTTGGTCTCCTCTGATCATTTTCAATTCGATTCTTTCTTCCTTTTCCTTGCAGCCATGTGACCTTCCTCTTCGACTCTTCCTATACCTTTCACATATTTTTGTTAAAAAAATATTTGTATGTGTATAAGATGAATGGTAAAAAATTATAAAAATTAATATTTTAAAATTAATAATTTTTTTAAGAAATAACCATTACTAAAACCTTAATTATATGTTTTTATTTAATATAAGAATAAGAATTTAATTACAAATTTTAAAATTATAATTTTTTTTATTAAAAAATAAAAACTTATAAAAATTAATAAAATAATTAATAATTTACTTGCTTATGTGCTTTAAATTCATTTTTTTTAAGGTTTTTCTCTCTAATATCCAAATAGTTCTAGTTTTTCTAAGGTTAAATAATTTTAAATTTTCAAGTTTAAACTAAGGCGCTATTTGATTAATATGATTCTATTTATTATTAGGTTTCTTTCATTTGAAATTTGAACTCCTCATTTTTTTTCTTAATCTATTTTTGAAGTTGTTTATTATTTAAAATTAAAATTAAAATTTTGATAAGGGTAACAGGTGTTACAATCAACTTAATAAATATTAATATAATGTGTCAGTTAATATATTTATTTATAATTAAATATTATATATAATAATAATTATTGGATTAATTAATATGATAAATATTTTATATTTTAATTAAAAATTTTAAATTCAAATTTTATAAACATTTTTTATAAATTATATATAATGAAACATCATTTTTAAAAAATAAAATTATATATAAAATATTTTTTCAATCTTGATTATATATAATAGATTAGTATGCTAACATGTTTATTAATTTATTTTTTAAAATTAATGATGCATGTATAATACTAATAAATATCAAATTTATCAAAATATATTTTTTATTTTTTAATGGTGGATATCGGTACCAAAATTTTATTTTCATCGCTTTTGGTAATTGGTTATTCTCTCTCCTACTTCTTCTGTGTCTCCATCCCAATTTGAAGAATTAATTGGGGTTGAGTGCATGATGAAAATTGTTAGTGTTACTGGGTTAAGTTTGAGAGAAAAAATAAATATAAAAAACGGATATGAGTATGTACTTGGAGGTGCATTTTATACACAAAGTCACAAACCATGGGTACGATGAATGCTGCAAAAATCCCGATATCTTACAGCTGAATTATTCGCTGCTTCACTATTAAGCTAGGAGTTTACAAATTATTGTTTACTTCAGCGAGTATTTACGTCAAAACACTCGTATAATAAGGGATATTTTTGTCATTTCATGACTCATTACACGACAAAAAAAATCTAAACAACTTGATCATACCATGAATATGATGTTCTATTTTTTGTCAGGGAACATCCGATCATTTTCCAATGATATAATATAATAATAATAATAATGATAATGATAATAATGATAAATATATATGAGGTACTAATATAAATGACATTAATAACATAACGATAAAAGATATACGGTGAAATATTAGTAAAGTTAAGTTCATCGAAGAGTATTAATATTTATTCATATCAACAAATATCTAGCTCAATAATAAATTATTAACTAAATTTTATTTTTAAATTAAAAATATTAATTACTCAAATTAAAATATATATATATAATTTTTATTGTTTATAAATTATTAAAATTATAGTTTTAATTATGTAAATTATTTTATCATAATAAAAATATATATAATAATCTGAATTTAATTGAACTCAAATGGTTATAAAATTAATTTAATTACTTTAGTAAAATAATTTCTAAAAATAAAAAACTCTAATTAATAAAATAAATCATAACTTATTTATATTTAGATTTTAAAAAATATGAGTCGTTACAGAGCTCTCACTCTCACTTTTTCACTTTTTAAAATGGCATTCCAACTCCAAAGCTCTCTGTCTCTTACCTCAACTCACCATCGCCATGCCTCTTGCTTCCGTCACCGTGCCGGATCCACTGATAAATTGAGTTGTTATTTTTATGTTGATTTGTTGTTATTTTTCTTAGACATTGAATTATTCGCTTTGAGCATGTTTGGAATTGGAATTATTCTCTTTCATTTATTGGTGTTCAGTATTGGGATTGGAAGATAAAAAAAAGTCGTCCGATGAAAGAGGCGAGATGGAGAAAGGAGGCGAGGCCCGATTCGTGAGCACAAATGTGGTGGATCCGGCGCAGCAACGGTGAATCGAAGTGAGAGACAGAGAGCGTTGAGGTTGGGGTGTCGTTTTGGAAAGTGAGAAAGTGAGAATGAGAGAGCTGGGGAGGAGCGAGGTGAGTTCAGATAGCCTAAAAAAAATTTTGTCATTTTCAAATGGTTAAATTATATGGTTGGTCCCCATACTTTTACTAAAATTGTAAATTAGTCCCTATTGTCAAACATGTGCAGCTCACATGTTTAAAAAAGAGATTATTCTGTTAAATCAAATACTTTTTGAACGGTAGGGACTAAATTGTAAATTTTAATTCTCTTTAGGAACCTAATTATAAACTTTTAAAGTGTAGGAACCAATTTACAATTTTACTGAAAGTGTAGGGACTAATTGTGCAATTTAACTTTTAATTGGCTATATCTCATTTGCAAATGAGATATTTAGAGTTTGAAAAAATATATATTTTTTGTTTATAGTATAAATGAGATATCTTTAACTTTATAATTATTTCGTATACACTTTAATCGAGATATGTGTATTATTATAAAAAAATTATGATTAAAATAATATGAATAATCTAAATTTTTAGCGTGCAATTATATAGTACTTGAAAGGTTGGTGAAAGAGATTAAAACGAAAGATATGTTTGAGCAATTAGTACTCAAAAAGAGTGCATATAAAATTTTAGATTGACTTGGATGATTTAAATTTTTTATAAAGAAACTTTTATATATTTAAGTTCCATGATGAGAAATAATGAGGAGATAATTGTTTTAATTGTATGCTAATAATTAGGAAAAATAACATTTTTTTATTGTATCTCATTTCCTTTATACTATAAATAAAATATGTGTATAATTATTTTGTTTACTCTATAAATTAAATATATAATAAGACCTAAAAATATAAATAATATTCAAAATACCTATTTCAATAAATAAAATAATTAAAATATTTATTTAAAAAATTCTATATAAGATTGGTCAATTAATCATAATTCGCAAATAACATTTTCTCTCTCACCAGTTTTCATCACACTCTGATATCTAACTAAATAGAAAATTTATAAGATTAAATTTAATTTTTTTTAAAGATAATAATGATATTTTATGATATTTTATTCAATAAAAAAATAAATACAATGTTCAATAATCAGAACAAGAAAAATAGAAAAAGAAGATTCTCAAATATTTACGAATAGGTAAAATTTTAAGAAGAAAATAACATAAAAAAGTAGATAAGGAAAAAATCTTAGGACATTATACATAAAGCAAAATAGATAATTACTGGTTCAACTTAAGCGATGTTGCTAGCATTTTTTTCGGAGGCTCTGGACATACTCAAAAATTCGCTTACACCTCTCCTTCCAAATATTTCAAGTTATAATTAAAATCAGTCAAGCTCTTTGAGAGCTTGTTTCTTGAAGTCCGGTTTATAACACCGAATCCCTCCACCAATCGAAGAATAAGAAACATCTATGGTCTGGGTAAGCCAAATGACTCTTCTTCCATACTAGATTTGCGTCTTCACAGAAAAATAGACGGTGCATGAGATATTCTGAAGCTGACTTACGGATTGAACAAGTTGTTGGAGTATATAGGAATTGCTGATGGATGAGAAGCATAACAAAAACTTACCATAGAGGATTTTTCACGCAAAGAACAAAATTTTGTGAGAAATTTTCAACTTCCATAAGTGGCTCTAAACTGGCCTCTGTTGCATGAAGTTCGGACAAAATTTAATAAAGGTATGATAAAATTGGTAAGCAATCATGTACCTTGAGACAACATCATATATTTTTACTCTGTTCATTACCCATTGAATTATGTATTCACCTTTTCGTGAAGTTATACCGAGTATTCGCTGAACAATTTCTAGAGGAAAAAAATTTGAGATTAATACTTGGTTTCACTGTTTATTTGATAAAAACAGGTCTTTCACCCATAATAGATGATAACTATTTGATAGTAGTGTCGCAGATGGTGGAACAGTGAAGGAGTAAAGAGGAGGAAACCATGGTTCACTGAAGATTCGGATAGCACCATAACTTATTTTTTAACTAATACCTTTTTCTACAACTCGCCTCCCTTCAAAAATACTTTGTCAACCCCAAGAAGGTAAGGTTAATACTTTTGCTATAAATATTTACCTGAGTCTCGATTTTTCAGCACTGTTTATCCAAAAGAGCTAGATTTTGAGCCCTAAGATCTTTGAAACCAAGTCCGTCTTCTTTTTTAGACTTAGTCATCTTATCTCAATTAATCCACACCATTTGTCTTTCAGAATCTTGTGGTCCCCACCAAAATTGAATTAAAATACTATAAATTTCATTCAACAAATTGTCCGAAAATTTTAAGCATGACAATGTCTATTAAACTTTATAATTTTATTAAATTTGTATGTTAATTTTAATTTTATAAATAAATTTTATAGAAATATATTAAAATTAATAAAATATTTTATCTCTAAATTAAAAATATTTCTAATTAAAAGTTAAATTCTTAAATATAAACTATTTTCATTTTAAAAAAAAAATGGCCCTCGCCTTTTCCTTCCTCACATTTTAATGAAAAAACCCCTCCTCCCTCCTCTGAATTGCGCTCTGTAATAGGAGAACTCATTGATAAACTACTATTTTATGGTTTATCTTGTGCTAAATTGAGTGGTTTTTATCAGTTCTTCATAAACTTATTTATGTAATTCGCATGTTTTATATTTGCCTTTCTAATTCTGTTTTATGATTGAAAACTTGCTTCCTAAGCCTTTAAATTGTCAATCTTTAATTTCCCTTTATACCATTTGATGACGTGATCTATGTGTTAAGTGTTTTCAGGCTTTATAGGGCAGGAATGACTTGGAGGATGGAAAGGAAACTTGCAAAAATAGAAGGAACACAAGAAACCAAGGAGCTGACCAGCGAGAATCAACACGCACGCATGGTACACGCGTGCGCGCAATTTGGCGCAGAAGACCATCGACACGCATGCATACCTGACGCGTATGTGTGACGTGCGTAATACGCTGCAACTGCAGAATTTGTTGGGGGCGATTTTGGGGCGAGTTTGGATCCAGTTTTCGACCCAAAAACACATACTAGAGTCAAGGAACAACAGAGACTCAAGACACAATTCACATCCACTAGTTTTAGCTTTAGTTTTTGAATCTTGGAGAGAATTTACCACTTCTTCTAGGGTTCTTCATATTCATAGATTCTTAAATTTCTAGTTTTATGCTTTGGATTGGATATTGAGAAGAGTTACTACCTCCATTGAAGTCTCTATTATTATAGTTTATTTTCTTATTCCCTTACTCTTTTATTTCCCATTTATCTCGTTCAGAGTTATATATGGATATCTTCCATTTTGGAATTTATTAATGCAAAGAGTATTTTTTATTTAATTTATTTATTTACTTAATTATCTCAGTTCAATTTTAATTATCATGTCTTCTTTCTACTCCCTTTACATGCATGCGAAAATGGCATCCATGTCAATAGAGTAGGTTCTCAACTTGATTTTGGAGTTGATTAATAGGAGACCCTTGAGTTGGAATACTCAAGGGTTAATTGGTAATTGGAAGTTGTTGGCTGGCTTTCTAGTCACTAACGCTAATCCTTCCCAAGGGAGAGGATCAGAACCAGTGAATCAGAGTTGGCTCAATTACTTGACTTTCCTTTATTCGGTAAAGGTTTACGAAGTAGAAACAACAACCTCTTGCTATTAACCTTGGAAAGATCCAACGAGAATAGAACTTCTGATTAATTTTCTCCTAGTCAAGGCTTTTTATTTTAATTACATAAAATATCTTCTTAATTTCTACTTCTTTAATTTATAATCATTTATTGTTCCATTCCCCAATTCTAAATTTCTCGAAAAACTCTTGACCAATAAATAGCACTCTTTTAGCAACTCGTTCGGAGACGACCTAAAAATTCTACTCCCAGTATTTTATTTTTCATTTGTAACAAACTCCTTTTAAATTGATAAACAGAATTTTCGTCAATTAAAAACTATATTTATAATATTATTTTATTAAAAATTTTTAATTGGCAATTTTTCGCTCGTCACTCACCTCCGTCACTATCATCATTATCCAAAGCCTTTAATGTCCTATAAGCAAAAGATAATGGCAAAAATACTCAGAATGGTGTAGGAAGAGAAAATGCTCAAAATGAGTATAATGACAAATTTATACTTGTTAAATATTTTTCCCCTTTATTGTTAATAGGAATCTAACTAAAAAATTTAAAATGTTATAAAAATCTAACTAAAATTTTTGAACGATAAGAACTTAATTATAAATTTAATAAAATTATAAAAACTCATCACACTAAAACAATATATGTGAAATAGTTATAAATATACCAAAAATGGGGATTTAAACCGTGTTAGAAACCTTTTTTTCTGGAAATGGCATAAAAATTTAAAAAGACTTGTAAAATTTTTGAGCTTGTAAACATGAAAAAAATTATTTCGGACTTTAGAAAGTTTGTTATTTTTCTAAAAACAATTCTAAAGTGTTAACCAAAATGAATGACAAAAATTAATATATTGGTCCGGCATATGTAAACTTTAGGAGTAGCTGGAATTTGTCTGAAAGATCTTTTTACATGTATCTAAAGTTAGAGTAGAAAATGTTAGGAAAATAGATTCTCTTATTTTATTTTTAATTGATATTGGTAATATGATCTTATATTATTTAATATTTGTTATTATATATATTTTTAATTTCACTTAAAGAGTGTATTATAAAAAATTATACTTTACAATAATAATTAAAAAATTAAAATACATTCTAAAAATATTAGGTTCAGAAATGGTTAATCTCAAAATCAAAAGTAATTTAAAAAGGTAACATTTACTCTTAATTAAGATGGGACTTGAGAAACCATGAAAATCTAACGATAAAGAGTGATAAATTCTAAATTGTAGCTTTTTTTTTTTTTTTTGGTCGATGGATTAGACAACCCCCAATCCTAGGTTACACAACACACACACCCACTCACACACACTAAAGATTCTATGACTATCCAGCTATGGCTGGGATTCGAACCTGAGATGTGGCTTCTGTGAGGCCAACATATTGGCCATTGGAGCAATGCCTCGGCCACCTAAATTGTAGCTTTGTATCTTTAGAGGTTGTCAAATGTCAAGCCCAGAATTACTATAGCCCCAAGGGGGAACAGGTGCAGTTACAAAGAGGAGAACTTCCAAGTTCCAGCCCAAGATTTTTTACTTTATTGGAGTCTAACGTCCAGCAAAAACCAAACAGGTGGAGGCAAAAATAAAAGGAAGTTATTGTAACCCAAAATTGATAGATTAGTAGATTTTATGCTGCCAGTTTTTTCTTTAACAATGTTGGCTTATTCTAAATTGTGGGAGACTCCAATTCTTGGGCTGTTAAATAAGTGAGCTCAACCCAGGTAGGCCCATTCCGTTTAAATTGAAAAAAATTGATAAAATAATAAAGTAAAAGGATAATCACTAATAAATTTATAATTCTTATCATCCCTGAGCTGAATTCCAATATTCTAATTTAAGAATAATTAAATTTCTTACTTTATCATCTTATTAATATTTTTTTCGTAATACTGATTTATTAAAAATTAGTATATAACTAGTGTTTTTGCCCGTGATAACATTACGGAAATATGAATATCTTTTAAAATTATATCGTTTTTGTCATGATATTATATATTATAGCACAAAAGATTTATAGAATTAAACTACTTTTACAAAAAGATCGTAGGGGATAAAAGTTTCCGTCGACTAAGAAGAACATGATCTCCCTTGATTAAAAAAATTAAATAATAAACTTTTTAGTTATTATTTTTATGTGAAAGAGTTTAATTTTTTTACTAATAATTAATGTTAACATTTATTATGAAAAAATTTAATATATATACTTTTACATTTGATTAGGTGTTAAGTTTATTGCATAAATAAAAATAATTAATTTTCATACTTGTTATTTAAAAATAATATTTTTTTCTTTATATATATAAATATAATTAGATATTAGTATATAAAAAATTTTATATTGATAGTTATAAAATTAACTCAAAATTAATTTTTTTGAAATAATTGAATCTTGATTCTAATTATTAATCACAACATTAGTATTCTCTATAAATGATATGTAATAAATATTTGAAGGAAGAGAAGTGAAAATATCATTTAGAAAAATTAATGGTAAAAATTTAAAACTAAATAAAAAAGCTAAAAAAGTATAATAATAATAATAATAATAATAATAATAATAATAATAATAATAATAATAATAATAATAATAATAATTTTTTATGTGAATAATATTGTGTGATTATTTTTTAATTATATTTAATTATAAATTTAATGTATTTTTTATAATTTTATGAATTTATTTGAATTATTTTATTTTATTAAAAATTAGTAATAAAAATAATACATTTTAAATTTAGATTTGTCTTCATGTTTTAAAATTTAAATTATAATTTATTTTGTTTTTTTTTCTTTTTACTTTTTATACTATCAAACATAATTTACTTAAATTGAAAACTTAGAAAAGCTAAAATAATTAATTAAACAAAGAAAATTTTAAATTAAATCGGCTAAAATGGAGGCTTTTTTTGTGACTTAAAATGGAGGTATTTAAATTGGTAGAAAAGTTTGCTTTTTCACAAATTATACAGATGAAATTTTTTAACTTTCTCATTTTTATGTACCAAGTTTTTAGCATAAAAAATCACTCATTTTAGATAGATCAACAAGCCAACCTAACCCTATTTTTTTTTTTTATCTATTTAGGCTTAAACATATTTTTGAAATTCAAACTTGTATCATCATTTTTTATAGAAAATCAAACTCTAATTATTTGTTTGACAATTTTTTACACGTCGTGAGTCTACTTTTGCTCATCACATATGAAACCTAAAACGTATAGTGCAAGTAGTTCCGATGTTGGACCAACAATTTATACAGATTTTATGTGCAAACAAAAGAAATTAGATCTTATTTTTATGTTTCCGATTCCTCCTCATTGCCGTACAAATAGAAGAAAAAAATGACAGACAGAATTTGAAAAAAAAAATTTATTGGTTTATATATAAAACAACACCATATTTATTCACATAGCGTATAGCAGATGTACAGAGCAAGTTTTTAGAAAAGCAAAGGTAACAACAAATTTATGAGTCTGCATAACCTATTGGCCTGAATGTCCAGAAGTGGAATTAGATAAAATATTAAGAAGGATTAAAAATTATTTGAGTAATTATCCAAATCAGTTTTTAAAAATTTTAGAATTGGATATTTTAGTCTTTAAGAAAAATTAATACACAGATCAATCTCCAAGGTTTTACTTCCACAGACAAATCAGTTCCCAATTCATTTTCCGGCAGAGTAATTATCCAAATTAATCTCCAAAAATTTTAAAAACGGACATTTTGGTCCCCAAGAAAAACAAATGTACAAATCAGTCCCTAACGTTTCTCTCTATTAGACATAATAGTCTTCCGTCCAAAAATAAAATAAAATAAAATAATTATTATTATTATTAATTGTACAATAATATTATACTATATTTTTTGTATTTTTTGGACAAAAATAATAATAAATTTATTCATTATATATATATATATATATATATATATATATATATATATATATATATATATATATAGTCACTCATCAACAACAACAACAACAATAATAATAATAATAATAATAATAATAATAATAATAACTAGAAATTATTTTACAAAAAATTTAAGATTAAAATTCTTTGATATTTTTGTATTTAATATAATTAAAAGATGTCCTATATAAAAAAATATATATGTGTTTGTATTAAAAAATATTTATTATATATATATATATAGTCACTCAATAATAATACTAATAAAAAGTTATTAGAGATTATTTTACAAAAAATTCAAGGTTAAAACTATTTGATATTTTTGTATTTAATATAATCAAAAGATGTACTATTTTAAAAAATATGTTTATATTAAAAAAATATGTATTTACTATAAATCTAAATTAAAATCTTTTTTTAATACATAGTTTTTAATACAAACATATATTTTTTTTACATAGGACATCTTTTAATTATATTAAATACAATAATAATAATAATAATAATAATAATAATAATAATAATAATAATAATAATAATAATAATAATAATAATAATTAGAGATTATTTTACAAAAAATTCAAGATTAAAACTATTTGATATTTTTGTATTTAATATAATCAAAAGAGATACTATTTTAAAAAATATGTTTGCATTAAAAAAATATGTATTTAATATAAATTCAAATTATATTCTTTTCTTTTAATACATATTTTTTAATACAAACATGTATTTTTTTTTTACATAGGACATCTTTTGATTATATTAAATACAAAAATATCAAATAGTTTTAATTTTGAATTTTTTATAAAATAATATATTATTATTATTATTATTATTATTATTATTATTATTATTGAGTGACTATATATATATATATAAAAGAATTTAATGAATAAATTTATCATTATTTTTGTCCAAAAAATACAAAAAATATAGTACAAATATTATTGTGTAATTAATAATAATTATTTTATTTTATTTTATTTTTAGACGGAGGACTATTATATCTAATAGAGAGAAACGTTGGGAATTGATTTATACATTAGTTTTTTTTTTGGAACTAAAATCTCCGTTTTTAAAATCTTTGGGAACTGATTTGGGTAATTATTCTGCCGAAAAATGAACTGGGGACTAATTTGTCTGTTGGAGTAAAACCTTGGGATTGATCTATATATTAATTTTTCTTGGAGACTAAAATGTCCAATTTTAAAATTTTTAGGGACTGATTTGGGTAATTACTCAAATTATTTTTACAATAAAATAATACTAAAATTTTTTTTAGGAAAATTAAACTAAAATATGTGTATAATTTATATGAAAAAAGTTAAAATTTAAGAGGCGATTATCTCCTTTTTTCACTATGACACTCTACCCCTGACCAAAAAAGTTTTATTTGTAAAGTTTTTTTTTTTTAGATTCATACAAATTATTATATTAAAAAATTGTGTAATCACCAAAATTCTATATAAAATATTCTGTTATTATCCGTGCATAATAAACATTTTTTAAAACCATCTTAGTGGTAATAAGGCTTTAATTTAGAATTTTCTATGCGTTACTCTAATGAATTAGGTGTAAACAACTTTAAAAAATGCGTATACTCTCGTAATCAAATAGCAACATGTAATGGTGGATACTACAATGAAGATGGCATAATTATTTTCATATGAGTATATTTCTTTTTGACCTTTGGATGATGGATTGTATGGTTAGATTTTGATATTTATAAAAGTGTTGTTTTTGTTTAAAGTGTGGCTAAATAAATAAACCACACTTTTAACCAAAGCATCTTCATAAGAAGATATTTTTGCCATCTTCATAGTAGTATCCACCACATGTAATTCGTCAAAGTTTTATGTCCATTATTTTGTCTTTTATTAGAGTCCCTTTTTCATAGCATAGTAGTAGTAGACAACACAACCAAATTTGTGGAGCAAGTCATTATCTTATTTAGCTGAAATTGAATAAAATTAATGTCAATGTGTTGCGTGAGCGCTTCAGCCATGTCTCATATACCAACACGCCCTCTTGTGCGACCTGACTTGCACGTTTTAGTGACATTATTATGAAGCAAAAGGAAAGTGAATGAATTCACAAATTTGACGAGCATGTATGTTCATACTTTCATACTGAGGCGAATTACAAAGTGGTAGATAGCTGATGTGTTTGAATTTCGCACGTGAATTGATAGATGTTGCTGTCCTGGTTAGAGATACTTAGATTGATATGATGATGAAGTGACGAACCTCGACTAAGTTTTTATAATAGTCTCTGAGAATCGCGATCTGCATCAATTAGTCTCTGAGATTCTAATTGTACTATTGTCGTTCTTGAGATTGAATTCTGGGTACCATAGTGGTTCCTCGACTCTTTCCCAACAGTAACTCAGCAAATGACGTTGTTTGCTTTTGACTCTCAATCAAAATGTGTGCAAATTATTTACATGCCCACAACTATCAAAACGATGACGTTTCAAATTTGATTGGACACCAAAAACAAATAACATCGTTTTTCCATTGTTCAACATCACAAGGGAGTACTAGCTCATCATTCCGTTTGCTGAGTTAATGCCGAAAAAAGATCGAGGGATAACTACAGTACTCAAAGCTCAATCTCAGGGACGATAAAAGTACAGTTGGAACCTCAGAGATTAAATCGGTACACAACGTGAATCTCAATGATCACTTTTGGGATTTAGTTAATGAACCTCAGTAGGTATTTTATAATGTCGAACAAATTATATCATGGCAGACATAAGAAGCTTGAAAGAGAACAAAGCCTTCATATTAGCCCAATGACCATTATCAACACGTTTTAAGTTCAAATTTGTATCCTTGCAAACTTCCACCATAACCAACCATGCTTTGTCATTATTCTTTGTTCCATAATCATTAACCACTATATGCATAATGTTATCAAAACGTTTTTTCGGTGTGCATCATATTTAGACATTGATAAATCAAGTTTTCCTTCCAATAAGATAATTCTCAAATATGTTTTGTTTGGTCTAGATATGCATTCTATTATAATCCGGAATACTCACAACTTTTCTATTATCTAAAATTCTAAGAATATTACGCACTTGGTGTCAAACTTCTATGTGGCTCAACCTAAAAGGAGTATCTTCCCTCTCAGCTTCATTCTTCTTAAAAGAATCCTTGTTCCTTTGGAAAGGATGATCACTATAAAGAAACATTCGACGACAATCAAACTAGGAATTTTTATCCGTCAAAATTTAACCAAAATGACTTAATATCTTCAAACAAATGAGACACGACAACCTACCTTAAATCATTTAACCAGACAACATCAAACACGTTTAGAAATCATTGATGGTCCACAACTCCACATCAAGGTTGCATATATTAAAAGTTTGTCTTTGTTAAAATATCATAAGTTTCTATACTAACATTCTATAGCACTTTCAACACATCCACTAAAGATTTCAAGTAGACATCAATTTTGGCTTTAGGGTTTTGTAAACCAAGTATAATGTAAATTAGAAACATATAGGGATCCTTTATGCCTACTTCTATGGTAGATTATTGTTTGGAGTAACAATTATGGGCCAACAAGAATATGAATTCCCAAAGATAGAGTCGGGTGTGAATAGATCAAGACACGTCTAATATAATGTTTCTAAGCTCAATAGCGAAATTCAAATACATTCAGCCGAAGTGTGACCATGCTTCACTGTACGGGGGATATGTCATAACACCATCGTCTCTCCTATTTTATTGTGCCATGTCAGATATGTGGCTGAAGTCATGGAAGCATACAATCTTTTAAGTCTAGGATAACCGGCAAGTAATGCATTCTCTTTAGTGGATTTATCTTCATCCTACACTTTTCTAACCCTCTGTTTTCTCTGTTTCATACCATGGGTCTTGCAAAATTTACAAAGAGTGAGATGTTCATTTGTTTTCTGTTATAACAACTATTTGAGCAATAATCAATTTTCATTTATTTCAATCCTAATTTGGAAGCTAACTTCTTGTCCTCATAATAATTTTTAGGAATGTCACTTGTTCCAGGCACTAATTCATTTATTAGTGCATGTATCGCACTGGTTAAAAGACTCTTGGATTTAGTTACCTTTACACTTAATACTCAACATCCTAAACATGCAAGATAATCTAGAACGAATGCAACCTTCTCGTAGTAGTTTTGTAATAGCTTCTAAGAGATCACAAAACTTAGATGCTTCCAAATTAGGATCTTCTTTGACATTTTCAAATTAGTAACTCCTATTTCATTGAAAAACCATCTCATTATATCTAGGGTAAACTACCAAAATCCTCCCATTTTTAACACGCTGATAAAAATATCTATCTTCCACTTTTATTAACGACAAAAAATGTCCTTAAATCATTTTAAAATGCGACAAAATACCTAACGTTAAATATGTGTTCTAAAAAAATATTTTAGAGATTGAATTTTGATACAAATTTTTTCAAGTATGATTAGAAAAATGAGACATTTTTATCCTTAAAATGTAGTGATTTTATGCTACGTAGATTTTTTTGTGATTTGTTTTTGTTAAAGACCAAGAAAAATGAAAAAAAATTCTAGAGATCAAATTTTTATCTTGTTTTATGTACTTTCTAAATAATTATCCAAATGTTCTTATAAAATTTTGGATCAAATACATAAGAGGTTTGTCAAATACAAAAGTTATTTGTCACTTATAAAAAAATATTCTTTTTGGTTATTTTTATCATGCTTTATAATATTCTGAAGATTTTTTTATCTACGTTTTCAAAAATCAGAGGCAGTTTTAGTGGTTTACCCTTATATCTATCGTGATTAACATCTCAATTAACACCTTCCATGCTAACGTCTGTTAAGTTAGACCTCCTTGACGAACATTCACCCTGATTAGCTACCAACGCGAAATCATTGATCCATCTATATCAACTTTTCTATGTTCAGTCCACATCCAATATTCAAGTTTGAAACCATGTGAATACAAATGATTGTTTATATTGCTAGGACCTAGAAACTTAGTGAGACGACACTTACTACACAGACACTTAAAAAAATCTCTCTAACATAAAAGATTCAATGTTCAATATATGTGCAACAAAAACCTCCATACAATAAAAATACTCAAGTTTAATTCTCTTCATCGTCTCCCATATCGTACATTCACAAACGATGAAACGAAATCATAATTCCAAAAATGGCAAACAACCTAGACATCAATAACATCATCACTTTAAACACTTTTTAGAAAATTTCTAGAGGTTTTTCTTAAATTAGAGGCCTTCACCAAACATAATCTCAATTTTCACAAAGTTCACAATTTCAATAATAGCTTAGATATTTACGAAAATTTAAATATTTTTTAAGAAATTTCGGCAAAATTTTCTCCTAAATTAAGAAATTCTACCAAACAATAATCTCATTTTTCACAAGGTACAACAATTTAAACAAGCATTCAATTAAATAATTCCTAATCGTTTCATTGCGCACCTCTTATCAAGGTTCTGAAAACTGGTTTGAACCGGCCGATTGAACCGTGAATTGGTGAAAATAACGATTCAATTAGATGTTATAACCAAAGTTTCAGAAATCGCAGTTGAACCACCAAATTAGTCAAAAATCGGTCGGTTGAACTGAACCGTAACCCAGACGATTTTCACCCAAAAGTCAAAAACCGCGCCACTTGGGTCTAGAGGAAAGGAACCCTAACCCAAAACGCACATCCATTCTCCCATAGTCATAGACACTCAGCCACTCTCCTTCTCCTTCCTATCATCGAGCTCCTCCCTCACTTCTGTCCAGCCACTGCCCTACTACCGCCGCCGTTACAACTTTTGGAAGCTTCTTCCATCGTGCAGCCACTGTTCAAAATTTGAACTTCGAAGCTGCCATCGCCACTGCAACAGGTCTCGCCTCCTGCCTCTCTAGCGCAACCACTATCCCACCGGCGCCAGCTTTGTTCTACCACACTCCTGTCCTTCAGTCGCATCAGCCCTTCCGTTGTGCTCCATGTCCCTTGTGTGCTCATTCTACTGCTCTCTTTTAGGTATTTTTGTTTTTTTTTTTATTTTAACTGTAATTATTGTTACAGTTAAAATTCAATTGATGTGATCCTGCTCCAAGTTTTACAAATTTCAAGTATTGAATTAAATAATAGTGTAAAACAATTTTATAATAAGATTATAGATCTTACCATAGTGTTGTTGATTTTAGCAAGAAAAAGCGGGAGTATCTAACTATAGTTTGAGTTTCTACGCCCCTGGCTTCTTGCAAAACTTGCATTACTTGGCTAGTGTTTAATGTTATGGTTATACAGTTATATGAAAATAGTAAGTATATACACTATATATCTTAATCTTAAGAACCAAGAGACTTTTTTGTTTTGGGTAATGCAGTATACCCATAAATTGAAATACTTAAGTTAAAATTCACATAAATGTCCAGATTACACGTTTGTTAAGCTAACGAGAACAAATTTATAAGCGTTTAATGTAACGGCCTAACTTTCAGCACGTCATGATTGTACCAAAAGTAAGGCGTTACTAACCTAATTCCCTTATTATCTATTTAATATTGATTCCCAAATTTTTAAAAAATTCTACTTTAACCACTTAACTTTTAGAAATTCCATTTTAACTCCCAAATTTTTTTAATTAACTTTCAGCCTGAAAACTTTTTCTTAATTACAATTTGGCCACGAAATAATTAAAACATGAGGGTTTGGTGTTCTTAGGCTGCGTTTATTTCTGAGAACAGGACGGGACAAGACACTGAGAATAGGACAGGACAAGACACTGATGAACAGAGACACAAAATTTTGTGTTCTTGTATTCTGTTTGGTGATAAACTAGAACAAATTATGAAAATCTAATTTATTCTCATTTTTTTCATTCAAAAAATTTGAGATGAAAAATATAATAATAAAAAATATAATTATAAAAAATTAACAAGAATAATAAAAGAAAAAATAAAAAATAAGTTGTGTCCTCTGTTAGTGTCTTCGTGTCCTTCCTGTCAGAATGGACACAAAATACACTAATTCAGTGTCTCTGGACACATTGTCTCTGTCCATGTCTCCTCTGCCAAACACGATTTTGTGTCTCTGTGTTCCTGTCTCAGTGTCCTGTCTCTATAAACAAACGCAGCCTAAGAAACCAAATCAAACTCATCAAAATTACTTGATTTTTACAATCTTTTCGATAACCGGTTTTTACCCGATTTGTTCTCAAACCAAAGAGAAATATTTCAGCCATCATAAACACATCAAAATACATCAATTAAGCTTGAATTGAAGCCTTGGAAGCTCACGGTTCAACAGCAGCAGTAGTGACTTCCAAGCCACTTGAATTCCAAGCTTAATTTCATCAAAGAAACATGATCAAATCAACATATAAATACTCAATTTCAATCACTGAACAACCAATCATCAATCAAATTTCAAGAACACAATTATTCTTAATTAATTTACCAACTTCTACTTCCATACAAGAATCACAACAACCAAACTTCTAGGGAAGATTTCTGACCGGACAATTGAAGAAGAAAACGTAAAAAATCGGCTACTCCACCTTCTCCTCACTTTGGTCGAACCATGCAAGCTTGGGAGAAACTCCACCGTTGATTTATCCCAAATAAAAATGACGTCAATGTGAAGAGGAGGAAGATACGAACATTTTAATTTGATTAATTTTTTATCAAAGTTATGAGACTCAAAAAATCAAGTTTGAAAAGTTATGGTTTCATGGTTTTCTCTCTATCTCACTCACGGTCTCTCTCCCTCTTTCTTTTCCTTTTGGTTTCAGCCAAGTGAAGAGAATAATGGGCTGATGATTAATGATAATAATGATGAGGTGTCTTAAGAGGGTTGGGTGTCGTGATTATTGGCTACATAGCCAGCGATTCAAGTTATAAATATCTTAAACGGATAATTATAAAAGCTTGTGTGTGTGTGTGAATATATATATACGAGTTACTAATATAAATGACATTAGTCACATGACGATCATAAGGATAGAAGATATATAATAAAGCATTAACAAAGTTAAGTTAATCAAAGAGTACCAATATTTACCCATATCGGCAGATTTCGAACTCGATAATAATATTATTAAATAAATCTTTATTTTAATTAAATCAGATAAAAATAAAATATCAATATAATAATAATAGTAATAAGAATAAGTTTATCTTTTCTCAAACGATCTTATAATAATAAAAATTATATAAAAATCTTAATTAATTTAAACCTCAGTTATCATACGATAAATTTAAGTATTCTTAATAAAATAAATTCTAACAATAAAATAATAAAAAAATCAAACTTAATAAAATAAATTATAATTTATTTATATTTAGATTTTCAAAAATGCAAGTCGTTACATTTAATATAATCCCTGAATTGTTGATCATTAAAGAAAAACAAAATCCATGAAGTTATTAATTATGTTCGAGGTATAATCAATGAAATTATTTAGAGGAGAATCGAGATTGATGTAGCAAAATATAGCAAGTGATTCGATGAGTTTCTAAAACTAGTTTTTTTGAAGTGATATTTATTCAAAGAGTCTTTATACTGTACAGATGAAAATTTATATAGTATGTCTATGTCCAGAGATTTGTTTTTGAGTGTTTTTTCTTTGACACCTGCAATGAAAAATGAGCATTTTGTCTTATAAATGAAAGATGACTTGCAGTTTAAGTTTTGGAAGGAGCTTAGAAATGAGTGGAACTGACTTATTTGATTGCAGAGTTTAATATACAAAATAATTTATTGGATTGTATTGTTGACTGTTGAGATTGTATTGTTGTTGTGATATTGTTTTTATCACATGCAGTGTTAAAAGCTTGCAACTTATGATCATTAACCAAATGAAGGAAGGGATCAACCTGAATATATAAAATGAAATCATTAACCCAAAATAGACGAATCTTGATGTTGAATATAATTGACTGGTTTATGTTACTTGTCAAGCATACATAATATCTACTATTTGGCGCAGGATAAAGTGCAGAAGGGAAGGAGGAATCCGATTCACGATCTCTGGTTCTGGGATCTTCATTTCTGTGCTTATTAGAGTTTTACATGTAAAAGTTAGTTATCAAGAATCTGTTATGTAAAGTCTTGTATACAAGCGTAGGATATATATTTGACAATCTCAAAGTAAAAAAATAACAATACTCATTTTCAAATAATCATTCAATACATTCATATCAGTTTTCATTTTCCGCATTTCTCTCTGCTCTCTTTGCTCACGCTTATATTCCTTTATGGTATCAAGAGTGCACAAAATCCATGGCTCAAATTGAAAGTATTCAAACCAATGATGATGATGCTAAATCAACACCAGCAGCTTCTACTTCATCAAATTCCAAGGATAAACCATTCAACATTCCACTAGCTGAGAAATTGTGTGAAACCAACTTCTTGACCTGGAGACATCTTGCAACCCTTTCAATCTACGGGTAGGAACTTGAAGATCACCTGGATCAAAGTAAAATTCCTCCACGCTATGATAACCCTGTAGATGAAGCCAATAAAAAAGAATCCAAGAAACACAAAGTATGGAGAATTGATTATTACAATGTTACCTCTTAGTTATTTGCTTCAATGGATGACTCGTTCAAACATAGAGTAATCGGGTGTCACCTTGCTCGTGAGATATGGAGCAACATTCATACATTTTTTGCTTCCCAAACTAAAGCTCGTGCTCGACAATTACAACTGCAACTACGATCAGTCAAGAAACATTAGAATGAAGTCAAGCGAGTACTTCGTTACTTGGCAGGTACGCTTCACACATGCTTAGAATTTTATCCTTCAACTGACTTAAGAATAGCTACTTTTGTAGATTCTGATTGGGCTGCGGATATGGATGATCAAAAATTTATTTCTAGTTACTGTGTTTGTTATGGTTCCAATCTTATCTCTTGGAAGTGCAGCAAACAACCTATTATCAGCCACAGCCCTACAGAGGCGTAATTTCGCACGTTAGCAGCTGTGTGTTGCAAAGTTGATCTAGATTCAGAATCTACTAATCGAAATTCAGCAATCGTATTGTACATCACCTATTGTATTTTGTGATAACATGTCTGCTGTGTTGTTGGCGTATAATCTAATCCTCCATGATCGCACTAAGCACTTTGAGCTTATTCTTTACTTTGTTCGAGACAGAGTCATCGAGGGTCAAATAGCAGTCACTCACATTCCTTCCAGTGAGCAAATAGCATATATCTTCACTAAACCTCTCTCCAATTACTTATTTGAGAAGTTTTTTAGCAAACTCATATTGTCCACTAAGCCTCCCTAAGTTTGTCAGGGGATATTAGAGTGTCACATGTAAAAGTTAGTTATCAAGAATCTATTATGTAAAGTCTTGTATACAAGTATAGGATATATATTTGACAATCTCAGTGTAAAGAAATAAGAATACTCATTTTCAAATAATCATTCAATACACTCATATCAGTTTTCATTTTCCTCTCTTCTCTCTGCTCTCTCTACTCACGCTTATATCCCTTTACTGTTGATCAGCAATGTGGCTGGGACAAGAGACATTGTTGCCGGGTTCAAGAATTGGCTGGCTTCCTATGGGCAGGAATTGGGGCCAAAATTGGCATCTAAGCGCCTTACTACAAAACTAACCTCTTTCTTTCGAGGTTACTGCCAGTGATGGTGCCCTCAATGAGTTATGCTTGGTAGTTACCAAGTACCAATATATTAGTCTAAGTGGAGAACAAATTGAAATTAAGAATCATCATTCTCACACAATCTTTGGTGCAACACAATTCTTGATCCACTCAAAAAATGAGATATTAAACACAAATGTGACATATTATCAATAATTTTTTTGTTATTTGATTTTTGAGTTTGTATTTAAATGAGATTATAATATTGTGATTTTTGTAGTTTTTTAATTTGGATGATATTTTAAAATTTATATTAGACTATAATTATATTTTAATGTGTTTATTTATATTTTATTTATTATTTTATTATAAAACGATTTTTCAGTTGAACCATAATCGAACCGGTTAAACCAATAAATCAGTAGTTAGAGTAACTCGATAACCGGTTTAGTTTTCAGAACCTTGCCTCTTATTACTCCACAATTTCTAGCAAACAAAGGGTCAAGAAAGAGCCACTTGACATTCTTCTCTTACTTCCATTCTACAAATCTATCTTAAAAAAATTAAATCCAACATAAATTCAAAATTTCTACAACTCAAATAATTTCATGGTAGATAACCAACCTCAACTCCAAGACACAACAAAGCAAGGAGAGACGTATACACACGAACTAAGATCCAATTGGTCTAAGAGAAACCATCACAATCCTACAATTTAAATCTAATTAGAGAAGCAACAAAAAATTATTAATTAAATATCTAATAAAATTAGAAAAAAATACAGTTACAAATATCTAATTTTACCAAGTAACTAAATTAAGAAAAAAGAAACACCCATGTTAAATAAAATCAAACACAGCTAAATATCACTGCCAATTTTTTAATGGTTGCCTATGATGCATATTTTTTTCCACATAAACGTAGCTTAAATGCCATTGAGAATACTCGAATTTTTTGTCACATAAACCGTAACACAATATAGTAACATTGCCAATTAATAATAAATTCAAATAAATAGTTTTAAAAATTGAAATTAATGTTTATCTTTGGTGTTGATGGCTGTTAGAAATAAGAAACTAAACTAGAGGAAGGATTTGTGAGTGTAATCAAGTTGTCTAGAATGATACAATATAAAATGGTATTTATAGGTACTAAGAGAATCGTAATAATAAAGACGTAATATTCTATAATAAATATTCAGATATACTAAATAATTCTAATTGATTCTAATTGATCCTAATTATATTCTAACATCCCCCCTCAAACTCAAGTGACAACTTGAGTTTGAAACATATTTAAAACAACGAAATAAAAAATGCATAAACTAATAGAACAGATGCAGACGAAACTGCCGGAAGAAAGCACAGACGAAACTGCCACTATCGAAAGGAAGCGCAGATGGAACTTCCGCTGTCTAAAAGAAGCGCAGATGGAACTGCCGCTGTCTGAAAGAAGCGCCGATGGAACTGCCACTGTTTGAAGGAAGTGCATATAAAACTGCCGGAAAGAAGTGCAAATGAAACTGTCGGAAGGAAACGCAAACGAAACTGCCGAACGGGAAAGCAGACAGAACTGCAGGATGGGAAAGCAGATGAAACTACCGCAAGAGTGGACAAAAAATTCCTGAAAAGATGGCGAATTGTCGGAAAAAAGCATTAACAAAAGAGAAGGGAAAAAATGGCACAGAAGAAAAATATGGTTATTTCACCAGAAGAAAAACAACTTATCCTCCTCAATGAGGATACCATGGCTCTGATACCATGGTAGAAATAAGAAACTAAACTGGAGGAAGGATTTGTGAGTGTAATCAAGTTGTCTGGAATGATACAATATAAAAGGGTATTTATAGGTGCTAAGAGAATCGTAATAATAATGACGTAATGTTCTATAATAAATATTCAGATATACTAAATAATTCTAATTGATCCTAATTATATTCTAACAATGGCAATGGTGGTCACTGGAATAAAGTTGGGAGGATCGCTTCGAGCTCCAGTGGTGGCTGAGAGATTGGCACGGTGACTGGAAAGAAAGGGAAGGAGAAGAAAGATGAGAGCAAAAGCTAGGTAGGCCTTTGTGTAGTAAGCTCCGACGACGGGAGCGAAAGGGATATGGTATGATGGCTGGGAACAGGGGGAAAAAGGGAAAGAAAAGGAAACATGAAGATTGTGGGTAACGCTTTGCGACAAATCGAATGACACTTACAATGACATAGATGACAGCGAAATCGGATAGAGAGGAAGGCGGCTATATGTGAAGGAGGGAAGAGGGAGGAAAGAGGATGGAAGGATTTGGGTTTCAAGAAGAAAGAATAAAAGGGGGAGGTGATCTAGTTTTAAATTTAGCTCAACATTACATTAGATTTTGCGTCGGATAATTTCAATGATAATGAAACAATCACTAAATGAAATGCAACGTTTAATTTTTTGTCAAAATCCACTTTAATATACAGTCAAAATTTTGGAAGGTTTTTCCGATTGTAATTTTGCCCCCAATTTGAAGGATGTTTCGTGCCAATTTTATCATTGGAATAAGCATTGAATTTGGAAATTCGACAATAACATTCTCCAAATTAGATACCACCACGTTACTCTCGGATTTTTCTACGGCAAATTTGATGCCTCTGAGTATGTTTCTGGTAGTGATGTTAAGACTTTGAGAATGATGGTGGTGTTGTCTTTTGCAATTAGCGTTGGTGTTAGTCTTAGTGTATGTTTGTTAGGTTTCTTATTAAAGAAATAAATGTTTGTGTACATTTGATTCATTCACTGAAAAAAAAAGAGAGGAGAATATAGAGATGAATGTGTTATCTTCATTTTCAGAAATAGGAATTTATAGTGTGAGATGGATTAAATTGAGTCCAATCAATAAATTAGTGACACCATTTTAATCATATTTATATAGTGTCTACGTCCATTTAGCGTGCGTTTGGTTGGTGTCCATGTGCACCAAAGACATAGACACGGTGGTACATGTCCATCATTTATTTGCTGAGACGCAAATTTTTAATGGACAATGTGACATACAAGTGTACATAAAATACATATTTTCAGTGTCTCATATTTAAGCTGAGACATTGAGACACACTTTATAAGACACAACATTTTACATTTTTATCCTTTTTTTTGAAATACCAATTATGTACCTTTTAGTTCATGTAACCCTAACCACTTTTTTCCCTATTATCTTCTTCATTCTGGGTTTCCAACTCCAGAATGGTGGAAACCTTCCAACATCCACGTACATTCCTCTTCCCTTCTCCTTCCTCTATCCTCCTTTTTCCATTGTTGTGTCCCTCCATCATCCCTCATCCCTCATCCATTTTCTTCTGCCACTATCTTCTTCCCTCTATCACTCTTTCCTCTACCACCGCCACTGCCTTCACTCTTTGCCACTCATCCAGATCCGTCACCTACTACTGTAACAGTAGCAGCACCATCGTCATGCAGTTCTCACAGAACAACAGAATCGTAGTGGCCTCACCGTCTAGCTGTAACGAGATAGTAAGTCGCGGCGCCATCGCGGAGCCGTCATCGTCCACCTCTCGCGACCCCGCATCTCGCAGCGCCCACTCCTCCCAACATAGGAACACTCGCAGCGCTGTGCCTATTCGCCTTTTTTCGTTTTGCAACTCCCATTTTCTTCTAGCAACTCGCGGCCGCTATTATCTTCTTCTGCCCTTCTATTGTCGTCAGCGCCATCTCTCTCATTCTCTTGATTTTTTTTAATTTGGTTTATTGTTATCGTGATTACTGTCTTACCTCTCTCTGTTATTTTTTTAGATATATAAATGATTATTGTTAAAAAATTTATCACAATTTTTTTTGTTAATTATAAATGATGATGATAAATCTGATATTGGTACTAATGATGGTTATAGATGATGGTGGTGATTGTAAATGTTAATAGTAGTGGTGGTAATGGTGTTATTGATGAGGGTAAATTTGGTATGTTGATATGAATGTAAATTTAATGTATTATTATGTATATTGTTACCACACACAATAAAAAATGTGTATATTTATATCTATATATTATTATATCTTTGTGTTTTTGTCCATTACTTTATGTCTTTGTTATTAAACAATTCAACTCAACAATACAGTATTTTTCATTAAGAATGATAGAGATTCACAAAAGTTATTTTGTCTGTATAAATTTAAAGACTATTTTAAATATTATTTCATTAAAAATATTTTTTTTAGAAGACTAGTAAAAAATTTTCATTTTCAATGACGTATCTTGCCAATATATTTTTTTTAAAGAAAAAGTCTAACTCTTTTAATTATCATCGTTTTTATGCTTAGTTTTATTATATTCATATGTATAATTAGGTGAATTTTATGGTGTAAAAATAAAATATTTTCTACACATGAGAAAATTAACGTGGCATGGATTTAAGAATGACACCTATTTTTTGTTATTATTGTTTTGTTCAGATTTGATAGACAAATACATAAAAGTTCATATTTTGTCTTTTTCAATTAAATACATTAATTCTAATAAAACATTAATTATAAATATATTTTTGTTGTATTGGACCAAAGAAAAATAATAATTTTTGGGCTATAATAAATTGTTATTAAAGGAACATATTTTATTGTGTTTACTTTATCAATAAAATTAATTAATTTTCATTAAATATTCTAAGTATGCGATAAATAATATTAAATACTATAAACAATAAATATTTAAAAAATAAACATTCAAATTCAAAGTTTAGTCTCTAAATTATTATGTATAACACTGAATTTTTTTAAAAATAATAGGTGTTATTTTTATTTTGTATAAGAAAATAATAGGTGTTATTTTTATTTTGTGAGAGTAATTTTAAAAATTTTTGTCATTTGATTTATGAATGGCTAATTTCTATATATGGAATTATTGTTGTATTATTCTCGGTTATGTAGAAGTGGTATGTTTTAATTTAGTATAGATGTAATCACAAATCAAAAAGTCTTATTTGTATTTTAAAAATTAAAAAAAAGTTCATCAATTGAATGATCAGATTTGTGTAAGTTCACAATTTAGAGGGTCGATTTTGTATTTTAAAAAATTTTAAAAATTAAAATTCACAAATTGGAACATCAGATTTATGTAAGTTCATGAATTATTTATTTTTAAAATTAATTTATAATATTTTGATTTATAGTATGAATAATAATTTATTTAAAATTACAAATATAACAAAGTTAAATTTAAAAAGATGAGAAAAAAATTTAAAAGAACAAAACTGGAGTTTGAAACATAACTAAAATTATTTGCGTATAAATATTTTTTAAAATGTTTAATATTTAAAATTATTTTATATATATGAATATTTACTTATGTTCCAGTTTTGCATATGAATATTTTCTCATCTTTTTAAATTTAACTTTGTTGTTATATTTATAATTCTAAATAAATTATTATTCTTACTATAAATCAAAATATTATAAATTAATTTAAAAAAATAAATAATTCATAGACTAAAATTTTTTTTAACTAATTCATAAATCAAATGATAAATTTTTTTTTAAAGGTACTCTCATAAAATAAAAATAACATCGTTAATTTCTTATACAAAATGTAAGAAAAATTTAATATTATTTACAAATTTTTTTAAAAGTACTCTCACAAAATAAAAATAACACTTATTAATTTCTTATATAAAATATAAGAAAAATTTAGTATTATACACAATAATTTAGAAACTAAATTTTAAATTTGAATATTTATTTTTTTAATATTTATTATTTATAGTATTTAACATTATTTATGTATACTTAGATATTTAATAAAAATTAATTAATTTTATTGATAAAGTAAAGACAATAAAATATATTTATTTTTTGGTTTAATAAAATGTATTTTTTAATAGTAATCTATTACAGTCCAAAAATTATTGTTTATTTTTGACCTAATACGACAAAAATATATCTATAATTAAAGTTTCATTAGTATTAATATTTAATTAAAAAAAATTTGAACTTTTTATGTATTTGTCTTGTCACATCTAAACAAAACAATATTAGTAAGAGATATCTGTCACTCCTAAATCTATACCACGTTAGTTTTTTTTGTGTAAAAAATTTATTATATACCATAGAATTCACAGTATAATCATACGTCAACATTTTTTGTATAAAAAAAAAGAAAATTAACTAATATTAATTCAAATATAATATAAAAATAAAAAAAGTGATAATCATCTAAATTTTTTATAATTATATATGATAATATAAATCTATTTTCAACATTATCAAACGGGATACAAATTTGCTTTAGGGCAGATAAGACTGATATTATATCATGTGATTAAGTAGTACACAGAGTGTCTCGTTCAAACTTTCATTCTTTTTCCTTTTTTTCTTTTTGATGATCATAAAACTATCTTTATTAATAAATAAATAAAAGCGAAAAGAAACCATAGGCTCTTGCTCTTCGGTTTTTAACCTTTTAAACGTTGAAACAAAGCAAAATCTACCAATAATCGTTGAAAGTCAAAATGGTAACCACCTCATGAAGCGTACAAAACGACATTATCAGCTCCCGTGACTGGTGAAAAGAGTCCGAAGCAGACTCGGAGCTGAGATACGAAAACAAATGCCAATTGAGACCGACTGAGCCACACAGTAGCACGTGGAACGAATGTGCCAAAGATCAAAGTCCACATTCCACAACCACACACGACACAAGCACGCAAGAGCCAGAACCTTGAAGAATACTGAAGAAGATTCATTAATTGGGGAAACGCAAATTTCAATTTCAAGCCGTCATGGAACACGTGTCTCACTAAACTTGCCGACACGCAACTGAATCTGACACAAAAAACACTGGAAGTTAGTAGTAGTGGCAAATAAAGGTTTGGTTTGAGGGTTGAGTTGGTTTGGGTCAGTGTTGTGGTCCTCAAATACAAATAGTACTACTCCTCAAAGTAAAGGAAACTGGCTAGAAAGTGTTTACTAGTTATAACCTATAAGCGCCTTTTAGACAAGGCTAAGGATCAGCATTTAGCAACCGTAATTGACTTCAATTAGCGTAGTTTTCATATTTCCATTATTGCCCCTACAAAAACTTCATTTCACGTATTACGCAGAACCGTTGACAATAAATATGCTCATATATTTAATAATTTTATTTTCTCCAGTAATGGCCACGTGATGTTTTTGAACTTGTGTTTATTAATTTATCCAATTATTTAGTGTGTACTTTCATTAGAGTTTGCAAAACTAAAGTTTATATAAAATTAATTTTATAAATTTAATTTTAATAAAAAATAAATTTGTGTTAACATGATTTATATTTAGTAATTTTGTATCAAAATGAATTATAATAAAATTAATTTTATTTGGATTACATTATTTAAAATTACGTTTAGATAAAAATTATTAAAAAAGACATAAATTTATATCATTTAAAATTATATTATTTTAATATTTTTTTACTATAATTTTTTTAAAATAAATTTAAATTTATTGTTAAAATTTAGTACTCTTTTAATTATAATTTTTTATTGGATTTAATTAAATCCCACCTTCTAATTTACCAAATTTTATGTTGTTTAATTTTGACATATACTTTTGTTAAGGATTTAGTTCAAAATCACATATAAATTTAGTATTATTGTTCTTTTAAAAGTACTTTTTATGTAAGAAATAATTGTTTAATCAAAATATGTTATACTGCAGTACCATTTGATAAGGTTAACTGTATAAAGTATAATCAAATAACAAAATTTGTGTTTTCTTCTCTCTTATTTTCATCCCGTTATTTATGGTTCAACACATTGACCTTAGTTTATTTGACTTAATCAGTTTTTATTTCTATGAGCATGTTCTATTTTAGAATTTTTTAAGTAGCATCACAGACTATAATTTTATCATAATCAGCATAGGAGATCTTTGCAGTGTGAATTAAATTAGTTTTTGAAGAAAAAATTAATCTAATGCAAAGTATATAATTTATTATAGTTTCAATTAAATATTTAATTTTATTTTTAAATTCAATCTGATTCAAACTATTGCGGTTTAATTGAATAAGTTATTCAGTTTTTCAAAAAAAAATTAAAATTTTACTATTAAAAACTAAGAGTAGATTTATGTTGATGAAATAAATAAAAAATAAATACTCTATTCAGTTATTGATTATTTGTTTTAAAAACAAAATATTTCTCTATAATTTGAAAATTTTTAATCAATCTTTAATAATTAAAATAATTAGTCTAAACAATTTCTGTAAATAGTGAATTACTAATATGTCAGGAGCTGTTTAGTCTAGTAACAGGAGTTATTTAGTCCAGTAACATGGGTCATTTAGAACAATTACTTAAATGGTTAAAGACTAGTTAAGAATTTTCTAATAGAAAAAGAGTACTTTATCTTTTAAGCACATAGTTAAGGGACAAAAATGATATTTACTCATAAATAAATATGATTTATATTTACGAGATACTTACTAAAGAATAATAATAATATATGAATAAAATAAAAATATATAATAAATTAAATAATTATATATAAAATTTAGATTTAATAATAAGATAATAATAATATTATATAATATTTTTTATAATTTGAATTAGATTTGTTCGATATTAAGAAATGAAATCAAAATCTGATTGAATAAATATATTTTTTTAAAATAAAATTTAATTTAAATTAGTGTGATTTTGATCTGCATTACTCATAGCACATATGAATATGTAAGTATTTAGCTTTTGAGTTAAACTGTGGTTAATTAGCATCTATCAGGAATTGTAAACTCAACGAGGAGTTTCATTTTGTCTCGCTAATATGAATAGTTATCACTATTTAAAAAACAGAGGTCATTGAGTGAGATCTATCCCTTTTAGAAATTTGATTTAATGATTTTGGCTTCACGGAACTTTATCTCTGTAAACATTAGCAAGGTTAAATTCTTAGAAAAACTAACTTTGATGCTAATTGAAAGGCTTAATTATGATTTTAGTTTTTAAGATATAAATAAAAAAAATTGTGTTTTTAATTTTTTTTGCATATAAAATTGTCTCTAAAGTTTAATTTAATTTTAAAATCGTCTTTTAAATCAAAATATTTTTTTCTTTTTCACCAAATTACCCAGATTTTATTCTTCTTTTTCTTCTTCTCCACCACAGCATCAAAATTAGAAGAAGAAGCGCAACAACAATAAAGAAGAAAAAGCAGAACTAATGTAATAAACATAAAAAACAGAATAAAAAATAAAAGTAGAAATAAAATGGAAAAAATAAAATCAGAAGCAGAATCAGAATCAGAAGAAACAAAATCAAAAGCGCAACAACAATAAAATTATAATCAAAATCAGAAGTAGAAGAAACAAAAACAGAAGAACAATGGAATCAGAATATAATCAGAGCCAACAACATCAGTGGAATTAGAGGCAGAAACAATGTTATTAACAAAATCAACAAATCAACAATGTAATTAATAAAAGCAAAAAATCAGAAGTAGAATCAGAACCCTAGGGAGGACCAGCGACAACGAGGCCAGCAGCAGCAGAGGCAGTGGCGGAGTGTGATGGTGATGAGGCACTCCTCTTCCTCTCCCTGGCCGTGTGTTCACTCTAATCGGAAGTAGAATCAGAACCCTAGGAAGGACCAGTGGCAACGAGGCCAGTAGCAGCAGAGGCAGTGGCGGAGTGCGACGGTGATGAGGTACCCTCTCTCTCTCTCTCTCTCTCTCTCTCTCTCTCTCTCTCTCTCTCTCTCTCTCTCTCTCTCTCTCTCTCTCTCTCTCTCTCTCTCTCTCTCTCTCTGCGAGCTCCTCGATAGCGGCAAGGCGCGGCACAACACCTCCTTCCTCCTCCTCTCTCTAGTGCGTCACAGCCTCGCATTCCCTCTCTCCCTCGCGAGCTCTCCCTCCCTCTGGTTCTGATTCCCGACGGAAACGGCGGCTCCAAGCCTCGCCAGCGTCGTCTCCAAGCCTTGCCAACGTCGTCTCCCCTTTCCCATCTTCCTTTCTTTTCCTTCTTCTTCTTCCCTTCCCCCTTCTTCTTCTTCTTCCTTTTTCCGTGATTCCCTTTCTCCTTCTCGTCCGTTCTCTTTCTCTTTTTTTCCCTTTTTTTTATTTTATAATTTTTTTGTTAGGAGTAATTTAGTAATAAATTTTATGATTTAAGTAAAAATGACGATTTTAAAATCAAGTTAAACCTTAGGGACGATTGTGTATGGAAAAAAAAAGTTGGGACAAAAAAAATTTTTGGCCTATACCTTAGAAACCAAAATCGTACTTAACCCTAATTGAAATGACTCAAATATGTTTATAAGACTGAGGGTTTGAATCATGATTGTAAATTTAATATGAAAAATCGATATCTTAAGGGCTAATCATACTAATAACTTGTGAGCAACAAAGTATAAAATTAGTTAAGATGGATTTAAAAGAAAATTATCTTTCTCAAAAATAAATCTCATACCTTTTAAAAATAGATAGTAAAATTTATAAATATAATACTACAAGATAAAATATCGGCAATTTTTTTGTATTTAACTACAATAAAAATAGATGTTTAGACATTAGTCATTTTATGTTTTATCGTTAAAAAATACTTTTTTAACAGCCACAAAATCCTATAATTTGTCTCTTATTTTCTTTGGTTGAATTCCTCATGTGACATCTGCAAAAAAATTATTCTATGCTAAATTATTTGTGACAAATCAACAAAAAAAATTTCACTATCTTTTTAGTTATGAAATTCAGTTTGCAAGAAATAATGAAGTCTTCGCCGATCTTCACTAAATCGTCCAGTTTTCCATGTTTAGTTATTTTGCGACAATTTTTAAATGTTGTTGATTCATCACCAATTTCTTGTTAAATACTAACAAAAAATATTTCTTACAAAATGATAAAAATTGTAAATTTCGAAGACCAGTATAAGAATTTAGTGGTGAAAAATATAAGAAATTAACTTTTAATTTTTTAATATTAATTGATTTTTTTATTTTAAAAATTTCAAATTTTAAGAAAAAATTTAATTTTACTTTTAAAAACTAATGCTATAAGAGATTATTTCTACTAAATTTTTCATGTTATGCTTGATTCATATCATAACTGATATAAAAATTTTAATATTATTGTCACAAACCTTCTCAAAATAAATTTGAGTTAGATTTAAACTAATCTTAAAACTTAAAATATTGTTGCCTCAATTTTTTTTAAGCTAAAAATTATCACTACTAGATTAAGTTATAAAAAATTCAAAAAATTTGTGTGTGTGACTATTCTATTTTCAACTTACAAATTTTGTGTTTTTAATTTATGAAATTTCTATATTATTATTAGAGTAAACTACCATTTCTACTCATAAAAGTTGAAAATGCTGACGAATCTACCCATGAAAAAAATAAATTACTAAATATACCCATCAATAATAACTTCTGTGGGACGAAACTAACCAATCGTTATTCCGACGTTGACTCTGTTAGTGGCGCTCCCTATGTGGCACATTACAGCGTTACGTGGCCTGGGGATCTTCATACATGGATATTGTAATTTATTTGGTTTTAAAATTAAATGGTAGCTAGAAATTTATTTAAAAAAATGGAAATTAGAAATCATGAGCTAGCAATACTATATCTGTTCATGCGTTTCACAAAACAGAGGTCAATGACCTAGGAAAGGCAAATTGTTCTTCTTCTTCACTCAAACATTATATCCCATCCCATTTTTGTTTGGGTTAGCTGCAGACGATAATCATCATATTGAAGAGAGAGTACTTGTTGGTGTGGAATGTATTACCTGTTGGAAGTGCGTGGTGTCATCCATAGGTAAATAGTAACATGTCATCCCTCTGATATCAATTTCTCGGTATTGGATGCATGGTTGTGGATATGAAGTTTTGATTAGGATTTGTTTGTACTGATTTTGATGTGGTTGTGAAATATTTTTCTTGTCTGTGTATGTCTGTTTACAGATGGCTACCATCCACATTACGTTGGTTATTAGTCATAGAGAAAAGTTTAAAAAGGGTGATGATGGCAAATTAGCATACATTGGTGGTGAGAAAACGGAGATTGAACGAGTGAATGTGGATACTTTAAATAGGTTCTTCATAACTGACTTAGTAAAGGATATAGGGTACACTGATATGAGCGAGTTTTACTAGCTAGAACCTGGAAAGGAGTTGGATAGTGGGTTAAAGTTGTTGAGACTGGACATGGATGTTGTGACCATGTACGAAGCAGCCATTGCTAATGGGAGAAGAGTTGAGCTATTCACTGAGTATCCAGATAACCTTCTTGAGTTCGTAGAAGAAAACAAAGCTCCTGAACCAGATGTTGAGATTTTAACTGTTACTAGTACCCCAATTAAGCACAGACCCAAATCTTGTGTTAGGAGAACCCTAACCCCAAAGAAGAAGGCAAAGAGACTATTGACGTTGAGTGAGACAGAAGGAAGTAATTTGCAAGACCAAGATACTAGCATGCCTGGAATAAAGGCCCAAACAGGAGATGAGGTACTAGACAAAGATCTCCAACCTACTACAAAAAGAACACATCAACCAAAAATGACTACAAATCCACCAAATGTACCCACCTAATTACTAAAAGTAACCTTCCAAGAGCCATCAAGAAGCATTCAGCCCCCAAATGTATCCACCTAACTCAATTTACTTACATCTCCACTCCCCTTAACACCCTCCCAATTTTTTGAGAAGACTCTTTCACACACTCAACCATCACATGTACCAGTTGCTAGTAAAGAAACTGGACACCAAAATTCAGTCTTTGCAGAGTCAGTTGCTCCCACAGTTGATAAAGGCACTGCAGAATCTGTTGAGATTTTTACACAATACATTCCACAACCTTGTAATAAACCAGATTCTTAGGATACTAGCATCCAGAACGAGGAGGAAACACCCGTTGAAGGGGGTTAACCCAGTAGTTCACAGCCCGAACCAAATATAAACCCAGAAATTGATTGTAGGAGTCAAAAGAAGAGAAAGAGACGATCAACAGTGAGGCATCCTCCATCAGGGCAAACTTTCATACCTAACCAGGATCTAAATAAGCACCCTTCAATATTTATACCTGTTGAAGGTGAAGATATGTCGAATGCAGGTGCAAGCATGCACTGTTATGAATTGAAAGAATTGGATTCCATTGCAAGTGATGATGAAGAGAGTCAGCAGGCAGTATTTTCACAAGGGAATACAGATGCTCCAGTTAGGAAAGTAATATTGGAGTTAGGCATGGAGTTTGAAAATCTAGAACAGTTCAAGAAAGCGGTCAGAAAGTACAACATCAACATAGATCGAAGCATATTCTTTCCAAGAGTAGATTCTACCAGGTGTAAGGCAATATTTTATGATGAGGATTGTCCATGGCAGATATATTGTGCAAAAAGTTCGTACCCGTTAAGCTTTCAAGTAAAGATGTTTGTCAATGAACATACATACAGCAAAGTCAATAAGAACAAATCTGCAGATGCATATTGGGTTGTTGAGGAGCTTGAGGATAAGATCTATGATCATCCAAACATGACTCAAAGGCAGGCACAAGACTTTTTTAAGAAGGAGTATGATGTAATAGTCAATGAGAAGAAGATATACAAGGCTATGGTGAAGGCAAAGGAAAGAATTGAAGGGTCAGAAATAGCTCAATATGCACTTCTTAGGGACTATACAAATAAAGTTATGAGGACCAACCCTAGCTCTACTGTAAGAATAAATACCAATTATGTAAAAGGCACTGTACATAAATTCAAGAGGATATACATATGTTTTGAAGGTTGTAAAAAGGGATTTTCGATTGGCTGTCGGCCATTCATAGGGTTGGATGGTACTTTTCTTAAAGGTTACTATCCTAAACAGTTGTTGACAGCTATCGACCACGATGCCAACAATCATTTATAGCCTATATCATATGAAGTTATGGTATGCGAATGCAAAGATAGTTGGAAATGGTTTTTGGAACTCCTCCAAGAAGACCTAGGTGATGCAACCATCAATGGGTTCAACTTCATGTCAGACATGCAGAAGGTAACGAATGACTACTATCTTTGTTTAGATGTTAATCAATAGTACTTGAAACTATTGTATATATTTAGTGATATTATGCTTGATAAAGTGAATACGATGAATGACTAACTACCGTCAATATTATTGTTTTACCTATTTTCACTATGCGTGAAGTAAATCCATGAGCACATCACAAATTTTGTGCTATGCACATATGGCAAAATTTTAGAAAACAGTGGGGAGACACAGAACTGAAAATGGCAATGTGGAGACGTGCCAAAGCCATAACCTCTCAAGAGTTCAATGTTGTTATGGATAGAATCAGACGAGTTAATCCCCATGCTTGGAAGTATCTGAACAAGATCCCCCCAAGTCAATGGAGTAAGCCTGGTTTTAGCGAATATCTAAAGTATAACAATTACACGAACAACAACTGTGAGTCATTTAACTCTAGGATCAAGAAAATAAGGGGGAAGCCTATTATAACTATGCTTGAAGAGGTGAGGTATTATATGATGAACATCATTGCAAGAAAGCCTAGTGGGATATAATAGAGTCATCACTCCTGTGCAGCAGAGTAGGCTAGAGAAAGAGAAAAGGGAAAGTAATAAGTGGAGGCCATTTTCTACTGGAGATGATCCTAAAAATATATACGAAGTTCAGTGCTTGCCACACAAGATTATGGTAGATATTGGAAAGAGGACATGTAGTTGCAGATTTTGGCAACTGACTGGGTTGCCCTATAGGCATGCATGTGTTGCCTTGCATACTAGAATAGGAGTATGCACACAATTAGCTTTCTATGGGGGCATATAATAACATATACCAGTTTATTATCCAGCCTGTTCCATGTCAAGAATACTGGCAACATATTGATCTACCTCCTATATTACCCCAGTATACAAGAAGCAAATTAGGAGACCAAAATTGAAAAGAGACAAAAAGAACAATAGACCAAAAGATCCCAACCCATATCCTGATAAGGCTCCTAGAAAATATGGCTCCATTACCTGTAAGTATTACTTAAAGGTATACAAGTTCATCCCTACTTACATTAGTTTCATAATTCATGCCAAGTTTATGTTCACCACATTCGTATTGGAGACTAGTCACAACAATTGTAGTTGTCTCAAGAAGAAGAAGGCAATGGCTGGGAGTGCTGGAGGACAAAGTTCAACTCAAACAACTTTTTGCTGATGGCTCTTCTGTGGATGACGAAGAAGAGGCAGCAAGACTAGAAGAGATATTCTGGGAAGAAACAATAGAAGTTGTTGAAGCAGCTGAAGTAGTAGCATCTCAACCCCCTCCCCCCCCGGAAAGTGCATCCAGTAATGTACTTAACAACTTAATTTTATAGGTCATTTTTAAATGACACTAATATTATCCAACTATTGCAGGAAACTCCATTAGTTTCACAACCTGTTCCTAATCCAGTTATGCCTCCTTTAGTTAGGCTGATAAACCACTATTTTATGGTTTATATTATGCTAAATTAAGTGGATTTTATCAATCTTTTGTACACTTATTCATACTAATTGCATGAGTTTACGTTTTCCTTCCTGATTTTGTGCTATGATTGAAAACATGCTTCTTTGGCTATTATTTTCTTTTATTTGAATCCTCTCTTATTATCATTCGATGCCTTGATATGTGTGTTAAGTGAATTCAGGGATTACAGGGCAAGAATAGCTTAGAGAATGGAAAGGAAGCATGCAAAAGTGGAAGGAATACAAGAAGTTGAAGAAATTGCTAAGCTGTCCAGCCTGACTTCTTCGCACTCAAATGGCCATAACTTGAGCTATAGAGGTCCAAATTATGCGGTTCTACTTGCCTTGGAAAGCTAACTTCCGGGGCTTCGATTTGATATATAATTTGCCATAGTGGCCGTATAGATCAGCGACGCGAACATGCGCTTCATGCGGACGCGTCGCATCTGCGAATCTCATTCCACGCAAACACGTGGACGACGCCTCCGCGTCACTTTGCCGCGATCTGTACGGACCAGAAAGCGCTGGGAGTGACTTCTGGGCTATTTTTGACCCAATTCTCGGCCCAAAAAACACAGATTAGAGGCTGGGAGTGGAGTAGAATCAAATCATTCAATCATTACTCAATTTTAGGTTTTAGATGTAGTTTTTAGAGAGAGAGGTTCTCTCCTCTCTCTTAGGATTAGGATTTAGGATTTCTTTTAGTCATTAGGATTGTTTCTTCATACCAGATTCAATAATTTATGTTTCTCTTCTACTTTCATTTATTCTGATGCTTTCATTTGTATCTGATTTGTGTTGCCCAATTGGCTTATGAACTTTTCATGTTAGGATTGATTTTCTTATTTAATACACATTATTGAGATGTTTTCAGATATATGATTTTAATTTAGCTTTCTACATTCTTGGCTTTGGTTGATTAATTGGTACTCTTGAGTTATCAAACACATCGTGATTGATAATTGCTATTTTTGCTAATTGAATTGAATTCCAATAACTCTAGTCCTTTCTTGGGAATTGACTAGGACCTGAGGATCAAACTAATTAGTCCACTTGACTTTCCTTTGCTTTAGTAAAGGTTAACTAAGTGGGATTAAAACTCAATTCTCATCACCATCGATAAGGATAACTAGGATAGGACTTCCAATTTCTCATATCTTGCAAAGTGTTTATTTTATAGTTATTTATTTATTTTACTTGTCATTTAACATACATCTTTCTTACTTTCAAAACCCCCAATTTACAAGGCTCATAACTAATAATAAGAACACCTCCCTGCAATTCCTTGAGAAGATGACCCGAGGTTTAAATACTTCGGTTATCAATTTATTTAGGGGTTTGTTACTAGTGACAACCAAAACGTTTGTACGAAGGGATTTTCTGTTGGTTTAGAATCTATACTCACAACGCGAATATATTTTTGTAAAATTCTTTACTAGCAAAAATCTTAACGTCAAAATGCCGCCGTTGCCGGAGAATTGCAAAGGTGTGCCTTATTATTGGTTATTGTAAATATTTTTCAAAAAAAAAAGTTCAGATTTTAAAATTTTTATCTTATCTTATCTTATTTCAAAATCAAATTTCAAATTTCAAATCTTTTTCAAAAAAATAAAAATCATATCTTTTTCAAAATCTTATCTTATCATTTTTCAAAAAATCAAATATTTTTCAAAATATTTTCTTTTTTGTTAGTTTTTGTTTTTATTTTCTCCTACTACTATGAACTCTCACCCCTTTGGCTATGAGTCTGGTTACAACTATATTGCAGGAAGAGAAAGCTATAATAGGAATATGCATCAAGGTCAAAGCAATCAAAGATGGACGGAGCCAAGAGGATCTGATCAACCCTTTAGGTGACAACACCCTCCAAGATATCATGGACAAAGACCATTCTACAATGCATACCAAGCTGATGGATATGGTGGACCCCCTTGTAGTTACCAACAAGACCCACCATATGCCCATGAACCCCTTCCTCCTCAATATAATTTTGAACCACCATACTCACAAGCCCCTTTCCACCATTCACCTCCATATGACCCTAACCCGTATCCACCATACCAACCACCTTATGAGCCAAATGAACCAAACACAGAACCACCACCTCAATATACACCATCTCCTTATCATTATCAAGATGAACCACCTTCCTACCATGAACCCTTTCTCCCAACAAATGAACCCTCCTATCCACCCCAAACCTCCATGGAGAAAGCATTTGCCGATCTAAACTCTACTATACAAGCTCTCGCCACCCAAATCAGACCACCAAATACCTTCAATATTCAACCCTCAAACTCCAATGCACTTCCATCTCAACCACATAATGATCCATCCATCTCATCATCACCATCCATGGAAGAACACCCACATCCACCAATCCAAGAGCAAGATGATCCCAATTATGCTATTGATATGGAACAAGAGAGAGAGGATCGTCTTCGCGAATCCATACTTCATAAGGGGCTAGAGGAGGCACTAAAGGTGAAGGTAGAAGAGACCCTTGAAGGTGAAGGAGTAATTGAAGGGAGTTGTCATGGAAAGGTAATCATCAAGGAGGAACAAGAGTCAAGGGATCATTTCCAAGAAACAGTGGATCAATTTCATGCAACCCTTCATCAATTGAATCAAGCGATAAATCAATTAGCTACCCGACGTTCAGACACTCAAGGAATCCCCATGGCTTCATGTGGACAATCTAATGAAGAACGTAGCATGAAGGAGACATTAGAAACTCCGGTGGACAGTAAGGAGCATGAATTTGTACTGGAACAAGTGGAGGAAGCCAGAATTATTGAAGAAGAAGAAGTGGTTGAAGACTTGGAAGAGGTTGATCAAGAGATGGAGTTTAAAGAAGAAGAAGCACAACCTCCCATGCCCTTGGTAAACAATGAAGAAGAGGTTGAATTGGAAGAAAACCACCAAGAGAAAGAGGTTGAAATTGAAGAAGCTTACAAAGAGGTGGAAGTTGTTAGAGAAGAGCACAAGGGAGTAGAGCTTGCAAATTCATTAGAAATATCTCTCCCAAGATCATTACCGTCCAACACAACATTTAAGTGGGTAAAATTCCTATCCTTATCCCTTACTTTCCCACTTGAATATGGGCTACTAGAGACGGATGGTTAGCTTAGAGCTCTTTTTGGCATTAAGAGTAAGCGGAAGATGGTTAGTGGTAAGAATTGTCCTGCAAGGTTCATTATGGTTGGAAGCTTTAAGTTTAAACGCAAAGGTTGGTGTAGAGCTCAATTGAATGGGTCTAGGAAGTTGTTTGGCCGTTTCAGTGAGAATTCCGATTGCCTGCCACCCGGTTGGAACACTAAGGATCAACAAGAAGACGGGTGCAAAAGCAAGGTTTGGGACCCCAGAATTTATTGTGGCAATCAACACTCTTGGGGACTTGTCACTTGCTTTAACTTACTTGAAGGCTTTCTGCGCCTAGTTTGGGACCCCGGAGGATACTGGAACTCCAAACATTGGTGGAGATTTCAGGATGAGTTCAAGCACAAGCCGCCATAACAGGAAGCTCCTCAAATGTCCAACTTAAGGATTTTAACTAAAAGTGTTAGGTGGGAGACAACCCACTATGGTATGATCGTTCCTTTTTCAGTTTAAATTTTAGTCTGTTTTTGAGTTTTTGATTGAACATGGAATTTTGCATAACATTCATTACATTTTGCATATTGCATCAAAAAAAAAATTTTTCGCACGCGACGCGTCCGCACCATAGGTGCGTTGGGAAGAAAACAAAATTGAACAGAGAGTCACGCAAAAGCGCGGCTGCAGGCGTGCCTTTGGCACAAATCATCCCACGTGACCGCGTTGCTGACGCGTCTGCATCATGTGGGAAAAATACCTCCCACGCGTTCGCGTCACCCACGCGGACGCGTGACCTGAAATTTGACGTAATAAAGGGTGCACGACAAAAAGTTGTGCTGGAGTGGTGCTGGATTGGTGCTGAACGCGCAAGCCATACCACGCGGACGCATGGCTGACGCGTCCGCGTCACATTCCTATAATGGCCACTCATGCGATCGCGTCAACCACGCGACCGCGTCACCCTGGAATTTGGCAATAACGAATTTTGAACAGAGAGTTGTGCGAGCGCGAGGCTGCCCTCGTGCCAGTAGCACAAAATGCGTCACGCGTCCGCGTGACCGATGCGACCGCGTCGATTAATTTAAGCGCAAGTCACGCGACCGCGTCTCCGACGTGTCCACGTCGCGTGTGCCGCACAGCTTACCCTAAATTGCCAAAATATCTTATCTCTTCTTCCCCAATCCTAATTTTTCCTCCCTCCTTTCTTCCTTACTTCTTTCTTCCCTTCTTTCCCCTCTCATTCTTCTTATCTCTCATTTTTATTTTACTTAGTTTATTTGCATTTTTCATTCATTGCATCTTAATTTTGTGCACATTTTTATTTTCTTTTCTAAATCCATTATTTTTTCTTTGGTGTTAAAATTTTCTTATTTAACTGTTGCATCTTCTCTTGATTTATTTTGGGTGCTTAGTGACTTGTTTTATTCTGGTTAGGTAATATTATTTAAATCAATGACAATCTTTTATACCTGTATTACTTTTGCATTGACATGAATTTATATTATCCCTCTTTACCCACACTCTCTTCCCATTGTTGCAAATTTTTGCATTCTTGCTTTGCCATGTACTTCTACTGTTTTCTCACTTGCATGTTGTAGCTGCCATGTAATTGAGACCCTCATTATTTGGAATTAACCCAACCATGTTTTATTTGCTTTCTTATCTTTATTTATGGGTTACTGTTCTTCTTTTTTTCTTCTTTCAGGCTGGCCACCAAAGACGAAAAAAGGAAGAAACTTCTAAAAAGGGAGATAAACAAGTCTATCTGCACAATCTTTGAAGAAAAGCATCAGTTGGTGCAACGCGTCCACCTGCCCATCTCAGTATGCATTGAGGACGGTGCAATCTTTAAATGTGGGGAGGTCAATACCGATCTCCATGGGTTAGTTATTCTCTTCTCAACACCAATGTCTTATTTTCTTTATTATTTTATTGTTGCATTGCATAATAGATTGCATATGTAGTTGATTGTTTGCATTTAGTTACTACTTGGTTGAAGTAATATTTTTTTTCAAAATTTTTTTTATAGTATTTCACTAATTTAAATTGAAAAATTTGTGTTAAATTTGTTTGGAAGTTGTATTTGGAACATGGTTTTTGAGCCAAAGAACACACAACCTGTGAGATTTGAGCTTAATTACAGGGTTACATTATTTAACCATAAAATTTTATTCTTATGTGTTTTCTTCTCTATGATTGCAATCGTTGCTTTGTTCCATTCTATATGTCCATTATTTAGTGTATGTACATGCTTGCATATGATTGAGGCCATATTTGATTATTAACTCACTTATCCCAAATAAAGCCTACCCTTTTATGTCATCCTTGTTAGCCACCTTGAGCTTTTTAATCCCCTTTTGTTTTATAACCACATTACTAGCCTTAAGCAGAAAAATAAATTAAGAATTCCAAGTTGAATTCTTGGTTAGCTTAAGATAGATATTGTGTATAATTTAAGTGTGGAGAATTTTATGGGAACATGGAATGATAAAAAAAAGTAGGAAATTGAATTGAATACGTTATTTAAAAATTTGGGAAGCATGCTCATGTGAAATCAAAATAATTAAATTACCATGTGCATTGATAAAAAAAAATAATTAAAAAATAGAAAAAAAATTTTATTAAGTAATTAAATAAGGGGATACAAAAAAAATATTACCCCAAATACAAAATAAAAAGAATCAATGTACATGGGACAAAATTCAAAAATAAGTTTGATACATGAGCATGTAATACAAAAGTAGAAAAATTTGGGTAGTTAGGTAAAGCATTTTAAATTGTATAAAGTATGTATATGTTAGGTGAGATCTTAGACTAATCAAGGGTTCAATTATTAGCTCACTTAGCCTTATATATATACCCTTACCCTTACCTTAGCCCCATTACAACCTTGAAAAAGACCTCATGATGTTTGTATGTATACATTAAATATTTGTTGATTGGTTAGATGAAGAACAAAGTTTAGAAAGCATGATTTGAGAAGAATAGAGTGATTACCCTATACACTAGAGAGACTAGAGTGATATACACTACCAGTGAGGGTTCAATGCTTGATTCTATGTTCCCTGCTTTCATAAGATATCTTCTTACAAGTTTACTTGTCTTTTATTGTGTAATTTGAATTAGTGAAATTTGATTCATATTTATCTTGGAGAACTTATTTACTTTTAACTAAGTAGGTAGAAACATTTTGCATGTAGTTGCATTCACATAGGTAGGTTGCATTGCATACATTCTATCATTCCTCTTCACTCCCTTTTAGTTCTCTTGAGCTTAGCATGAGGACATGCTAATGTTTAAGTGTGGGGAGGTTGATAAACCACTATTTTATGGTTTATATTGTGCTAAATTGAGTGGATTTTATCAATCTTTCGTACACTTATTCATACTAATTGCATGAGTTTACGTTTTCTTTCCTGATTTTGTGCTATGATTGAAAACATGCTTCTTTGGCTTTTATTTTCTTTTATTTGAATCCTCTCTTATTATCATTCGATGCCTTGATATGTGTGTTAAGTGATTTCAGGGATTACAGGGAAAGAATAGCTTAGAGAATGGAAAGGAAGTATGCAAAAGTGGAAGGAATACAACAAGTTGAAGAAATTGCTAAGTTGTCCAGCCTGACCTCTTCGCACTCAAACGGCCATAACTTGAGCTACAGAGGTCCAAATTATGCGGTTTTACTTGCGTTGGAAAGCTAACGTCCGGGGCTTCGATTTGATATATAATTTGCCATAGTGGCCGTATAGATCGGCAACGCGAACGCGCGCTCTACGCGGACGCATCGCATCTGCGAATCTCATTCCACGCAAACGCGTGGACGACGCCTCCGCGTCACTTTGCCGCGACCTATACGGACTAGAAAGCGCTGGGAGTGACTTCTGTGCTATTTTTGACCCAATTCTCGGCCCAAAAAACACAGATTAGAGGCTGGGAGTGGAGCAGAATCAAATCATTCAATCATTACTCAATTTTAGGTTTTAGATGTAGTTTTTAGAGAGAGAGGTTCTCTACTCTCTCTTAGGATTAGGATTTAGGATTTCTTTTAGTCATTAGGATTGTTTCTTCATACCAGGTTCAATAATTTATGTTTCTCTTCTACTTTCATTTGTATCTGATTTGTGTTGCCCAATTGGCTTATGAACTTTTCATGTTAGGATTGATTTTCTTATTTAATACACATTATTGAGATGTTTTCAGATATATGATTTTAATTTAGCTTTCTATATTCTTGGCTTTGGTTGATTAATTGGTACTCTTGAGTTATCAAACTCATCGTAATTGATAATTGCTATTTTTGCTAATTGAATTGAATTCCAATAACTCTAGTCCTTTCTTGGGAATTGACTAGGACCTGAGGATCAAACTAATTAGTCCACTTGACTTTCCTTTGTTTTAGTAAAGGTTAACTAAGTGGGATTAAAACTCAATTCTCATCACCATCGATAAGGATAACTAGGATAGGACTTCCAATTTCTCATATCTTGCCAAGAGTTTATTTTATAGTTATTTATTTATTTTACTTGTCATTTAACATACTTCTTTCTTACTTTCAAAACCCCCAATTTACAAGACTCATAACTAATAATAAGAACACCTCCTTGCAATTCCTTGAGAAGACGACCCGAGGTTTAAATACTTCGGTTATCAATTTATTTAGGGGTTTGTTACTAGTGACAACCAACACGTTTGTACGAAAGGATTTTCTGTTGGTTTAGAATCTATACTCACAACACGACTATATTTTTGTAAAATTCTTTACTAGCAAAAATCCTAACGTCATAGGCCACTAAGTGCAAAAAGACCCCATAAGAAGAAAAAGATTTTGAAAAGACTCCCACCAACTACTCAGCAACCACCATGTGTTCAATCACTTGCGAGGCCACCAACACCAAATGTGCAACCATCACTAAGGCCATCACCTCCAACTACTCATGTGTCCTCCACTGTGACACCTCAAACCATGCAAGCTGCCTCTCAGAGAACTACTTCAAGGTTCATGGGCTTTATGCCAACTCCTGCAATTGGAGAATCAAGTTCAACTAGGTGGTCGTAGCTAGTCTTTCATCCACCAGCAAAAAAGGGTCAATCATTGCACAATTGAAGAAAAGATCAAGCGGAAGTAGCAATTCTACTCCAAATTCATGAAGCAAACGTGTTTAAATTATGTTGATAGAAAAAGGTTTGCGATACCAAAGTTGAAAGTGAAAAAGTATTTAATTCTGTTGGGGTTTCAGTTTTTAAATTTAGCACTTTTTTATTGAAAGTAAATCAGTTTTAAAATATGTCGTGGGTTGAAAATGAATCAGTTTAATACTCTGTCGTGAGATAAATTCATTTTTTATAAAAAATAAAAAATTGAAAACGTAGTAACAGTTTGTTATATTGAATTCAGTGTGTAACAAAAATAAAAAAGAAATAGGGATAAAATAGGGAGAAGAAATTGGATACCAAACTTTTCTATCCCATTCTATATTGGTATAGATAAAAAAATAGTTATTATGACAAAAAAAAAAAAATAGTAAATAGAAAATAATAGAAAAAATAGTTATTATAATAGAAATCAAAGTTGTCGATTATGCAATGGGACTATTTCAATTCGAAAAGAATAAAAAAAATTCAAATCTAAATTTATTTGATATTAAATAAAATAAAATTACATAAAAAATTATTATTTACCGTATAAATTAAATAAAAAATTACCAATATTTTAAATAAATATTTTATATAACAACTGTCAAACAGAACTCACTGAATAAAAAAAATTGAACATCAAACTTCCATATTTTTTTTGTATATTGTTATTTTATTATAGTATAAATAATAGTTTTAGAATTATCTAAATATTTTAATATAAATTATTTAATATTGTCAAAGCTAAAAAATTTAAAAATAAAAAAATAAACATTCTCATTATAAAAAATATGAACACAAATATAAATATCTGTGACATTTAAGTAAAAATTATCTTTTGTAAATAACTAATATGTTTTTGATTTATATATAATTTTTTTGAATTAGGATAATATTATTATCATTATTTTTTGAACTATATATATACCTCTTTATTGTGTGTTTTTATAATTTAATATTTTAAAAATTTTTTATAATAGTTTTAATTTTAACAAAATATTATATAAATAAGGTCATGTCAATATTAAAATAATAAAAAAATATTTATCTAATAAATTTAAAAAATAAATAATACATTAGCAAAAAATAAATTTTAATTTAAAGAAAAACAATAGAATGAATACAATTTGGTAAGTAAACCGAAGAGAAAGGAAAATGAAGGTGAAAGTTGGCACAGGATTCGGTGGTCCAGGAACCTTTGGACCACTTAGTGGTCCAAGTAGAAAACATGTTTTTAGAGTTTTTTTATCAATTGCTACGTAGTCCTTGAACTAATTTTAATTACAAATCAACCCCATATATTTTATTTAATTATAAAAATAATTTTTTATTTTATAAATTATTATTTTATCAATTATTTATTATATTTATTAACAATCAAATACAAAAATAACAACCAATTATATCCTCCATTCATCCTAATAATTCCAATTGATTAAAAAATTAACTTTGATCTCGTTACGTTCGTCCATGGCTTCCAAATCGTGTTTTCTTGAAATTCAATCGATTGGTTTTTCAAAACAATCGATTGAATGATAACTCAATCGATTGGTTTACACTATATCACAAAACAATTGATTGAAAGTTGTAAGGTAGAATGGTAAAAAGCTTATACCAATCGATTGTTTATACTTTCCAATCGAATGAATGTCTCAAAACAATCGATTGTTGTTGTTACTCAATCGATTGAATTCACGAAAACAACATGGATTTGCCAAATACAATCGATTGGAAAGTGATGACATTGAAGTTTTAGCCAAATTCAATCGATTGGTAATGTAATCCAATCGATTGGAACGTGATGAAGTTGAATGTTTTGCCAATTTCAATCAATTGGTAATGGTACATAAAATTAATTTATAGATTGGTAATTTATAAAATTAATTTTGCCGATCAATAGTACCTTTTACTTTTATTCAAGTAAGGCAGAGTAAAAAATACAAAAAGTATATGATATTGATAAGGTAGCAGCATATCAAGTAGTAACTATGCTTAATTTATTTATTTGTGTTATGCACAAATTTAATTTCGTTAAAATATTAGTAACCAGTGCTCTAATTTTTGTAAATATGTTTTGGGATAAGTGTTTGCAATTAGTTAAATGTTAGAATATATTGAGTAAATTCTTTTAATATATTTAAAGTTAATATAAAATTGAGGGTAAAAAACGTATTTAAGCCAAGAAGTTTATTACGCATATAAGCCAAACAAGAATCTGATACAAGAATTCACTAAAGCACACTTTAATGTAATTCGAAACAACTTTATTCGAATTACATTCCTTAATAATTCGAATCAATACAGCTCCAATTATTCCCAACCATTGCATACAAGTAATTCGAATCAACTTAGAACGAATTATAAAAGCATAATTCGAATTAGTAGGAACACGTGAGTAGGAGGAAGTTCGAATCAAATTGATTCGAATTACTCACATTTCGAAGCAAATGGTAATTCGAATTACACATTGTACAATAAGATACTAGAAAAAATACTATATAATATAAAAAAATATACTAAAAGAAGTATAAAACAAGATTATAGTAAATTAATTTTAACTCCTATTAGTACATTGAATTAAAAATAACATATAAAAATGTACTTATATTTATTAAATTTTAATAACATATAAAAATTTAATGACTTTTTAAATATTTTTTATAATAGGAGTACATTTTTATATACTTTAAATACTTTATATAAAAATGTACTTGTATTTATCATACAAAAATAAAGTGTTGTGCCAATATAATAACATTATAATATTTTAAATTAATTTTTCTAGGATTTTAGATTAAAAGCAGCACATGAAAAAGCATTATTGGTATTTTAAAGCAAACTTAATTAAATAAGATAGAACTGTATTCTTTAGGATTTTATGTACATAATTAGGCTAATTTTTTTTAATATTGATCAAAGATATGTATTACACTATGTTATTTGGTTTCAGGTAAGTTTTACTCTATTATAATTTTTTTTTTTACTTTTCAGAATACACAAATCTAAAAAATTTTATAAATTAATTTAAAAGAAAGGAAAAGTCTAGGGGACCAGCAGTTTTGTTGAATTTTGGCCCGCATGTAACCAGCAGAGAAAGGTGAGCCATTAGATGAAATCTCACACCAATCTCACACCATCAAATCATCATTGATGGCTAATTGATGGCTAACAATCACAAAAATTGCTGGCCCCCTAGCATTGCTCTAAAAGAAAATATCATTGACGTTTTATAAATTTTATGTACCATTACCAATCGATTGAAATTGGCAAAACATTCAACTTCATCACCTTCCAATCGATTGGATTACATTACCAATCGATTGAATTTGGCTAAAACTTCAATGTCATCACTTTCCAATCGATTGTATTTGGCAAATCCATGTTATTTTCGTGAATTCAATCGATTGAGTAACAACAACAATCGATTGTTTTGAGGCATTCATTCGATTGGAAAGTATAAACAATCGATTGGTATAAGCTTTTTACCATTCTACCTTACAACTTTCAATCGATTGTTTTGTGATATAGTGTAAACCAATCGATTGAGTTATCATTCAATCGATTGTTTTGAAAAACCAATCGATTGAATTTTAAGGAAACACGATTTGGAAGCCATGGACGAAACGTAACGAGATCAAAGTTAATTTTTTAATCAATTGGAATTATTAGGATGAATGGAGGATATAATTGGTTGTTATTTTTGTATTTGATTGTTAATAAATATAATAGATAATTGATAAAATAATAATTTATAAAATAAAAACTATTTTTATAATTAAATAAAATATATGGAGTTGATCTGTAATTAAAATTAGTTTAAGGACTACGTAGCAATTGATAAAAAAACTCTAAAAACATGTTTTCTACTTGGACCACTTAGTGGTCCAAAGATTTCTGGACCACTGAATCCTGTGCCGTGAAAGTTATGCGTGAAATTAATATACGTAGTAAAATGGTATAAAATTTGCAATTGTAGTAAATGAAAGCGAGGAAAAGATGGAGACGATACAATCACGATATTCAAGGAAGAAGAATGATGGCAACATAAATAATAAGAGTGCATCTAATGGTGAGAGGAGAAGCACTAAAAATTAAATAATGAGATCAAACTTGGTATAAAGTACTCACATAAAGAATATATCCAAAATAAAACGATAAGATCCATAAAAAATTATTTATCATTCCTAATTATTTTTTTCCTCCTTTCATACATGGCGTCGAAAATCAACATTTGGCATAGTTATTATCTAGTTCAAAAAATTACAAAAACTCATCCAAATAATTGTTACATACAGAGAAGTACATTTAGACTTGGAAAGAGAAGTAAGAAAAATTGAAAACGGATAAAATTAATTAAATGGATAAATGATTGGAATAAAGAATTGAAGGAGAGGTTACGGTTTCTACAACTATTAGTGAAATATAGAATGAAAATAAGATAAAAGAACACGTGTTGCTGTTAACGGTAAAAGTTCCATTGTCATGCACTTCCATTCCTGTATGTTTCAAAAGTAAAATATAATTATTAAAAACTAATTGAATTCATAACAAAGAAAATTAGTTATCGTATTACTGGTATCAAATTAATGATGGGTGGTAGTTCTTCTAATTATAGTCAATCGGGCTACTACTCCTATGTTTGTAGTTAATCGACTACATCTACCTGTGTTTGGCACTGGAGTTGGAATTGAAGTCAGTTGATATGGCAACTTATCGAATCATCTCCCGATAAGTTGCTGTCTTTGTTCTTCGATCATGTTGTCTTCTTCGCCTAGGATTGTTAATTTTGTGAAGTTTCCATTTCTATTTGTCAGAAACATAGCAAAATGCAGAGAAAAAAAAGGTTTGCAATACCAAAATTGAAAGTGAAAAAATATTTAATTATGTTGGGGTTTCAGTTTTTAAATTTAGTACGTAGTGGGAGCAGTTTTTTATTGAAAGTAAATCAGTTTTAAAATATGTCGTGGGTTGAAAATGAATCAGTTTAAGACTCTGTCGTGAGATAAATTCATTTTTTATAAAAAATAAAAAATTGAAAACGTAGTAACAGTTTGTTATATTGAATTCAGTGTGTAACAAAAATAAAAAAGAAATAGGGATAAAATAGGGAGAAGAAATTGGATACCAAACTTTTCTATCCCATTCTATATTGGTATAGATAAAAAAATAGTTATTATCACAAAAATAAAAAAAATAGTAAATAGAAAATAATAGAAAAAATAGTTATTATAATAGAAATCAAAGTTGTCGATTATGCAATGGGACTATTTCAATTCGAAAAGAATAAAAAAATTCAAATCTAAATTTATTTGATATTAAATAAAATAAAATTACATAAAAAATTATTATTTACCGTATAAATTAAATAAAAAATTACCAATATTTTAAATAAATATTTTATATAACAACGGTCAAACAGAACTCACTGAATAAAAAAAATTGAACATCAAACTTCCATATTTTTTTTTGTATATTGTTATTTTGTTATAGTATAAATAATAGTTTTAGAATTATCTAAATATTTTAATATAAATTATTTAATATTGTCAAAGCTAAAAAATTTAAGAGATAAAATTAATATTTCTTTTAATGATTATTTTTAAAATTATAAATACACAATAAAAAATTAGAATACATTAAAATAGTATCATAATAAAAAATAATTTAAAAGATAAAATTAACAAACTAATGGAATATATATGCACAACTAACCAATATTATCATTATTCAAAATATTATTTGGACCAATTTTAATACTTGAATATCTAAAAACAGATTTTTATTATATAAATAATATTTTTTGAATTTCGTAAATCTTTTAATATAAATAATTTAATATTATCTGGACAAAAAAATTAAAAAATAAGATTAATATTTCTTTTAAGAATGATTTTTATCAAAATTATAAATACATAATAAAAATTTAGAGTACATTAAAATAGTACTATAATAAAAAAAATTTAAATATTAAATTAATAGTGTAAATTTTTTAAGTGAATAATTAACAATCATAATATATTGTATTATAGATATATGTAACATAGTATATTAGAAATAATTAAAAGTTTACTAAGAATAATAATTTATACCCACTAATATTATTACCGTTCTATCTATTAAAAAATTTGGACCAATTTTATTACTATTATGAATATCTAAATAATTAAAAGCAAATCTATTATGGACATGAGTCTAATGTATTTTTAAAATCTATCAATGTATTCAATAATATTAATAAGAGATGAGATGAGAAGAGAAAAATAGGTAAGAAGTGACGGGTAAGAATTACGTCAAGTGGCCAAGTGAAGTGATGGAAGTTTTTCAGAGATAACTGACATTAAGTGGAGAAGTTGATTAAAAAGGATAATACTGGAAAAAAAATTTTGGACACCAAACGCATGTATATTGTTATAGATATATAATATATATTAATTAAATTAAATATTAAAATTATTAAAACACCAGTATTGTTTGAGTACATTTAAAAACAGAAATCGTCCTTTTACTTTTTGGAGGCTTTTATTTATTCACCCCCAGAATGACGTCTAGATTCATTGGTGTTGGATTAAGAAGGCCAACATGTACCCAAAAATAAAAATATCTATGAAATCAATCTACGAACCAGCCCCACTTTACGTCCGTTAATCAAACCTAAAAACCAAATCAGAGACAATTATGTTATTTAAACGTTAAAGAAACAAAAGAATTAAACAAACTTATCCAAAAATAAATTTCCGGTTCAGGGGACAGCAATTAAACGGAACTAGTTTGAGGGTATTCACAAGTTTATCGAAGGGCAATCCCGTCATTTCCTAGTTTCCATTCCCTGGCCGCTGAACAATTCCAACAAGTCTCAACAAAATCAAGCAAGATGACAGATCCTGCGTACTTCTAAGACGGAACCCTTCTTTCTCTCTTTCTCTGCGTTCACTTCCAACTTACGAACTTATTTGACTCTCCGTCCTCCAATTTCTTGTAAATTCTCATCTATTTAGGGTTCTTTTTTCACCCTCTTTTCTACGCTCTTATTAGGATTAGAATCTCTGTATACTCCTCGATAGATACTCTCAATACAAACACCAAAATTAATCTTTGAATTCTTCAAAGGATTAATCATTTCCCCCCACCCCCAAATACTTTTCCTCTCTTTGAGTCGCTCTTTTTCTATTTTCAATTTGGGAGCCACCACAACAGTAACTAGGTAACTTAAAAAAAATAATTAGGGCTAACGTCAATTCCTTCCGGAAAAAGAGAATTCCAATTATTAGATTATTCTGTATTTATTTTCAATTGGATTTCTCATTTCTGGAAAAAAAGAAAAAGGAAATTCGAACTCTATAATTATAATTATTTTAGGTTCGAGTTTGGGATTGGAAACCCTAATTTCCAAAACAAAAGCAGAAGGAGAAGGGAAGCGTTGTATTTTAATCTTCCTCTTCAGCAATGGCGGTTTCTACCATAGCCCTGTACGCAAGCCCACCGAGCAGTGTGTGCTCGACGCCGCACCCATGCCAGATCAATGCCCACGGCTCCTGCGACTTCGATATGGGGTCTCGATCCTCGTCGTCCTCGACGGCGTCGACGTCACAGAAGCCTGTAATGGGGGGTCTCTCGTGCCTCTTCTCTTCGCCGGCGCCAGCGGCCGTGAAGCACGCGCCACTGTCGGGATTCTCCGGCGGCGGTGAGGATCACGGTGGCGGCAGAGGGGATGAACTGAACCTTAAGGAACTCGGGAGCTCCTTCTCATACTCGCCGAGCAAGTTTGGTGGTTCTTCTTGGAAGAGGGACCACCATAGCCCCGTTTCTGTCTTCAACGGCCCCGTTTCGTGTAGCAGCACCGTTGGCTCGTCTTCGAATTTGAGGAGCACCGCGAGCTCCGTGAGGATCGGTGGTGGTTCGGAGAGGGTTGGGACCAGTGGGCTGTTTGATGGGTTCGTGAGGAACGCTTTGGGGTCTTGCTTGGATTACGATTCGGCGAGTTTCAAGGTTGGTGGTTTGGATGAGGGTGATTCTTCGGCTTTGGCTGATGAGTTGACCTTCAATTTGGAGGATACTTTTATGGAGGGTGGGTTTGAGCCTTATGCTAAGAAGTTGCTGCTTGGTGCCCAGTTGAGACACAAGATCTTCTGCGAAGAGTTTGTAATCAAGGCCTTTTGTGAAGCCGAGAAAGCGCACAGAGGCCAGGTATATAGAGCGTTGAACTTGTTTCTATTTATGGAATTATGAGAACTAGAATCTCATATTGAAAGATTTGTAACATCAATTTGGTGTTGTGCTCAAGTATAATCTTCCTGAATTGAGTTTCGGAAATGCTTTCGGAACCAATTATGGATTTTACTATGTTTTGATGTATGTGTTTCTATCTATCTTGTTGGATTTGGAGTTAATTGGTTTTGTATTTAATTGTTTTCTTGTAGGTGCGTGCTAGTGGGGATCCATATTTGCAGCATTGTTTGGAAACTGCTGTGCTGCTCGCTTTGATTGGAGCAAATTCCACGGTGGTTGCTGCAGGGCTCTTGCATGATACCCTTGACGATGCGTTTCTGACCTATGATTACATATTTGGAACGTTTGGTGCTGGGGTTGCTGATTTAGTTGAAGGGGTGAGGAACTTGGAGCTTGATCTGACTAAATGTTAATTACTAAATGCGTGTGATTTATGATTTCGGTGGTTAAGTTGTTTTTGTTTTAATGGTTAAGTTCATTGTTAAAATTTAAACAAGCATATATTATTATTTATTGTTAAACTTACGCAACATCGTACCCTTCAGATCTAGTGCTACTGGCAGAGGCTTTGTGTAATTTGGCTGCTGCAACTTCATCAAAATTTAATAGACAATGGCATTGGGAAAACCTATAGGTGTATTTTTCTTTCTATCTGTTGGATCTCATGGTTTTGATGAGATTAACTGTCCAAAGTGGATGGAATCTATGTTAAGTTCAACTCACTATGGAAACATAAGGCCATAAGTAATATCTCGTGAATTTATGATTGAATTTAGCAAGCAGTTTTGATATGATTGAATTTACAAGCTTGACGTTTTAAGGTTATTGACATAAGGAAGCGGCAACACACATCCAATGTTTTTGTGTAATGTGCTGCTTTAGTTACTAAGTATTCTATGACAGCTTTAATGCTTTATTTTCTGTTTTACTTTGGTTAAGTGATGAACTTTTATTGCCGTTTGTTTTGGTTTTATGTTCATTTCATAGTTTGGTCCATTATTATTATTATTATTATTATTATTATTATTATTATTATTATTATTATTAAATTCTGACTGATCTTAAACTTGATCTAGGTTTCTAAATTAAGTCACTTGAGCAAGCTTGCTCGAGAAAACAATACAGCTTGCAAATCAGTTGAAGCAGACCGTCTGCATACCATGTTCCTTGCCATGGCAGATGCAAGAGCTGTGCTTATTAAACTGGCAGATCGATTGCACAATATGATGACTCTGGATGCATTGCCAGTGGCCAAGCAACAGAGGTTTGCAAAGGAGACTTTGGAGATTTTTGCACCTTTGGCAAATCGCTTGGGAATATCTAGCTGGAAAGAACAATTAGAAAATTTATGTTTTAAACATCTCAACCCCGATCAGCATGATGAGCTATCTTCAAAGCTTGTGGATTCATATGATGAAGCCAGGATTACTTCTGCAATTGAGAAATTAGAGCAAGCACTTAAAGATGAAGGCATATCATATCATGTCGTTTCTGGGCGGCACAAAAGCTTATATAGCATTTATTGCAAAATGTTGAAGTACGTTACCCGTTCCCTCTTACTTGTTTAGTTGCTATAAATTTTTAGCATTTATTGCAAAATGTCAAAGAATGTTATCCCTTCCCTCTTGCCTGTGTAGTATCTGAAAATTATTAGCTTCTATTTGTTTCATGTGCCATTTGGGATATGAAGAAAAGAAGTGAAAATATAAAATAAAGAATTTCCTTTGCTTGGGAGAAAAGATTATCTAGAGTATTAATTAAAGAAATTTTGGTTCTAAATAAAAACTACTTTTAGCTGAATAAGCTCATAAAGAACAATTGCTGTTATAAGTTATTTAGATGAGACTGCTAATCAAACAAGTTGGTGTCAAATTAGAAAAGAAAAGTTGTTTTGCTTCTTGTTACTAGACATGTTGACCTTTGTTGTTTGTACATTTTGCTTCTTGTTACTAGACATGTTGAACTTTGTCGTTTGTACATTTCAAATCCTCTAGTATTTATTCGTTTCTCTATATATCTGTAGGAAGAAACTGACAATAGATGATATCCACGACATCTATGGATTGCGCTTGATTGTTGATAAGGAGGAAGACTGTTACAAAGCATTGACAATTGTTCACCAGTTATGGTCTGAAGTACCTGGAAAGCTAAAAGATTACATATGTCGCCCCAAGTTCAATGGGTATGTTTATCCTCAGAGTGTGCTGCTGTGCACTTTCCTGGCCCTTTATCTATACCATCTGATTTCATTTTTGTAATTATTAGGTATCAATCCCTGCATACTGTGGTGATGGGTGAAGGCAAAGTTCCCCTTGAAGTACAAATTCGAACAAAAGATATGCATTTACAAGCTGAATTTGGGTTTGCTGCTCATTGGAGGTACAAGGAAGATGACTGTCAGCATTCTTCATTTGTGCTTCAGATGGTTGAGTGGGCTCGATGGGTTGTCACCTGGCAGTGTGAGGCAATGAGTAAGGATTCTACATCTGTTGGATATGGCGATTCAATTAAGCCTCCATGCAAGTTCCCTTCCCATGTTGATGACTGTCCATATTGTTATAAGCCCGACTGTGGTCAAGATGGCCCCGTGTTCGTTATCATGATTGAGAATGATAAGGTTTGTGCTTGACTTTTGTGATGTTTTAATTTCTCATTTTCCTTTCCATTCAACCTGTAGTTTGGCTGGAGTTGTGCTATTCATGGGCCGATCATAGTTGGGCCCTAGTTTAATAGATTGAGAGTTTAGCTTAGTTACTCTGCTGAGATTTGGTATACTGAGATGTGGGATCTTCAGGAATTAGGGTATTCTGTTATTGAATGAGGTGTGTGATTTGTGTAAATAAGGCAACAAGGGGAAGTTTTTTTGCTACCTGATCTGTTACTAAATATTTGTCCACTTTGTCAAAGTGGTAGATAGACAGGTTTTTTTTAAGGTGCCACGTTGTCCAAGTGGACAATTATTACCGGTGGAGTAGCATCTTGTTGAGTGGGATACCAGCGAGGAGAGTCCGACTGTGTGGTAGAGGTGCTCTTGAAGATGCCTCTCTCCAATTGATCTTGTTTTTATCTAATTTCTCGGGTTTTGATCACCTTATCAGCCTGAAGCAGAATACTATAGGCATGCATTTCCATACTATTTCTTCATTCTTTCTTTCATACAAATTAACTTTTGGTGAAGTCATTAATTAACTTAAGTATGCTATCTGAATTTGATAAGTCCTTGATGTTTATTGAAATTATTGGATAGTCTCCTTTCCTTAATGGATATGGACGCTCTGCTTCCAGTAGTAATTTGTTGTGTTTTAATATGACCTTGGGGTTGATTGTGAGAATTTAGTGGGTCTAACTTGCATCATATCCTTCAATCGATGTTACAAAACTTTTGGTGGTCTCGTTATTACCATCCTATAACATTTGAAGGTTTGTAATTTATGTTTGGTCTGGATGCATGTGCAGATGTCCGTCCAAGAATTTCGTGCGAACTCAACAGTGATGGATCTGATGGAAAGAGCTGGGCGAGCAAGCTCAAGGTTGATGACATATAGGTTCCCTCTGAAGGAAGAACTGAGGCCAAGACTGAATCACATGCCTGTAAGTGATCCCAATTGCAAGTTGAAGATGGGGGATGTGGTGGAGCTTACACCAGCCATACCTGACAAGTCTTTGACAGAATATAGGGAAGAAATCCAGCGTATGTACGATCGCGGGCTAACTGTCTCCGGCGCTGGACCTACTGCTAGCAGCATGGTTGGCTCAAGAAGCTGACCCGTGGTTAGCAACGCATATCATTTAGTGTCAGTTATGTATATATAGATATATTTGTACAGAAAAACACCTCCATGTTTATTCCTGTGAAGTTGCTAACAATTCAATTATGTGCTGAATGATTTGATTTATGTAGTTGTTCCTGATAATTAATCACATCAGATTTCATTTCAGGCGTTCCTGGTTTTAGCCTAATATCGATTGATAGCAAGGGGTTCCCAGAGGGACGAGTTTATCAAATAGTCATGTATGATGAGTTTATGTCTCTGGAGGAGTTTCATAATTTATTTATGTTGTGTGTTTTCGATATATTTAACGAAGAGTTTTTTGTTTTGCTTTGCTTCGTGCTTTTAATTATTATGATTATTATTATTATTTGGGTTTTCCTTGACTGCCATCAATGAAAATACAAACTAGAAAAACCTACATTACCCTTTTCTCAAGTGGCTTGATGTGTTAATTGTTTAACACATTGATAATAGCGTTGCAAGTGTTGCTTATCGTGCTGGTGGCTAGAATAGCTTACTGGAAGGGAGATATAAGGAAGTAAGGAACTAAAGGACAGAGTCAAGGTGTTAGACATGGAATTGATGATGAGGATGAACAATGAAAAAGGGTCTTAAGGAAAATAGATACCAGGAAAGCAGGTGTTTTCACTTTTAAGGTTTTAATTATGTTGATGATTAGCATTCTACTTGCAGTGGTCTTTCAAACTTCAATGTTACCATAAGATTTTCAACGTGTGGTGCTTCCCAAATACTTGCCATGTAAAAAAGTGTAAACACCTATCTTGATTCATAAGATTTTCAATGTGAGACAATGCAACTGCTCTGCCAACTTGCCTGTCAAAGACCAACGGAAGTTATATTTGAGGTGGTTTTATTTATATTTTGAAATTAGAATCTCCCACCACGACAACAACCATCACGTAGTCACCACCTCCTTCATTCCGATCATCATAACCATTTTCACATTCCCTCTCTCTAAGAAAAGAGATACCAACTTCTTACCTCATTCCCTCGTCAAACACCATAAGTATTCTTGTAATGCCTTCTTTTCCTTGTCCTAATTTTAAAATAATAATAATAACTAATAGCTTTGGGGAGTTTAATACTCCCACAGAGATACGAACAAAACCACTACAATCAGTACAACTTCCATTAGCATTTGACGGACAAGTTCACAGAAAGGTTCAATAGGAACTTATAAGATGGTAAAACCATGAGCATCGAAATTTTAATGGAGGTTTCTATGGTGCTGAAAAGATTCCCTCGCACATGTTAAACATGCGTGGCAAGAGAGTAGCATGAACACATGTGATATGCATTAAAAGTGAGAGAGATGTTGGTGGTCAGTGATATGGAAGAGTTGCGAACAAGGCCCCACAAATGACAGTTTTTGTCCAACACTTAAGAATGGAGTAAATTTAGTTCGCCTAATTAAGTTTAAAATTATAATAGAAAAAGTATAGGAAAATAATGATGTGCGTATGAGCTTATAATAAACACCAGAAGAAACTCTTCCTATGAGTTCTGAAACTTTCTTAAACGATATTGAGAAGAGATCTTCCGAGGAGGAAGACCTCGTAGCTAGGAGCATTAAGAAGGTAAAAATGGACGGGATGAAAGACTAGGAACAGATAGAGAAAACAATGGAAGATGCCATTAATAATATTGTGGAGATAGAAATCAGTCCTTTCCCCAATCCGATGGAGACTCAGAAAGGGGATATTGGTGGAGGAAACATGAACTAGAAGACATCCTATCGGGATATGGTGGTTGGCAATGATTTTAACAATCTCGACCCAAAAGAAATAGTTGAAATGGTTGCAGAGAAGTACATATTGAATCAAGACGCTTTGGAAGCTAGGGAAGATTTGGAAACTCCCTTTAATCCCAAACCAAGGATTGAAGTTACTTTAGAGGAGTATGATGACTGGTGCAGACCATGGAAGCTATCACTGATAGTAAAATCCTTTGATAAAAGCCTCAATCTCCAAGCTATGGAGAGATGGGTTCTCAAAAAGCGAGCTAGGAGAGATATGGTTCGAGTCATGGATTTTGAAAAGAACTTCTTGATTCATTTTTCTAACCAAGAAGACTACTCGTACGCCGTCTTCGAGGGACCTTGGATGATAGCGGAGCACTACCTCCTAGTTCAGCGTTGGAGACCCCTCTTCATGTCACAAGATATAGATATACGTAAAGTAGCTGTTTGGGTCAGAATTCCAAATTTTTCAGCAGAACTCTACAATAAATACTTTATCTATAAGGTAGGAAAAGCCTTAGATACAATGTTGAAGATTGATGAGTTTACATCGATATATTCTAGAGGAAAATTCGCTCGCATATATGTGGAAATTGATCTAAGGAAGTAGATTGTACCCTCTTTCACGGCTCTGGGAAAAGAATTCAAACTCGAATACGAAAGGCTCCATCAAATATGTTTTAAGTGCGGGCAATACGGACATAGGATAGAAAACTGTCCAGGATTTGTGAAAGAAATGCTCAAACAATTGTTTTAGACAGCTATGGACAGTGGCCGGACGCCGAAACACGGAGGAGAAGATGAAAATAACGGTAACCTGATGGGATCACCAGAAATGGAAACCCGTAGTAGGAGTGAGGATATTATGGCACAAAATCAGGGATTACAAGTTGAGGCACAAGAATCAGCAGTAGAGGAAAGAAATAATCCTACTATTAACGAGGAAAGGAAAAATAACAAACTCACCATTAATGAGAATCCTTTTGGACCGTGGATGCTGGTCAAAGAAATCCTAGGAGTAAAATCAGAATGGAGAAATCTGCGAGAGAAAGAAAAAGAAAATTTTTATGGTTCCAAATTCCAAGTTTTATGAGAGGAAACTCTTGATGACAATAATGAGAGCATGCAAGAAAATATTGCGAATATAAATGGAGACAATCAGAATCCAATCAAGGAAAAAGTGCAAAATCAAGGAAAATATGGCAACAATGTTTACAAGCATAACCATAAACTGCAAGCTCAAAAGAGTGATCCAAAAAGTAAAGCAGCCACCTCAAACTTGAAGGAGAAAGCCATGGACGTAGGAAAAAAAGTCCCAACCAAAATCAACACCAGAACAAACTAATCATCACTCAAAACTATGAAAAGCCACTAATTAAAACCAAGTAGATATCATAGAGCATACACATAATAAAGAGAAATAGAAAAATAGCCACCCGAATTACCGGAGAAGATTTAGTTTACTCCAAAAGGAATTAGCCAAAGAACACACAATAGAAGACAAATCTCTTCCTCTGGTATCACGGACCATGCCACAATATCAATTATATCGAGATTCATGGGAGGTCAGGGTAGAGAACACGGAGGCAGTAATGCATCCAATAACCTAATTGATCAAGGAGACAAACAGCAGAGCTCTGGAGCAGAAGATATGGTCATCAAGGATCGGTATGAGGATAAGCATGAATCTCCCTCAAGCCCAAAGCCTATGGAGGCTTGATTACCTACGCCATCAGGAGAACTCTGAACTCTTTCTCTTTTTTTGTTTTAATGAATTTTATTATTTAAAATTGTAGAGGAACTGCCTCTAGAGGGTTCTCCATTATTGTTAAAGATATGACTTATAGATACAATACTAATTTCTTTATGCTTTTGGAAACTCATGTATCAGAAAACAAGGCTGAAAATATTATTAAAAGATTAGGCTTTGACTCTTGGTGCATCAGTAAAGCTTTCGGATTTTCTGGCGGCATTTGGTGTCTTTAGAATAAAGCTTTTTGAAATGTTGAACCTATCTCTATTCAAGATCAGCTTATACACATAAGGATTATAAATTCATATAAGAATGCTTGGTGGTTTACAGCTGTATATGAAAGTCCGCACCTAGCTAATAGAATGAGGCTTTGGAACCACTTGGAGGAGTTGGCTAATAGCATCCGAAGACTGTGGTGTATAGGGTTGGCAATGGGTAGGGTAGGGTAGGGTTTGGATCCTATCCTAAACCTACCTACGGGTTAAAAATTTCATTAAAACTCTACCCTACTCTACCCGCGGGTTGAGAATCTCTCAACCCTAACCCTACGCGCACCCTAAAGTTTTAAACCCTACCCTACCTTACTCTGCTCGTAGAAATATCAAATTTTTTCAAAGCAAATATAAAATTCAATAATTCCAAATTTCATACATTGAAATAAAATAAAAAATAAAAAACTAAATTCAAATTTAAATTAAAAACAATAAAATCTTAAAAAAATCCAACATAAAATTACAGATAGCATCATCATCAAGTTTTTAATAAAATTAAAATAACGTAAACAAAGATATTTCAGGCATTTCTTCTAATTCCAAATTCTTGTAATATTACTCTTTCGTCAGTTCAAAAAATACATCATCATCTTCATTTGCAGTTTGATAATCATGTTTTTCACCTAAAAATCAAATACAACAATTTTATTATATATAATTTTAGAATTTGAATCATCTAAAGTTTGAATTTTACTTTAGAGAGTAAAGTGTGATCTCTCACCTTTGATTTTATAGGTGGGACCAAGAATAAATATGAAAGAGAAATTATTCAAGGGTAGAAGATCACACTTTACTCTCTAAATGAAATTCAAACTTTAGAGGATCCAAATCCTAATTTTAACACAATTATAATTTCTAAACAAATTAAAAATTAAAAACATAAATAACCTCTTTTATAATATGCTGTCCACAACCAATTTTGATTACACATAAGAGCTTCCACCGTATCTTCATGAAGACTACCACGATGATTAGCAATTATATGGCCACTTGTACTAAAAGAAGACTCAGAAATAACAGCAAACATGGGAATGCCAAATATATCTCTTGTAATTTTTTGAAGAGTTGAAAATCTAACTCTATTTATCTTTCATCAATCTAATATATCAAAATCAAGAGTTAGAGGATGAATATCTTTCTCTACATAGTAATCAAATTCCGTCTTCACAAATGAACTTTTTTCCTTCTTTTTTTGTCTAATATACGATTGATAACAAACATCATCATCTTCATCTATATTAACCCTAAGTTCTTGTGTAGCTTCCACTGACATATTGCTTAAATTAGATGTATTCTTTTGATATTCATGAAGCAACTCATAGCATGCATGTTTGATTCTCTCAACTTTTCTTGTGCATTCATTAGGATCTTCACATACCCTAACAAACTTATATTCAAACTCATCAAGCTTATACCTAGAATCTAGAATTACAGCAACACCAATAATGCCATGAATTTCTTCCCAATACTTATCAAACTTTCTCTTCATCATACATGTTATGTTAGTAATAACTGGGTTAGGAGAAACAGCCCATTTTTCCAATCCAACATGTATATCACATACTTTATTAAAGTAAATGTTGACAGTCGAAACTTGAGTTTCAGAAACTAACTGGATCACATCATAAAAAGGTTTTAGTTTACCACAAATTTCTTTTGCAGGTTTCCATTCCTCATTACTTGACACACTTTTATAATTTGAGTCTTTTTATTTTAGTCTAGCAAAGACATCTCTATATAACCATGCAGTTTCTAACATCACATAAGTGGAATTCCATCTAGTCACACAATCAAGGGATAATTTTGTTGTAAAGGGAATACCTGACTTACTACACCAACTCACAAAAGTTTCATATCTTTTACTGGTTGAAGTCCAATATACCACACTATTACGAATTTTCTCTACACTTTTTTTAACTAAATTTAAGCCATCCTTCACAATTAGGTTTAAAATATGAGCACAGCAACGCATATGCAATAACTTACCCACTAGCAAAAAATAATTTGAGTCGAGACGTCCCAACAACACATCAATCATTTCATCATTTGTAGAACAATTATCCAATGTAATAGTTGATAATTTTCTATCTAAGTTCCATTCCAACAAAACTTTCATTAATGCATTAGAGATTCGACAATTGTTGATTGTCTTGAGTTTGCTATTTTTATTCTTTTATAATAATGGAGCATATATTTCTTCAAGTTTGTAGTCCCATTCCTTGGTTTGGCACCAATAACAGACTTACAATGGCTACACTTTGCCTTTCACTCTTCCCCCTCTTTATATCTATTAAAGTATTGCCAATAAATACTTTTCAATGAAGATTTGTTGTTATTTTCAATCGAGGCAGATTCGTCTAGAATAAAATTAGCAATTTCTTCAACAGGAGTTTATTCTTGTTGTTCTTGAGCCACTACATCTATGTTGGTACTATCCATTCTAAATTTAATTGCCTACACAATTAGTAAAATAAATAATAAACGTTAAAAACTCAAACATGCTAAAAAATTATTAAGATTCAGAACAAATACAAAAGCTGCAAAATATTAGAAAAAGAAAAAAAATAAAAGGAAAAAGAAGAAAACAAAACATACTAAGGAGTAAGGATTGTTATCTTAAAACAAGTCAGATTGAGATGGACAAAGACCAATTAACAAGTAAATGCAATATATGAAAAGGTTCTACTTCTTCCACACAATTAGAAGGCATGAATCATGTTGGCAGGACCTACAATTACCCATCACCATAGTATAAAGTTAGGTTCTACTGACTCAAAATGTGCTAAGAGGCATATATATGTGATGAGCGGATAATTTATACGCTTTTTGGCATTGTTTTAGGTAGTTTTTAGTAAGTTCAAGCTACTTTTAGGGATGTTTTCATTAGTTTTTATGTTAAATTCACATTTCTGGACTTTACTATGAGTTTGTGTGTTTTTCTATGATTTCAGGTAATTTCTGGCTGAAATTGAGGGACTTGAGCAAAACTCTGAAAAAGGCTGACAAAAGGACTGCTGATGCTGTTGGAATCTGACCTCCCTGCACTCGAAATAGATTTTCTGGAGCTACAGAACTCCAATTGCGTGCTCTCAACGGCGTTGGAAAGTAGACATCCAGAGCTTTCCAGCAATATAGAATAGTCTATACTTTATTCGGAAATTGACGACGTAACTTGGCGTTGAACGCCAAGTACATGCTGCTGTCTGAAGTTAAACGCCAGAAACACGTCATGATCCGGAGTTGAACGCCCAAAACACGTTATAACTTGGAGTTCAACTCCAAGAAAAGCCTCAGCTCGTGGATAGATCAAGCTCAGCCCAAGCATACACCAAGTGGGCCCCAGAAGTGGATTTATGCATCAATTACTTACTCATGTAAACCCTAGTAGCTAGTCTAGTATAAATAGGATAAGTTACTATTGTATTAGACATCTTTTGACAGTTTAATCTTTTGACTTTGTAGTCTTTGATCATTCGGTCTCTTGATCATTCAGGGGGCTGGCCATTCGGCCATGCCTGAACATTTCACTTATGTATTTTCAACAGTGGAGTTTCTGCACACCATAGATTAAGGGTGTGGAGCTCTGCTGTACCTCAAGTTTCAATACAATTACTATTATTTTCTATTCAATTCTCTTTTATTCTTATTCCAAGATATACGTTGCACTTCAACTTGATGAATGTGATGATCCGTGACACTCATCATCATTCTCACCTATGAACGCGCGTGACTGACAACCACTTCCGTTCTACTCTAGACCGGGCGCATATCTCTTAGATTCCCCAACAGAATCTTCGTGGTATAAGCTAGATAGATGGCGGCATTCATGAGGATCCGGAAAGTCTAAACCTTGTCTATGGTATTCCGAGTAGGATTTTGGGATTGAATGACTGTGACGAGCTTCAAACTCCTGAAGGCTGGGCGTGATGACAAACGCAAAAGAATCAAGGGATTCTATTCCAACCTGATTGAGAACCGACAGATGATTAGCCGTGCTGTGACAGAGCATAGGACCATTTTCACTGAGAGGATGGGATGCAGCCATTGACAACGGTGATGCCCTACATACAGCTTGCCATGGAAAGGAGTAAGAAGGATTGGATGAATGTAATAAGAAAGTAGAGATTCAAGAGGAGCACATCATCTCCATACGCCTATCTGAAATTCCCACTATTGATTTACATAAGTATTTCTATCCCTTTTATTTTCTATTTATCATTAATTTTTGAACTCATCATAAACCAATTTAATCTGTCTAACTGAGATTTACAAGGTGACCATAGCTTGCTTCATACCAACAATCTCTGTGGGATCGACCCTTACTCACGTAAGGTATTACTTGGATGACCCAGTACACTTGCTGGTTAAGTTGAACGGAGTTATGATCACACCAGGGATTATTAAGATCCCAATTTATCACACCATGATCTCTTTGGGGTATTTTTGATTTCATACAAATACAAAGAGACCAACTTTGAGGATCACAATTTCGCCCACCAAGTTTTTGGCGCCGTTGCCGGGGATTGTTCGAGTTTGGACAACTGACGGTTCATCTTGTTGCTCAGATTAGGTAATTTTCTTTTCAAAAACTTTTTCAAAATTTTTCTTTTCTTTTTCGTTTTTCCAAAAATATTTTCGAAAATTTCAAAAAAATTAATTAATTAATAAAAATCCAAAAAAATTAATAAAATCATAAAAACTAAAAATATTTTGTGTTTCTTGTTTGAGTCTTGAGTCAATTTTTAAGTTTGGTGTCAATTGCATGATTTAAAAATTTTTCTTGCATTTTTCAAAAATTTATGCATTCATAGTGTTCTTCATGATCTTCAAGTTGTTCTTGATAAGGCCTCTTGTTTGATCTTGATGTTTTCTTGTTTTGTGTTGTTTGTTATTTTTCATATGCATTTTTTGTTTGTTAGAGTCCATGCATTAAAGATTTCTAAGTTTGGTGTCTTGCATGTTTTCTTTGCATCAAAAATTTTTCAAAATTATGTTCTTGATGTTCATCATGATCTTCAAAGTATTCTTGGTATTCATCTTGACATTCATAGTGTTCTTGCATGCATCTTGTGTTTTGATCCAAAATTTTCATGTTTTGAGTCATGTTTGTGTTTTTCTCTCTTATAATTAAAAATTCAAAAATCAAATAAAATATCTTTTCCTTTTTTTCTCTCAAAATTTCGAAAATTTGGAGTTGACTTAGTCAAAAATTTTCAAAATTAGTTGTTTCTTACAAGTCAAGTCAAATTTTCAAAATTTAAAAATCTTATCTTTTCAAAAATCTTTTTCAAAAATTATATCTTTTTCATTTTTTTTATTTTTTTCGAAAATTTCAAAAAAATTCTTTTTAAATTATTTTCAAAATCTTTTCCTTATCTTTATATCACATTTTCGAAAACTCACTAATAATTAATGTGGTTGATTCAAAAATTTGAAGTTTGTTACTTTCTTGTTAAGAAAGGTTCAATCTTTAAGTTCTAGAATCTTATCTTGAAGTTTCTTGTTAGTGAAGTAAGTAATTTTAAATTTAAAAATTAAATCTTTTTATCTTTTATCTTATCTTTTTCAAAAATTTTATCTTTTTCAAAATTTGCTTTCAAAATATCTTATCTAACCTCTTATCTTCTTATCTTTTTCAAATTTGATTTTAATATCTTTTTCAATTAACTAACTAACTTTTTGTTTGTTTCCTATCTTTTTCAAAACCAACTAACTACTCTTCCCTCTCTAATTTTCGGAAATACTTCTCTCTTTTTCAAAAATTCTTTTTAATTGTTTTAAATTTTAATTTTAATTATATCTTATCTCTGATTTTCGAAAATCACTAACCACTTTTTCAAAATTATTTTCGAAATTCTCCATCTCTTTTCTTATTCTATTTAATTATTTATTTACTAACACCTCTCTTCACCTCTCTTCATCTAAAGATCCGAACCCAATCTATCCCTTGAGTTTGGATTCTTCTTCACTCTTCTCCCCTTTCTTCTTCTACTAACATAAAGGAATCTCTATACTGTGACATAGAGGATTCCTCTTCTTTTCTTGTTTTCTTCTCTTTCATATGAGCAGGAACAAGGAAAAAGGCACTCTTGTTGAAATTGATCCAGAACCTGAAAGGACTCTGAAGAGAAAATTAAGAGAAGCTAAATTACAACAATCTAAAGGTAACCTTTCAGAAATATTAGAACAAGAGAAGGAGATGGCAGCCGAAAATAATAATAATGCAAGGAGAATGCTTGGTGACTTCACAAAGCCAACGTCCAAGTTTGATGGAAGAAGCATCTCCATTCCTGCCATTGGAGCCAACAACTTCGAGCTAAAACCTCAGCTAGTTGCCTTAATGCAACAAAACTGCAAGTTTTATGGACTTCTATCTGAAGATCCTTACCAGTTTTTAACTGAGTTCTTGCAGATCTGTGAGACTGTAAAGACGAATGGAGTTGATCCTGAAGTCTACAGACTCATGCTTTTCCCTTTTGCTGTAAGAGACAGAGCTAGAATATGGTTGGATTCACAACCCAAGGATAGCCTGGACTCTTGGGATAAGCTGGTCACTGCCTTCTTGGATAAATTTTTTCCTCCTCAAAAGCTGAGCAAGCTGAGAGTGGATGTTCAAACCTTCAAGCAAAAAGATGGTGAATCCCTCTATGAAGCTTGGGAAAGATACAAGCAGCTGACCAAAAGATGTCCATTTGACATGTTTTCAGAATGGACCATATTAGATATATTCTATTATGGTCTATCTGAATTTTCGAAAATGTCATTGGACCATTGATGAGCGGATAATTTATACGCTTTTTGGCATTGTTTTTAGTATAATTTAATTAGTTTTTAGTATATTTTTAGTAGTTTTTAGTTAAAATTCACTTTTCTGGACTTTACTATGAGTTTGTGTGTTTTTCTGTGATTTCAGGTATTTTCTGGCTGAAATTGAGGGTCCTAAGCAAAAATCTGATTCAGAGACTGAAAAGGACTGCAGATGCTGTTGGATTCTGACCTCCCTGCACTCGAAGTGGATTTTCTGGAGCTACAGAAGCCCAATTGGCGCGCTCTCAACGGCATTGAAAAGTAGACATCCTGGGCTTTCCAGCAATGTATAATAGTCCATACTTTGCCCAAAATTTGATGGCCCAAACCGGCATGGCAAATCAGCCTCAGAAATTCCAGCGTTTAACGCTGGAACTGGCATAAAACTTGGAGTTAAACGCCCAAACTGGCATGAAAGCTGGCGTTTAACTCCAGAATTAGTCTCTACACACGAAAGCTTCAATGCTCAGCCCAAGCACACACTAAGTGGACCCAGAAGTGGATTTTTACGTCATTTACTCCTTTCTGTATACCCTAGGTTACTAGTTTACTATTAATAGGATCTTTTGACATTGTATCTGTACCTCATGACACTTTACATGTTTCTTTGTGTACCTTCTACGGCATGAGTCTCTAAACCCCATGGTTGGGGGTGAGGAGCTCTGCTGTGTCTTGAGGGATTAATGCAATTACTATTGTTCTTCTATTCAATTCTGCTTGTTCTTGTTCTAAGATATCACTTGTTCTTCAACTTGATGAATGTGATGATCCGTGACACTCATCATCATTCTCACCTATGAACGTGTGACTGACAACCACCTCCATTCTACCTTAGATTGGGTGAATATCTCTTGGATTCCTGATACACGACGCATGGTTGATCGCCTGACAACCGAGCGCTCGCCTGACAACCGAGCCAGCCATTCCATGAGATCAGAATCTTCGTGGTATAAGCTAGAACTGATGGCGGCATTCAAGAGAATCCGGAAGGTCTAAACCTTGTCTGTGGTATTCTGAGTAGGATTCAATGATTGAATGACTGTGACGAGCTTCAAACTCCTGAAGGCGGGGCGTTAGTGACAGACGCAAAAGAATCACTGGATTCTATTCCGGCCTGATTGAGAACCGACAGATGGATAGCCGTGCCGTGATAGGGTGCGTTGAACATTTCCACTGAGAGGATAGGAGGTAGCCACTGACAACGGTGAAACCCTTGCATACAGCTTGCCATGGAAGGAGCCTCGCGTGCTTGAAGAAGAAGACAGTAGGAAAGCAGAGATTCGGAAGATGGAGCATCTCCAAAACCTCAACCTATTCTCCATTACTGCAAAACAAGTACTTATTTCATGTTCTTTTACTTTTCACAATCAATCCTGATAATTTCTGATATCCTGACTAAGATTTACAAGATAACCATAGCTTGCTTCAAGCCGAGAATCTCCGTGGGATCGACCCTTACTCACGTAAGGTATTACTTGGACGACCCAGTGCACTTGCTGGTTAGTTGTGCGGAGTTGCAAAAGTGTGATTGCAATTTCGTGCACCAAGTTTTTGGCGCCGTTGCCGGGGATTGTTCGAGTTTGGACAACTGACGGCTTATCTTGTTGCTTAGATTAGGACTGTTTTATTTTTGTTGGTTTAGAGTCTTTTAGTTGAGTCTAGTTTCATATTTTAAGTTTGGTGTCAATTGTATCCTTTTGCTTTTCTTTTAATTTTCGAATTTGCATGTCCTTAGTCCCTTTTTGATCCTTAAAAATTCTAAGTTTGGTGTCTTCTTTGTGTTTTTCCTTTAAAATTTTCGAAAATTTGTGTTTGATTTTCTAAAAATTTTAAGTTTGGTGTCATTTTGTTGTTTTTCTCTTTCCTCATTTTAAAAATCAAATCTTTTTCATAAAAATTTTCAATCATATCTTTCTAATTGCTAATCTCAAAATCTTTTTAATTAACTAATTGATTCAGTTTTCAATTTGCTTTGATCTTATTTTCTTTTGATTTTCGAATTTTTTTATTTTATTTTCCTTTTGTTTTTATTTTATTTTATTTTTCGGTTAATTCAAAAAAAAAAAAACAAAATTTATCTACTTGCAATCCATACCATTTTCCTTTATCCATTATGGACCTAAGTGGAATTGAACAGTCCAGAAGGACTCTGGGGTCTTATGCTAACCCCATTACAGCTGCATATGGGAGTAGCATCTGTACACCTCCCATCAAAGCAAGCAGCTTTGAGCTAAATCCTCAACTCATTATCATAGTGCAGCAAAATTGCCAATATTTCGGTCTTCCACAGGAAGAACCTACTGAGTTTCTGGCACAGTTCTTACAAATTGCTGACACAGTACATGATAAAGAGGTGGATCAGGATGTCTACAGACTATTACTGTTTCCATTTGCTGTAAAAGATCAAGCTAAAAGGTGGTTGAATAACCAACCTACAGCAAGCATAAAGACATGGAAACAGTTATCAGACAAATTCCTGAATCACTTTTACCCTCCAAAGAGGATGACACAGCTAAGGCTGGACATCCAAGGCTTTAAACAAGAGGGTAATGAATCCCTTTATAATGCCTGGGAGAGGTATAGAGGTATGCTAAGAAAATGCCCCTCTGAAATGTTTTCAGAATGGGTACAGTTAGACATCTTCTACTATGGGCTTACAGAAAAAGCTCAGATGTCTTTAGACCACTCAGCTGGTGGATCTATACACATGAGGAAGATAATTGAAGAGGCTCAAGAGCTTATAGACACTGTTGCTAGAAATCAATATTTGTACTCTAGCAATGAGTTCTCTCCAAAAGAGGAAGTCATGACAGTAGTCACTGATCCTAATCCTCAAGAGCAGATGATTGAGCTTAATCAACAATTGCTCCTGATGACAGAACAGTTAGCAGAATTTAAAGAGATGCTCCATGAAACTAAAGTTGCTAACAAGAACATAGAACTGCAGTTGAATTAAGCAAAACAGCAAATATCTAAATAGATAACAGAGGAATGTCAAGCAGTTCAACTGAGGAGTGGGAAGACACTGAATAACACTGCTCAAAGTAGCAAAAAGCCAAACAAGGAACAATTGACAGAGGATAACCAAACCACTGTTCAAAATCCCTCTGAGGACAGTAAGAGCCCAGAGAGGAACACTTTTGGCGTTCAAACGCCAGAAAAGGGGGAAAAGTTGGCGTTAAACGCCCATTTTCCACCCATTCCTTGCGTTCAGATGCCAAGGGAAGATCAGACACCTGAGAGTGCTGACAGTAATCCCTCTAACAAGGCTTCTTCAACCACTTCTGTAAGGAATAAACTTGCAGCATCTAAGGTTGAAGACTATAAAGCCAAGATGCCTTATCCTCAAAAACTCCGCCAAGCAGAACAGGATAAGCAATTTGCCCGCTTTGCAGACTATCTAAGGACTCTTGAAATAAAGATTCCGTTTGCAGAGGCACTTGAGCAAATACCTTCTTATGCTAAGTTCATGAAAGAAATCTTAAGCCATAAGAAGGATTGGAGAGAAACTGAAAAAGTGTTTCTCACTGAAGAATGCAGTGCAGTCATTCTGAAAAGCTTACCAGAAAAGCTTCAAGATCCAGGAAGCTTTATGATACCATGCACATTAGAAGGTGCTTGCACCAAGACAGCCTTATGTGATCTTGGAGCAAGCATCAATCTAATACCTGCAACCACTATCAGAAAGCTTGGGTTGACTGAAGAAGTCAAACCAACCCGGATATGCCTCCAACTTGCTGATGGCTCCATTAAATATCCATCAGGCATAATAGAGGATATGATTGTCAAGGTTGGGCCATTTGCCTTTCCAACTGACTTTGTGGTGCTGGAAATGGAGGAGCACAAGAGTGCAACTCTCATTCTAGGAAGACCTTTCCTAGCAACTGGACGAACTCTCATTGATGTACAAAAAGGGAAGTAACCCTGAGAGTCAATGAGGATGAGTTCAAGTTGAATGCTGTAAAAGCTATGCAGCACCCAAACACACCAAATGACTGCATGGGCGCTGACATTATTGACTCTCTGGTAGAAGAGATCAATATGACTGAAAGCCTAGAATCAGAGCTTGAGGACATCTTCAAGGATGCTCAATCTGACCAAGAAGAACTAGAGGAAATAAAGGAATTTTCGAAAATTCCTCAGGAGGAGGATAAGCCTCCCAAACCTGAACTCAAACCACTACCACCATCCCTGAAATATGCATTTCTGGGAGAGGGTGAAACTTTTTCAGTGATTATAAGCTCTGCTTTAAATCCACAGGAAGAGGAAGCACTGATTCAAGTGCTAAGGACACACAAGACAGCTCTTGGGTGGTCCATAAGTGACCTTAAGGGCATTAGCCCAGCTAGATGCATGCACAAGATCCTGTTGGAGGATAATGCCAAACCAGTGGTCCAACCACAAAGGAGGCTAAATCCAGCCATGAAGGAGGTGGTGTAGAAAGAGGTCACTAAATTACTGGAGGCTGGGATTATTTATCCTATTTCTGACAGCCCCTGGGTGAGCCCTGTCCAAGTTGTCCCCAAAAAGGGAGGCATGACAGTGGTTCATAATGAAAAAAATGAACTGGTTCCTACAAGAACAGTCACAGGGTGGCGTATGTGTATTGACTACAGAAGGCTCAATACAGCCACCAGAAAGGATCATTTTCCTTTACCATTCATAGACCAAATGCTAGAAAGACTAGCTGGTCATGATTATTACTGCTTTTTGGATGGCTATTCAGGTTACAACCAAATTGCAGTAGATCCTCAGGACCAAGAGAAAACAGCATTTACTTGTCCTTCTGGCGTGTTTGCCTACAGGAGGATGCCTTTTGGTCTGTGTAATGCTCCTGCAACCTTTCAGAGATGCATGTTATCCATCTTCTCTGATATGGTGGAGAAATTCCTGGAAGTCTTCATGGATGACTTCTCAGTATATGGAGACTCATTCAGCTCCTGTCTTAACCACCTAGCACTTGTCCTGAAAAGGTGCCAAGAGACTAACCTGGTTTTAAACTGGGAGAAATGTCACTTTATGGTGACTGAGGGAATTGTCCTTGGGCACAAAATTTCAAGCAGGGGAATAGAGGTGGATAAGGCAAAGGTAGAGGTAATTGAAAAATTACCACCACCTGCCAATGTTAAGGCAATCAGAAGCTTTCTGGGGCATGCAGGATTCTACAGAAGGTTTATAAAGGATTTTTCGAAAATTGCAAAACCTTTGAGTAACCTGCTAGCTGCTGACACACCATTTGTGTTTGACACACAATGTCTGCAGGCATTTGAGACCCTGAAAGCTAAGCTGGTCACAGCACCAGTCATCTCTGCACCAGATTGGACATTGCCATTTGAACTAATGTGTGATGCCAGTGACCATGCCATTGGTGCAGTGTTAGGACAGAGGCATAACAAGCTTCTGCACGTCATTTATTATGCCAGCCGTGTTCTAAATGATGCACAGAAGAATTACACAACCACAGAAAAAGAGTTACTTGCAGTGGTTTATGCCATTGACAAGTTTAGATCCTATCTAGTGGGATCCAAAGTGGTTGTGTACACTGACCATGCTGCTCTTAAATACTTACTCACAAAGCAGGATTCAAAACCCAGGCTTATAAGATGGGTGTTGCTTCTGCAAGAGTTTGATATAGAAATAAGAGACAGAAAAGGGACAGAGAACCAAGTAGCTGATCATCTGTCCCGAATAGAACCAGTAGCTGGGGCGTCCCTCCCTTCTACTGAGATCTCTGAGACTTTCCCAGATGAGCAACTCTTTGCCATTCAGGAAGCTCCATGGTTTGCAGATATTGCAAATTATAAAGCTGTGAGGTTCATACCCCAGGAGTACAGCAGAGTGCAAAGAAAGAAATTAATTTCAGATGCCAAGTACTACCTATGGGATGAACCATATCTCTTTAAGAGATGTGCAGACAGAATGATCCGCAGATGTGTACCCAGAGAAGAAGCACAAAGGATCCTATGGCATTGCCATGGATCACAGTATGGAGGACATTTTGGAAGTGAGCGAACAGCCACTAAAGTCCTCCAATTTGGCTTCTACTGGCCTACTCTCTATAAAGATTCCCGAGAGTTTGTGCGTAACTGTGACAGTTGCCAAAGAGCTGGTAACTTGCCTCACGGATATGCCACGCCTCAACAAGGGATATTAGAGATAGAATTGTTTGATGTATGGGGAATTGACTTCATGGGGCCATTCCCACCATCATACTCAAACACTTACATTCTGGTGGCAGTGGACTATGTATCTAAGTGGGTAGAAGCAATTGCTACACCCACTAATGATACCAAGACCGTGCTAAAATTCCTCCAAAAACACATCTTCAGCAGATTTGGTGTTCCCAGAGTACTGATCAGTGACGGGGGCACTCATTTCTGCAATAGACAGCTATACTCTGCTATGGTTAGATATGGAATTAGCCACAAAGTGGCAACTCCGTATCATCCACAGACAAATGGGCAAGCTGAAGTCTCTAACAGAGAGCTAAAAAGAATCCTGGAACGGACTGTGATAGCCCGAAGAAAGGATTGGGCAAAGAGCTTGGATGATGCTCTGTGGGCATACAGAACAGCATTCAAGACTCCTATAGGAACCTCTCCATACCAACTGGTGTATGGGAAAGGCCTGTCATTTGCCCGTGGAACTGGAACATAAAGCCTACTGGGCAACCAGATTCCTAAACATGGATGCTCAGTTAGCTGGTGAAAAAAGATTACTCCAGCTAAATGAGCTAGAAGAGTTCAGACTCAATGCCTTTGAAAATGCAAAAATTTATAAGGAAAAGGCAAAGAAGTGGCATGACAAGAAGTTGTCATCCAGAGTCTTTGAGCCAGGACAAAAAGTTCTGCTCTTCAACTCTAGGCTCAGATTGTTTCCAGGAAAACTCAAATCCCGGTGGAGGGGTCCGTATGTGATTACAGGAGTGTCACCATATGGATATGTTGAGCTTCAGGATATTGATTCTGACAAAAAGTTCATTGTAAATGGACAGAGAATCAAGCATTATCTTGAAGGCAATTTTGAGCAGGAATGCTCAAAACTGAGACTTGAGTGATTCTCAGTAAAGGTCCAGCTAAAGACAGTAAAGAAGCGCTTGCTGGGAGGCAACCCAGTCATTAGCAGATTATATGTTTTGTTTTTACAAAGGCAAGTATCAAAAATGAAGGAATTCATAGAGTTACAGAAGGATTCAGCACAAAAAGCAGAGAAAAAGAGCTTACTGGCGAAAAAACGCCAGTAAGGGGCATTTTGGGCGTTAAACGCCAGAATGGGCACCATTCTAGGCGTTTAACGCCAGTAAAGGTACCATTTTGGGCGTTAAACGCCAGAATGGGCACCATTCTGGGCGTTTAACGCCAGGTGTGCAGCATCCTGGGCGTTTTAGAAAAACGCCCAGTGATAAAGGAATTCTGGCGTTTAACGCCAGCCAGGGCACCTGGCTGGGCGTTAAACGCCCACAAGGGGCAACAATTGGGCGTTAAACGCCAGAATGGGTGCCATTCTGGGCGTTTAACGCCAGAAAGGTGGGGGGACCAAGATTTTGATTTTCAATCAAATTTTTTTCAAATTTCCTTTTTCTTACCCATACTTTTCTACATAAATACATCTCAACCTTTCATCATTCACTTTCAAATTTTCAAAAATCTAAAATCATTCTTCAAATCTCTCAAATCAATCCCAAATCTTGTTCAAAAACTTACCCTTCTCTCAAATTCTTTCCATATCTTCTCAAATCTTCTTTCAAATTTTTCTTTTTTTTCGAAATCTCTCCTCCCCACTTTATAAATACACGTTTGGCCCCCTCATTCCTCCACACCATTTGAATTTGCTCTTCTCTTCTCTCTCTTCTTTCCTTTCTTTTGCTTGAGGACAAGCAAACCTCTAAGTTTGGTGTACTTTTCCGTGATCACTAAACCAAGATTCATCAAGATCATGGCTCCTAAGGGAAAACAAACCAATTCAAGAGGAAAGAAAGAGAATAATCCAAAGAATCTTTGGAACCAAGAGAAGTTCTTAACCAAAGAACATGAAGACCATTATCACAAAATAATGGGCCTGAGATCAGTGATCCCGGAAGTTAAATTTGATCTGAAAGAAGATGAATATCCGGGGATCCAAGAGCAAATTCGAAACAGATGATGGAAAGTTCTAACGAATCCTGAAATAAAGGTTGGAAGGAATATGGTTCAGGAATTCTACTCAAATATGTGGCTAACAGATAAGCAGAGAATGACTGGAACTGCTTACCATACCTACAGAACCATGGTCAGAGGGAAAGTTATGTACTTCCATCTAGACAAAATAAGAGAAATCTTTAAATTGCCTCAACTGCAAGATGATCCTGAATCCTTTAATAGGAGAATGGTGAGAGCAGATAAAGGGTTGGATCAAGTTCTAGAGGACATATGCCTCCCTGGAACTAAGTGGATAACCAATTCTAAGGGTGTCCCAAACCAACTCAAGAGGGGAGACCTCAAACCAATTGCAAGAGGTTGGCTAGACTTTATTGGGCGTTCCATACTACCCACTAGCAACCGTTCTGAGGTCACCATCAAGAGAGCAGTGATGATTCATTGCATTATGCTTGGAAAAGAAGTGGAGGTTCATCATGTGATTGCTTGTGAGATCTACACAATTGCAAATAAGAATTCCACTGAAGCCAAATTGGCTTACCCAAGCTTGATCTCCTTGCTCTGTAAAGAGGCTGGGGTAAAGATGGGAGTAGATGAATTCATACCCATTGAACATCCAATCACCAAGAAGTCAATGGAAGGACAAATGCAAGACAACTCTATCAAAAGGAGGGCGCAGGAGTTCCTCCCCGAATTTCCTGAAATTGACTACTGGGCCAGCCTAGAAGCATCTATCACCAAGTTGCAAGAGACTATGGAGCAACTTAAGGAAGAACAGCAGAATCAGAACTGCATGCTCTACAAATTGCTGAAAGAACAAGAGAAGCAGGGGCGTGAACTTCAAGAACTGAAACGCCAAAAATTCTCCCCTCAATTTGAGGGAGCATCCACTTCTCAAAATCAAGGTTGTTGAGTCCTAACTCTGTGAAAACCTCTATCATTAGGAACCTATCTAAATTTTTCGTTTTCTATTTTTTTAGTTTCATCTTATATCTATTTTTGAGTCTTGTTCTTAATTCATAATTAATAAAATTTAAAATTCATGTCTTAAAGCTATGAATGTCCTATGAATCCATCACCTCTCTTAAATAAAAAAATGCTTTAATCACAAAAGAACAAGAAGTACAGGATTTCGAAATTTATCCTTGAAACTAGTTGAATTAGTTTGATGTGGTGACAATACTTTTTGTTTTCTGAATGAATGCTTGAACAGTGCATATGTCTTTTGAATTTGTTGTTTTAAGAATGTTAAAATTGTTGGCTCTTGAAAGAATGATGGAAAAGGAGATCTGTTATTGAGGATCTAAAAATCATCAGATTGATTCTTGAAGCAAGAAAAAGCAGTGAATACAAAAAAAAATTTCGAAAAAAAAAGAAGAGAAAAAAAAAGAAAGAAATAAAGTTGTGATCCAAGGCAAAAAGAGTGTGCTTAAGAACCCTGGACACCTCTAATTGGGGACTCTAGCAAAGCTAGGTCACAATCTGAAAAGGTTCACCCAATTATGTGTCTGTGGCATGTATGTATCCGGTGGTAATACTGGAAGACAGAGTGCTTTGGGCCACAGCCAAGACTCATACACTAGCTATGTTCAAGAATCATTGTACTTAACTAGGAGAATCAATAACACTATCTGAGTTCTGAGTTCCTATAGATGCCAACCATTCTGAACTTCAAAGGATAGAGTGAGATGCCAAAACTGTTCGGAAGCAAAAAGCTACTAGTCCCGCTCATCTAATTGGAACTAAGTTTCCTTGATATTTTGGAGTCTATAGTATATTCTCTTCTTTTTATCTTATTTTGATTTTCAGTTGCTTGGGGACAAGCAACAATTTAAGTTTGGTGTTGTGATGAGCGGATAATTTATACGCTTTTTGGCATTGTTTTAAGTATGTTTTTAGTATAATTTAATTAGTTTTTAGTATATTTTTAGTAGTTTTTAGTTAAAATTCACTTTTCTGGACTTTACTATGAGTTTGTGTGTTTTTCTGTGATTTCAGGTATTTTCTGGCTGAAATTGAGGGTCCTGAGCAAAAATCTGATTCAGAGACTGAAAAGGACTGCAGATGCTGTTGGATTCTAATCTCCCTGCACTCGAAGTGGATTTTCTGGAGCTACAGAAGCCCAATTGGAGCGCTCTCAACGGCATTGGAAAGTAGACATCCTGGGCTTTCCAGAAATGTATAATAGTCCATACTTTGCCCGAGATTTGATGGCCCAAACCGGCGTGGCAAATCAGCCTCAGAAATTCCAGCGTTTAACGCTGGAACTGGCATAAAACTTGGAGTTAAACGCCCAAACTGGCATGAAAGCTGGCGTTTAACTCCAGAATTAGTCTCTACACACGAAAGCTTCAATGATCAGCCCAAGCACACACTAAGTGGACCCAGAAGTGGATTTTTACGTCATTTACTCCTTTCTGTATACCCTAGGTTACTAGTTTACTATTAATAGGATCTTTTGACATTGTATCTGTACCTCATGACACTTTACACGTTTCTTTGTGTACCTTCTACGGCATGAGTCTCTAAACCCCATGGTTGGGGGTGAGGAGCTCTGCTGTGTCTTGATGGATTAATGCAATTACTATTGTGCTTCTATTCAATTCCGCTTGTTCTTGTTCTAAGATATCACTTGTTCTTCAACTTGATGAATGTGATGATCCGTGACACTCATCATCATCATTCTCACCTATGAACGTGTGACTGACAACCACCTCCGTTCTACCTTAGATTGGGTGAATATCTCTTGGATTCCTGATACACGACGCATGGTTGATCGCCTGACAACCGAGCGCTCGCCTGACAACCGAGCCAGCCATTCCGTGAGATCAGAATCTTCGTGGTATAAGCTAGAACTGATGGCGGCATTCAAGAGAATCCGGAAGGTCTAAACCTTGTCTGTGGTATTCTGAGTAGGATTCAATGATTGAATGACTGTGACGAGCTTCAAACTCCTGAAGGCGGGGCGTTAGTGACAGACGCAAAAGAATTACTGGATTCTATTCCGGCCTGATTGAGAACCGACAGATGGATAGCCGTGCCGTGACAGGGTGCGTTGAACATTTCCACTGAGAGGATAGGAGGTAGCTACTGATAACGGTGAAACCCTTGCATACAACTTGCCATGGAAGGAGCCTCGCGTGCTTGAAGAAGAAGACAGTAGGAAAGCAGAGATTCGGAAGATGGAGCATCTCCAAAACCTCAACCTATTCTCCATTACTGCAAAACAAGTACTTATTTCATGTTCTTTTACTTTTCACAATCAATCCTGATAATTTCTGATATCCTGACTAAGATTTACAAGATAACCATAGCTTGCTTCAAGCCGACAATCTCCGTGGGATCGACCCTTACTCACGTAAGGTATTACTTGGACGACCCAGTGCACTTGCTGGTTAGTTGTGCGGAGTTGCAAAAGTGTGATTGCAATTTCGTGCACCAACCATTCTGCAGGTGGATCTATTCACCTAAAGAAAACGCCTGAAGAGGCTCAAGAACTCATTGACATGGTTGCAAACAACCAATTCATGTACACTTCTGAGAGGAATTCTGTGAATAATGGGATACCTCAGAAGAAAGGAGTTCTTGAAATTGATGCTCTGAATGCCATATTGGCTCAGAACAAAGTGTTGACTCAGCAAGTCAACATGATCTCCCAAAGTCTGAATGGATGGCAAAATGCATCTAACAGTACTAAAGAGGCAGCTTCTGAAGAAGCTTATGATCCTGAGAACCCCGCAATGGCAGAGGTTAATTACATGGGTGAACCTTATGGAAACATCTATAATCCATCATGGAGAAATCATCCAAATTTCTCATGGAAGGATCAACAAAAGCCTCAACAAGGCTTTAACAATGGTGGACGCAATAGGCTGAGCAATAGCAAGCCTTTTTCATCATCTTCTCAGCAACAGACAGAGAATTCTGAACAAAACACTTCTAATTTAGCCAATCTAGTCTCTGATATGTCAAAAGCCACTTTCAGTTTCATGAGTGAAACAAGATCCTCCATCAGAAATCTGGAGGCACAAGTGGGCCAGCTGAGTAAGAGAGTCAGTGAAACCCCTCCCAGTATTCTCCCAAGCAATACAGAAGAGAATCCTCAAGGAGAGTGCAAGGCCATTGATGTGATCAATATGGCCGAATGCACAAGGGAGGAGGAGGACGAAAATCCTAGTGAGGAAGATCTCCTGAGACGTCTCTCAAGCAAGAAGGAGTTTCCTATTAAGGATCCAAAGGAATCTAAGGCTCATATAGAGACCATAGAGATTCCATTAAATCTCCTTCTGCCATTCATGAGCTCTGAAGACTATTCTTCCTCTGAAGAGGATGAAGATGTGACTGAAGAGCAAGTTGCTCAATATTTAGGAGCTATCATGAAGCTGAATGCCAAGTTGTTTGGTAATGAGACTTGGGAAAGTGAACCTCCCTTGCTCATTAATGAACTAGATACCTGGATTCAGCAAACTCTACCTCAAAAGAAACAAGATCCTAGCAAGTTCTTAATACCTTGTACCATAGGCACCATGACCTTTGAAAAGGCTCTATGTGATCTGGGGTCAGGGATAAATCTTATGCCACTCTCTGTAATGGAGAAGCTGGGGATCATTGAGGTACAACCTGCCTTGTTCTCATTACAATTGGCAGACAAATCATTGAGAGAAGCTTATGGAATAGTGGAGGACGTGTTAGTAAAGGTTGAAGGCCTTTACATCCCTGCTGATTTCATAATCTTAGACACTGGGAAGGAAGAGGATGAATGCATCATCCTTGGAAGGCCTTTCCTAGCTACAGCAGGAGCTGTGATAGATGTCAACAGAGGTGAATTAGTCCTTCAATTGAATGGGGACTACCTTGTGTTTAAGGCACAAGGCCATCCCTCTGTGACAAAAGAGAGTAAGCATGAAGAGCTTCTCTCAGTTCAGAGTCAAGAAGAGCCCCCACAGTCAAACTCTAAGTTTGGTGTTGTGAGGCCACAACCAAACTCTAAGTTTGGTGTTAAGATCCCATATCCAAACTCTAAGTTTGGTGTTGGGACTATACAACATTGACCTGATCACCTTGTGGCTCCATGAGAGCCACTGTCAAGCTATTGACATTAAAGAAGCGCTTGTTGGGAGGTAACCCAATTTTATCTAATTTTTATTTTATATTATTTTATTTTTATTTTGTGTTTTATTAGGTACATGATCATGAGGAGTCACGAAAAAAACATAAAAATTAAAAACAGAATCAAAAACAGCAGAAGAAAAATCACACCCTGGAGGAAGCACAGGCTGGCATTCAACGCCAGTAAGGAGCATCTGGCTGGCGTTCAATGCCAGAACAGAGCATCAACCTGGTGCTGAACACCAGAAACAAGCAACATTCTGGCACTGAACGCCAGGAATGTGCCTAGAGAAAAAAGCTGGCGCTGAATGCCAGTAACAAGCATGAAACTGGTGTTCAACGCCAGAAACATGCTTTACATGGGCGTTGAACGCCCAGAATGCGCACCACACGGCGTTTAAATGCCAGAATGATGTGCAAAGGCATTTTACATGCCTATTTGGTGCAGGGATGAAATTCCTTGACACCTTAGGATCTGTGGACCCCACAGGATCCCCACCTACTATATTCCCACCTTACCTCCTAATCCTATTTTGTGATGAGTATTCCCCATGTCACACTTCCCAACACTCTTCACCAATCACCTCAATCCCTCTTCCCAATCACCCCATTCACCACTCACATCCATCCACTCTTCCCCATAAACCCCACCTACCTTCCAAAATTCAAAACCATTTTTCCACCCATTCCCACCCTAAATGGCCAAACATACACTCCCCCTCTCCCTATATATACCCTTCCATTCTACTTCATTTTCACACAACACAACCCCCTTTTCTTCACCTAGGCCGAACCTACATCTCTCCCTCTCTACCATATTCTCTTCTTCTTCTTCTTCTCTTCTTTCTTCTATTGCTCGAGGACGAACGATATTTTAAGTTTGGTGTGGTCAAAGCACAATCTTTTTTGTTTTCCACTACCATCAATGGCACCTAAGGCCGGAGAATCCTCTAGAAAAGGAAAAGGGAAGACAAAAGCTTCCACCTCCGAGTCATGGGAGATGGAAAGATTCATCTCCAAGAGCCATCAAGACCACTTCTATGATGTTGTGGCAAAGAAGAAGGTGATCCCTGAGGTCCCTTTCAAGCTCAAGAAAAATGAGTATCCGGAGATCCGACATGAAATCCGAAGAAGAGGTTGGGAAGTCTTAACAACCCCATGCAACAAGTCGGAATCTTAATGGTTCAAGAGTTCTATGCTAATGCATGGATCACTAGGAACCATGATCAAAGTATGAACCCGAATCCAAAGAATTATCTCACAATGGTTCGGGGGAAATACTTAGATTTTAGTCCGGAAAATGTGAGGTTGGCGTTTCACTTGCCCATGATGCAAGGAGATGAACGCCCCTACACTAGAAGGGTCAACTTTAATCAAAGGTTGAACCAAGTCCTAATGGACATATGTTTGGAAGGAGCTCAATGGAAGAGAGACTCCAAAGTTCAACTAAGAAGACTGGACCTCAAGCCTATGGCTAGAAGATGGTTGGAGTTCATTCAACGCTCCATTATTCCGACTAGCAACCAATCTGAAGTTACTGTGGATCGGACCATCATGATTCATAGCATCATGATTGGAGAGGAAGTAGAAGTTCATGAGGTCATCTCCAATGAAATCTACAAAATAGCCGACAAGCCCTCCACCATGGCAAGGCTAGCTTTTCCTCACCTTATTTGCCATCTATGTTACTCAGCTGGAGTTATCATAGAAGGAGACATCTCCATTGAGGAGGATAAGCCCATCACCAAGAAGAGGATGGAGCAAGCAAGAGAGACCCTTCACGGTTCTCAAGAGATGCATGAGGAAGCTCATCATCAAGAAATCCCTGAGATGCCTCAAGGGATGCACTTTCCTCCCAACAACTATTGGGAACAACTCAACACTTCCTTAGAAGATTTGAGCCACAATGTTGAACAATTAAGGGTGGAACATCATGAGCACTCCATCATTCTCCATGAAATAAGAGAAGATCAAAGAGCAATGAGGGAGGAGTAACAAAGGCAAGGAAGGGACATAGAAGAGCTTAAGGACATTGTTGGTCCTTCAAGAAGAAGACGCCACTAAGGTGGACTCATTCCTTGTTCTTATTTCTTTCTGTTACCAAAAGCTTGCTCAAAACTTGAACAATCCCCGGCAACGGCGCCAAAAACTTGGTGCACGAAATTGTGAACAATACTTTTTCACAACTCTCATAATCCCCGGTCATGAACCCCAAAAACTTGGTAGCTCAATACCATGGCATTACACAACTTCGCACAACTAACCAGCAAGTGCACTGGGTCGTCCAAGTAATAAACCTTACGCGAGTAAGGGTCGATCCCACGGAGATTGTTAGTATTGAAGCAAGCTATGGTCATCTTGTAAATCTTAGTCAGGCAAACTCAAATAGTGATGGTGATGAACGAAAATAACACAAGGGTAAAGATAGAGATACTTATGTAATTCATTGGTAGGAACTTCAGATAAGCGCATGAAGATGCCTTCCCTTCCGTCTCTCTGCTTTCCTAATGTCTTCATCCAATCCTTCTTACTCCTTTCCATGGCAAGCTTAAGCAAGGGTTTCACCGTTGTCAGTGGCTACCTCCCATCCTCTCAGTGAAAGCGATTGCATATGCTCTGTCACAGCATAGCGGAATTCATCTGTCGGTTCTCAATCAGGCCGGAATAGAATCCAGTGATTCTTTTGCGTCTGTCACTAACGCCCCGCCTTCAGGAGTTTGAAGCACGTCACAGTCATTCAGTCATTGAATCCTACTCAGAACACTACAGACAAGGTTAGACCTTCCGGATTCTCTTGAATGCCGCCATTAGTTCTCGCCTATACCACGAAGACTCTGATCTCACGGAATGGTTGGCTCGTTTGTCAGACGAGCACTCGGTTGTCAGGCGATCAACCATGCATCGTGCAATCAGGAATCCAAGAGATATTCACTAGAGCCTTGATCGCTTGTAGAACAAGAGTGGTTGTCAGTCACCTTGTTCATGGGTGAGAATGATGATGAGTGTCACGGATCATCACATTCATCAAGTTGAAGAACAAGTGATATCTTAGAACAAGAACAAGCGGAATTGAATGGAAGAACAATAGTAATTGCATTAATACTCGAGGTACAGCAGAGCTCCACACCTTAATCTATGGTGTGTAGAAACTCCACCGTTGAAAATACATAAGCATAAGATCTAGGCATGGCCGAATGGCCAGCCTCCCAAAGAGGGTTCAATCATAAAAACATGATCAAAAGATCCAAAGATCGAAAGACTCTCTAATACAATAGTCAAAGGTCCTACTTATAGAAAACTAGTAGCCTAAGGTGTACAGAAATGAGTAAATGACATAAAAATCCACTTCCGGGCCCACTTGGTGTGTGCTTGGGCTGAGCAATGAAGCATTTTTCGTGCAGAGACTCTTCTTGGAGTTAAACGCCAGCTTTAGTGCCAGTTCCAGCGTTTAACGCTGGGATTCCTGAGGGTGACTTTGAACGCCGGTTTGGGCCATCAAATCTTGGGCAAAGTATGGACTATCATATATTGCTGGAAAGCCCAGGATGTCTACTTTCCAACGCCGTTGAGAGCGCGCCAATTGGGCTTCTGTAGCTCCAGAAAATCCACTTCGAATGCAGGGAGGTCAGAATCCAACAGCATCTGCAGTCCTTTTCAGTCTCTGAATCAGATTTTTGCTCAGGTCCCTCAATTTCAGCCAGAAAATACCTGAAATCACAGAAAAACACACAAACTCATAGTAAAGTCCAGAAAAGTGAATTTTAACTAAAAACTAATAAAAACATACTAAAAACTAACTATATCATACCAAAAACATACTAAAAACAATGCCAAAAAGCATACAAATTATCCGCTCATCACAACACCAAACTTAAATTGTTGCTTGTCCTCAAGCAACTGAAAATCAAATAAGATAAAAAGAAGAGAATATGCAATGAATTCCAAAAACATCTATGAAGATCAGTATTAATTAGATGAGCAGGGCTTTTAGCTTTTTGCCTCTGAATAGTTTTGGCATCTCACTCTATCCTTTGAAATTCAGAATGATTGGCTTCTTTAGGAACTCAGAATCCAGATAGTGTTATTGATTCTCCTAGTAGAGTATGATGATTCTTGAACATAGCTACTTATTGAGTCTTGGCTGTGGCCCAAAGCACTCTGTCTTCCAGTATTACCACCGGATACATACATGCCACAGACACATAATTGGGTGAACCTTTTCAGATTGTGACTCAGCTTTGCTAAAGTCCCCAATTAGAGATGTCCAGGGTTCTTAAGCACACTCTTATTTGCCTTAGATCACAACTCTTATTTCTCTATTTTTTTTCGTTTTCTTTTTCTTTTTTTTTTGAATAGAAATGCTTTTTCTTGCTTCAAGAATCATTTTTATGATTTTTTCAGATCCTCAGTAACATGTCTCTTTTTCATCATTCTTTCAAGAGCCAACATTCATGAACCACAAATTCAAGATACATATGCACTGTTCAAGCATACATTCAGAAGACAAAAGTAATGCCACCACATCAAAATAATTAAACTGTTATAAAATTCAAAATTCATGCAATTCTTTCTTTTTTTCAATTAAGCACGTTTTTATTTAAGAAAGGTGATGGATTCTTAGGACATTCATAACTTTAAGGCATAGACACTAAGACACTAATGATCACAAGACACATACATGGATAAACATAAGCAAAAAAAATTCGAAAAACAGAAGAAATAAGAACAAGGAAATTAAGGAACGGGTCCACCTTAGTGATGGCGGCTCTTTCTTGCTCTTGAAGATCCTATGGAGTGCTTGAGCTCCTCAATGTCTCTTCCTTGTCTTTGTTGCTCCTCCCTCATGATTCTTTGATCTTCTCTAATTTCATGAAGGATAATGGAGTGTTCTTGATGCTCCACCCTTAGTTGTCCCATGTTGGAACTCAACTCTCCTAGGGAGGTGTTCAGTTGCTCCCAATAGTTTTGTGGAGGAAAGTGCATCCCTTGAGGTATCTCAGGGATCTCATGATGAGTGGGATCTCTTGTGTGCTCCATCCTCTTTTTAGTGATGGGTTTGTCCGCATCAATGGGGGTGTCTCCCTCTATGTCAACTCCAACTGAATAACAGAGGTGACAAATGAGATGAGGAAAGGCTAACCTTGCCAAGGTAGAGGACTTGTCCGCCACCTTATAGAGTTCTTGGGCTATAACCTCATGAACCTCTATTTCTTCTCCAATCATGATGCTATGGATCATGATAGCCCGGTCTATGGTAAACTTCGGACCGGTTACTAGTGGGAATGATTGAGCGTTGTATGAACTCTAACCATCCTCTAGCCACGGGCTTGAGGTCATGCCTTCTTAATTGAACTGGCTTTCCTCTTGAATCTCTCTTCCATTGGGCGCCCTCTTCACATATGACTGTGAGGACTTGGTCCAACCTTTGATCAAAGTTGACCCTTCTAGTGTAAGGATGTTCATCTCCTTGCATCATAGGCAAGTTGAACGCCACCCTCACACTCTCCGGACTAAAATCCAAGTATTTCCCCCGAACCATAGTAAGATAATTCTTTGGATTCGGGTTCACACTTTGGTCATGGTTCTTGGTGATCCATGCATTGGCATAGAACTCTTGAACCATCAAGATTCCGACTTGTTGAATGGGGTTGGTAAGAACTTCCCAACCTCTTCTTCGGATCTCATGTCGGATCTCCGGATATTCACCCTTTTTGAGTGAAAAAGGGACCTCGGGGATCACCTTCTTCAAGGCCACAACTTCATAGAAATGGTCTTGATGCACCCTTGAGATGAATCTCTCCATCTTCCATGACTCGGAGGTGGAAGCCTTTGCCTTCCCTTTCCTCTTTCTAGAGGTTTCTCCGGCCTTGGATGCCATAAATGGTTATGGAAAAACGAAAAGCTATGCTTTTACCACACCAAACTTAAAATGTTTGCTCGTCCTCGAGCAAAAGAAGAAAGAAGAGAGTAGAAGAAGAAGAAATGGAGGAGATGGAGAGGACTTTGTGTTCGGCCAAAAGGGAGAAGAAGTAGTGTTTAAGGTGTGTGAAAATGAAGGAGTGAAGGAGGGTATATATAGGAGAGGGGGAGAGAGAGGTTCGGCCATTTGAGGGTGGGTTTGGGTGGGAAAGTGGTTTGAATTTGAATGGTGAGGTAGGTGGGGTTTTATGAAGGATGGATGTGAGTGGTGGAGAGAAAGATGGGATTTGATAGGTGAGGGGTTTTTGGGGAAGAGGTGTTGAGGTGATTGGTGAAGAAGAGAGAGAGTGGTAGGGTAGGTGGGGATCCTGTGGGGTCCACAGATCCTGAGGTGTCAAGGAAAAGTCATCCCTGCACCAAATGGCATTCAAAATCACGTTTTGTGCCATTTCTGGCGTTAAACGCCGGGCTGGTGCCCATTTCTGGCGTTTAACGCCAGCATCTTGCCCCTTTCTGGCGTTTAACACCAGTCTGGTGCCCCTTTCTGGAGTTAAACGCCCAGAATGGTGCCAGACTGGGCGTTAAACGCCCACCAGCTAACCTCACTGGAGTTTAAACGCCAGTGGGTGCGTCCTCCAGGGTGTGCTGTTTTTCTTCCTGTTTTTCATTCTGTTTTTGCTTTTTTCATGGATTTTGTGACTTTTTATGATCATCAACCTACAAAAGAGATAAAATAACAAAAGAAAATAATTGATTATAAAACATTGGGTTGCCTCCCAACAAGCGCTTCTTTAATGTCATTAGCTTGACAGAGGACTCTCATGGAGCCTCAGAAATGCTCAGAACCGTGTTGGAACCTCCCAATACCAAACTTAGAGTTTGAATGTGGGGGTTCAACACCAAACTTAGAGTTTGGTTGTGGCCTCCCAACACCAAACTTAGAGTTTGACAGTGGGGGCTCTTTTTGGCTCTGTTTTGAGAGAAGCTCTTCATGCTTCCTCTCCATGATGACAGAGGGATATCCTTGGGCCTTAAACACCAAGGATTCTTCATTCACTTGAATGATCAACTCTCCTCTATCAACATCAATCACAGCCTTTGCTGTGGCTAGGAAAGGTCTGCCAAGGATGATGGATTCATCCATGCACTTCCCAGTCTCTAGGACTATGAAATCAGTAGGGATGTAATGGTCTTCAACTTTAACCAGAACATCCTCTACAAGTCCATAGGCTTATTTTCTTGAGTTGTCTGCCATCTCTAGTGAGATTTTTGCAGCTTGCACCTCAAAGATCCCTAACTTCTCCATTACAGAGAGGGGCATGAGGTTTACACTTGACCCTAAGTCACACAAGGCCTTCTTGAAGGTCATGGTGCCTATGGTACAAGGTATAGAAAACTTCCCAGGATCTTGCCTCTTTTGAGGCAGTGTCTGCCTAGACAAGTCATCCAGTTCCTTGGTGAGCAAAGGGGGTTCATCCTCCCAAGTCTCATTTCCAAATAACTTGTCATTTAGCTTCATGATTGCTCCAAGGTATTTAGCAACTTGCTCTTCAGTGACATACTCATCCTCTTCAGAGGAAGAATACTCATCAGAGCTCATGAATGGCAGAAGTAAGTCCAATGGAATCTCTATGGTCTCATTTTGAGCCTCAGATTCCCATGGTTCCTCATTGGAGGCCAGTGGACGTCCAGTGAGGTCTTCCTCAGTGGCGTTCACTGCCTCTTCTTCCTCCCAGAATTCGGCCATGTTGATGGCCTTGCACTCTCCTTTTGGGTTTTCTTCAGTATTGCTTGGGAGATTACTAGGAGGGAGTTCAGTAATTTTCTTGCTCAGCTGACCCACTTGTCCTTCCAAATTTCTGATGGAGGACCTTGTTTCAGTCATGAAACTTTGAGTGGTTTTGATTAGATCAGAGACCATGGTTGCTAAGTCAGAAGTATTCTGCTTAGAGCTCTCTGTCTGTTGCTGAGAAGATGATGAAAAAGGCTTGTTATTGCTAAACCTGTTTCTTCCACCATTATTGTTATTGAAACCTTGTTGAGGTCTCTGTTGATCCTTCCATGAAAGATTTGGATGATTCCTCCATGAAGGATTGTAGGTGTTTCCATAGGGTTCTCCCATGTAATTCACCTCTTCTATTGAAGGGTTCTCAGGATCATAAGCTTCTTCCTCAGATGAAGCTTCCTTAGTACTGCTTGGTACATTTTGCATTCCAGACAGACTTTGAGAAATCATATTGACTTGTTGAGTCAATATTTTGTTCTGAGCCAATATGGCATTCAGGGTGTCAATCTCAAGAACTCCTTTCTTCTGACTAGTCCCATTGTTCACAGGATTTTTTTCAGAAGTGTACATGAATTGGTTATTTGCAACCATTTCAATCAGTTCTTGAGCCTCAGTAGGCGTCTTCTTCAGATGAAGAGATCCTCCAGAAGAGCTATCCAAGGACATCTTGGACAGTTCAGAGAGACCATCATAGAAAATACCTATGATGCTCCATTCAGAAAGCATGTCAGTGGGACACTTTCTGATTAATTGTTTGTATCTTTCCCAAGCTTCATAGAGGGATTCTCCTTCCTTCTGTCTGAAGGTTTGGACTTCCACTCTAAGCTTACTCAATTTTTGAGGTGGAAAGAACTTTGCCAAGAAGGCATTGACTAGCTTTTCCCAAGAGTCCAGGCTTTCTTTAGGTTGAGAGTCCAACCATGTTCTAGCTCTATCTCTTACAGCAAAAGGGAATAGCATAAGTCTGTAGACCTCAGGGTCAACCCCATTAGTCTTAACAGTGTCACAGATTTGCAAGAATTCAGCTAAAAACTGATGAGGATCTTCCAATGGAAGTCCATGGAACTTGCAATTCTGTTGCATTAGAAAAACTAATTGAGGCTTAAGCTCAAAGTTGTTTGCTCTAATGGCAGGGATAGAGATGCTTCTCCCATAGAAGTTGGGAGTAGGTGCAGTAAAGTCACCCAGCACCTTCCTTGCATTGTTGGCATTGTTGTTGTTTTCGGCTGCCATGAGTTCTTCTTCTTTGAAGAATTCGGTCAGGTGCTCTAAAGAGAGTTGTGCTTTGGCTTCTCTTAGCTTTCTCTTCAAGGTCCTTTCAGGTTCAAGATCAGCCTCAACAAGAATGCCTTTGTCTTTGCTCCTGCTCATAAGAAAGAGAAGAGAACAAGAAAATGTGGAATCCTCTATGTCACAGTATAGAGATTCCTTTAGGTGTCAGAGGAAAAAGAAGAGTAGAAGACAGAAGTAGAAAATTCGAACTTATCAAAGGAGATGGAGTTCGAATTTTGCATTAAGGAATAGTGTTAGTCCATAAATAGAAGGATATGAGAAGAAGGGAAGTAATTTTCGAAAATTAAGTAAAAGATTTTGAAAACATTTTTGAAAACACTACTTAATTTTCGAAAATGAAAGTGGGAAAGAGATCAAGTGATTTTTGAAAAAGATTTTGAAATTAGAAATCAAAAAGATTTGATTGAAAACTATTTTGAAAAAGATGTGGTTAAGAAGATATGATTGGTTAAGAAAAATGTGATTGAGAAGATATGATTTGAAAAACATTTTAAAAAGATTTGGTTTGAAAATTAAAAACTTGACTAACAAGAAAAGATATGATTCAAACATTAAACCTTTCTCAACAGAAAAGGTAACATACTTGAAATGTTGAATCAAATCATTAATTGATAGTAAGTATAAAAAAAATGGAAAGAAATTGATTTTAAAAAAGATTTGATTGAAAAATTGATTTGAAAAAGATTTGATTTTGAAAAGATTTTGAAAACTAAAAAAAATTTGATTTGAAAACAAGATCTTCCCCCTGTAGCCATCCTGGCGTTAAACGCCCAGAATGGTGCACATTCTGGCGTTTAACGCCCAAAATACTACCCTTTTGGGCGTTAAACGCCCAACCAGGTATCCTGGCTGGCGTTTAAACGCCAGTCTGTCCTTCTTCACTGGGCGTTTTGAACGCCCAGCTTTTTCTGTGCAATTCCTCTGCTGTATGTTCTGAATCTTCAATTCTCTTTATTATTGACTTGAAAAGACACAAATTAAAAATATTTTTGAATTTTTAATAATAAGAACAAATCAAAATGCAACAAGAATCAAATAACAATGCATGCAAGACACCAAACTTATCAGTTTGTATACTACTGACACTAACAAAATGAAAATGCATATGAGACACACAAAACAATCAAGTCAATTGAATTCAAAGATCAGAGCAAGTAAATCATCAAGAACATCTTGAAGATCACTAAGATACATGAATGAATGCATGCAATTGACACCAAACTTATGATGAGACACTAGACTCAAACAAGAAATATTTTTGGATTTTATGATTTTTCTGAATTTTTTTGTGTTTTTCGAAAATTAAGTGGAAAAAGGTATCAAAATTCTTAATGAGAATTCCAGGAATCAGTGCAATGCTAGTCTAAGACTCCGGTCCAGGAATTAGACATGGCTTCACAGCCAGCCAAGCTTTCAAAGAAAGCTTCGGTCCAAAACACTAGACATGGCCAGAGGCCAGCCAAGCCTTAGCAGATCATTGCTCCAAAAGCAAGATTGATAAAAATCAACAAGCTTTTGTGGTGATAAGTTGAAACCTCGGTCCAATGAAATTAGACATGGCTTCTCAGCCAGCCAGATTTCAACAAATCATCATGAAACTCTAGAATTCATCTTCAAGAATTTCGAAAAAAAAATAAATACCTAATCTAAGCAACAAGATGAACCGTCAGTTGTCCAAACTAGAACAATCCCGGGCAATAACGCCACTAACTTGGTGTTGTTGCCGGATCTTGGCACTGATGTTACCAAAAGCTTGCTCAAAACTTGAACAATCCCCGGCAACGGCGCCAAAAACTTGGTGCACGAAATTGTGAACAATACTTTTTCACAACTCTCATAATCCCCGGTCATGAACCCCAAAAACTTGGTAGCTCAATACCATGGCATTACACAACTTCGCACAACTAACCAGCAAGTGCACTGGGTCGTCCAAGTAATAAACCTTACGCGAGTAAGGGTCGATCCCACGGAGATTGTTAGTATTGAAGCAAGCTATGGTCATCTTGTAAATCTTAGTCAGGCAAACTCAAATAGTGATGGTGATGAACGAAAATAACACAAGGGTAAAGATAGAGATACTTATGTAATTCATTGGTAGGAACTTCAGATAAGCGCATGAAGATGCCTTCCCTTCCGTCTCTCTGCTTTCCTACTGTCTTCATCCAATCCTTCTTACTCCTTTCCATGGCAAGCTTAAGCAAGGGTTTCACCGTTGTCAGTGGCTACCTCCCATCCTCTCAGTGAAAGCGATTGCATATGCTCTGTCACAGCATAGCGGAATTCATCTGTCGGTTCTCAATCAGGCCGGAATAGAATCCAGTGATTCTTTTGCGTCTGTCACTAACGCCCCGCCTTCAGGAGTTTGAAGCACGCCACAGTCATTGAATCCTACTCAGAACACCACAGACAAGGTTAGACCTTCCGGATTCTCTTGAATGCCGCCATCAGTTCTCGCCTATACCACGAAGACTCTGATCTCACGGAATGGTTGGCTCGTTTGTCAGACGAGCACTCGGTTGTCAGGCGATCAACCATGCATCGTGCAATCAGGAATCCAAGAGATATTCACTAGAGCCTTGATCGCTTGTAGAACAAGAGTGGTTGTCAGTCACCTTGTTCATGGGTGAGAATGATGATGAGTGTCACGGATCATCACATTCATCAAGTTGAAGAACAAGTGATATCTTAGAACAAGAACAAGCGGAATTGAATGGAAGAACAATAGTAATTGCATTAATACTCGAGGTACAGCAGAGCTCCACACCTTAATCTATGGTGTGTAGAAACTCCACCGTTGAAAATACATAAGCATAAGGTCTAGGCATGGCCGAATGGCCAGCCTCCCAAAGAGGGTTCAATCATAAAAACATGATCAAAAGATCCAAAGATCGAAAGACTCTCTAATACAATAGTCAAAGGTCCTACTTATAGAAAACTAGTAGCCTAAGGTGTACAGAAATGAGTAAATGACATAAAAATCCACTTCCGGGCCCACTTGGTGTGTGCTTGGGCTGAGCAATGAAGCATTTTTCGTGCAGAGACTCTTCTTGGAGTTAAACGCCAGCTTTAGTGCCAGTTTGGGCGTTTAACTCCCATTTGGGTGCCAGTTCCAGCGTTTAACGCTGGGATTCCTGAGGGTGACTTTGAACGCCGGTTTGGGCCATCAAATCTTGGGCAAAGTATGGACTATCATATATTGCTGGAAAGCCCAGGATGTCTACTTTCCAACGCCGTTGAGAGCGCACCAATTGGGCTTCTGTAGCTCCAGAAAATCCACTTCGAATGCAGGGAGGTCAGAATCCAACAGCATCTGCAGTCCTTTTCAGTCTCTGAATCAGATTTTTGCTCAGGTCCCTCAATTTCAGCCAGAAAATACCTGAAATCATAGAAAAACACACAAACTCATAGTAAAGTCCAGAAAAGTGAATTTTAACTAAAAACTAATAAAAACATACTAAAAACTAACTATATCATACCAAAAACATACTAAAAATAATGCCAAAAAGCATACAAATTATCCGCTCATCAATAATCTGAAAAATCATGAAATTGATTCTTGAAGCAAGAAAAAGCAGTGAAAAGTAAAAAGCTTGTGAAAAAAAAAGCAAAGAAAATGGCAAAAAAAATATATAGAAAGAAAAAGAAAAAGCAAGCAGAAAAAGCCAATAGCCCTTAAAACCAAAAGGCAAGGGTAAAAAAGATCCAAGGCTTTGAGCATCAATGGATAGGAGGGCCCAAGGAAATAAAATCCAGGCCTAAGCGGCTAAACCAAGCTGTCCCTAACCATGTGCTTGTGTCATGCAGGTCCAAGTGAAAAGCTTGAGACTGAGTGGTTAAAGTCGTGATCCAAATCAAAAAGAGTGTGCTTAAGAGCTCTAGACACCTCTAACTGGGGACTCTAGCAAAACTGAGTCACAATCTGAAAAGGTTCACCCAGTCATGTGTCTGTGGCATTTATGTATCCGGTGGTAATACTGGAAAACAAAGTGCTTAGGGCCACGGCCAAGACTCATAAGTAGCTGTGTTCAAGAATCAACATGCTTAACTAGGAAAGTCAATAACACTATCCGACATTCTAAGTTCCTAGAGAAGCCAATCATTCTAAACTTCAAAGGAAAAAGTGAGATGCCAAAACTGTTCAGAAGCAAAAAGCTACAAGTCCCACTCATCTAATTATAATTAATATTCATTGATATTCTGGAATTTATAGTATATTCTCTTCTTTTTATCCTAATTGATTTTCAGTTGCTTGGGGACAAGCAACAATTTAAGTTTGGTGTTGTGATGAGCGGATAATTTATACGCTTTTTGGCATTGTTTTTAGGTAGTTTTTAGTAAGTTCAAGCTACTTTTAGGGATGTTTTCATTAGTTTTTATGTTAAATTCACATTTCTAGACTTTACTATGAGTTTGTGTGTTTTTCTGTGATTTCAGGTAATTTCTGGCTGAAATTGAGGGACTTGAGCAAAACTCTGAAAAAGGCTGACAAAAGGACTGCTGATGCTGTTGGAATCTGACCTCCCTGCACTCGAAATAGATTTTCTGGAGCTACAGAACTCCAATTGGCGCGCTCTCAATGGCGTTGGAAAGTAGACATCCAGAGCTTTCCAACAATATATAATAGTCCATACTTTATTCGGAAATTGACGACGTAACTTGGCGTTGAACGCCAAGTACATGCTGCTGTCTGGAGTTAAGCGCCAGAAACACGTCATGATCCGGAGTTGAACGCCCAAAACACGTTATAACTTGGAGTTCAACTCCAAGAAAAGCCTCAGCTCGTGGATAGATCAAGCTCAGCCCAAGCATACACCAAGTGGGCCCCGGAAGTGGATTTATGCATCAATTACTTACTCATGTAAACCCTAGTAGCTAGTCTAGTATAAATAGGATAAGTTACTATTGTATTAGACATCTTTTGACAGTTTAATCTTTTGACTTTGTAGTCTTTGATCATTCGGTCTCTTGATCATTCAGGGGGCTGGCCATTCGGCCATGCCTGAACCTTTCACTTATGTATTTTCAACAGTGGAGTTTCTGCACACCATAGATTAAGGGTGTGGAGCTCTGCTGTACCTCAAGTTTCAATACAATTACTATTATTTTCTATTCAATTCTCTTTTATTCTTATTCCAAGATATACGTTGCACTTCAACTTGATGAATGTGATGATCCGTGACACTCATCATCATTCTCACCTATGAACGCCCGTGACTGACAACCACTTCCGTTCTACTCTAGACCGGGCGCATATCTCTTAGATTCCCCAACAGAATCTTCGTGGTATAAGCTAGATAGATGGCGGCATTCATGAGGATCCGGAAAGTCTAAACCTTGTCTATGGTATTCCGAGTAGGATTTTGGGATTGAATGACTGTGACGAGCTTCAAACTCCTGAAGGCTGGGCGTGATGACAAACGCAAAAGAATCAAGGGATTCTATTCCAACCTGATTGAGAACCGACAGATGATTAGCCGTGCTGTGACAGAGCATAGGACCATTTTCACTGAGAGGATGGGATGTAGCCATTGACAACGGTGATGCCCTACATACAGCTTGCCATGGAAAGGAGTAAGAAGGATTGGATGAATGTAATAAGAAAGTAGAGATTCAAGAGGAGCACAGCATCTCCATACGCCTATCTGAAATTCCCACTATTGATTTACATAAGTATTTCTATCCCTTTTATTTTCTATTTATTATTAATTTTCGAACTCATCATAAACCAATTTAATCTGCCTAACTGAGATTTACAAGGTGACCATAGCTTGCTTCATACCAACAATCTCTGTGGGATCGACCCTTATTCACGTAAGGTATTACTTGGATGACCCAGTACACTTGCTGGTTAAGTTGAACGGAGTTATGATCACACCAGGGATTATTAAGATCCCAATTTATCACACCATGATCTCTTTGGGGTATTTTGATTTCATACAAATACAAAGAGACCAACTTTGAGGATCACAATTTCGTCCACCAATATGCATTGAATTTAATAATACATGTATCAAGTCTTTGAGATGATAAAATAGGGTTGAAGTTGACACATTCACAAAGAAGACAAAAGCCAGAATAAAATCAATATGAATCTATTCAAACGAAAAAAAGTTAACACAGGAGCCAGTTACATTCATCATAATTAATTTTTAAAAATGGAGAAAAATCAATCATGGTAAAGTCACAGACCAAAATTACTAACAAGGATAAATCAGCAAGAAAACAAAATCACAAATTCAAACGCAAAGTAAAGTCCCAATTTTCATTTTCAACCAACTAAAGGAATCAACATGATGAGCATGGAATATACAAGAACTAAGCTTTACATGAAGAACAAACAAGCATGCTGAAAAATACCAAAGAGAGCACGGAGCAGCGGCATAGCACAACATAGCGAGGAGAGGAGGGCAGTCAGGGCACGAAGTAGCGGCGTTGCGAGGAGATGAGGGCATGAAGTAGTGGCATAGTGACGTAGCGAGGAGAAGAGAGCATGGATGAGGAAGAAGAGAAGAAGGAAGGACCGAAGGAGAGTTGGGACTTGCGGTGATGGGAGGAATGGCTTATGGCCGAATTTGGGTTTCTGAAATAGCGCTTTTTGCTCTCACTAGGTATTAGGGTTTCTAAATATCTGATTTTTATTTTTGTTTTATTTTTATTTTAAATTAACTTTATAAATATACAAATACTCTAAATAACTAAATTAACTAACTAGTTTAGTGGTTGCTCACTTATTGCAAAGTATTACATGTGGGAGGTTGTGGGTTCAACTCCCACCTAGTTCACTATATCCCTACTTTTTATAAAATGTGTGTTATATATGGGGTGCGGTACCCTACCCTACCCGTAGGCATACCCGTACTGATTTCTACCCTTCTCGCAGTAGGTCGGGTATATATTGTCAGCCCTAGTGGTGTATTGGGGGTAGGGGTGGCAAAACAGGCCAATCCGCTTAACCCGCTACAAAGGGCGGGTTGGGCTAGGATTTGGATCCTGCCAAATTAAAAAAATCCGCCAAACCCGCACCACCAAATTAGCGGGTTTTGGCGGGGCGGGACGGGCCGGTCTGCGGAGTCGAAGGTTTTTATTTTTCTTTTTTTATTAAATAAAAGAGTGATTATTATTATAAAATTAATAATTATAGAATTTTAAAATATTTTCTTTTTATTTTTTGTTTTTATTCTGCTTTTAGTTATTAACTTTATTTATTTTATTTTACAATTTCGTATATATGCTCAAATTATGTGACTTATTTTTTAAAATAAATATGGTTCTATGCTTCTATTGACAAATATTATTTTAAACAATTTTATCGAAGTTAAAAATTTAAAAAAATAGTAAAAAAATTATATTATAATTTGACTATTTTTTATTTGTATTTGATTTTTTAATTATTATTTTTTGGTTAATTTTAATGAATTTTATCTTGAAAAAAAAGTTAAGTGCGCGCTAGCCCGCCGACCCGCTAATCCGCCATAAAGTGGGGTGGGTTAGCATTTTGAACCCATCTTAGTTGGCAGGGCGGACTGGGCCTCCCTGTTTATGGAGCGGACTTAGGCGGGGCAGGGCAGGACGGGACGGGTTGGGGCGGGACGGTCCGCTTTGCCACCCCTAATTGGGGGAGAAAGATTCCAATCTTGTATAAATAATTGTGGTGTAAATGATTTGGACTTTATCGAACTACCTTTTACTTAGCAAAGAGGGAATACAGAGAGTAGACTTGATAGATTTGTATGCAATCTTGAGTTCACCAATGCGTTCCTTAATGTTGGAGTGAGACATTTACCTAAACTCAAGTCGGATAATCTACCTATCCTGTTGGATTTTCATTTGACCAGTTCGGGTAGGGAAGAGAGACCCTTCAAGCTCCTTGCACCGTGATTATTGCATAAGAACTACAATAATCTTGTGAAAAATAGTTGGGATAAGAGTGGAGGCCTCCTTATTAACATATCTTCCTTTGTTGACAAGGCTAAGTTGTGGAATAGAGTAGTCTTTGGACATGTTCTAAGAAAAAAGTGGAAGGAATATGAAGAAGTGGTTATCCAAGAAGAAGTTTATTGGCAGAAAATGTCAAGATGTAATATGATCAACTTTGGATACAAGAACACAAAGTATTTTTACTAGAAAGCTAATGACAGAAAGAAGAAGAAACAAAATCATAGCTATGAAGAAGAAATAAAATCACAGCTATGATATACCCTTGTTCAATCCGTCCTCTCCACCATTCCAACCTACGTTATGCAAACTATGAAAATTCCTAGAGAAGTGTGCAGTCAGATTGACAAAGCTTGCAGAGACTTTTTTTGGAGATCAAATGAGAATGAGAAAAAAATTCATCTTATTAATTGGGATATAGTGTGCAAACCCAAGTATCGAGGAAGGCTTGGTATTCAAAAAGCTCAAGATTCCAACAACTTGTTCCTCATGAAGCTAGCTTGGAACTTAGTTACTAAGACTAATTTTCTATGGGTTAAGGTGATGAAATCAAAATATGAGTGCAGTGGTGATGCTTTTCCTAAAGTACACCAAAAGCCTAATTTTTCTAATGCTTGGAAGGGTATAGTCAAGGTGTGGAACCAGTTCAAGATCAACATCATCTGGAGGTTAGGTGACGGAGAAACAGTTCACTTTTGAGAGGACCATTGGGTTCCAGGAATTAAATCACTAAAGTTGTTTACTTTGGGGAATCTTGCGATAGGTGATCTTGAAGAGAAAGTTAATAGGTTTGTCGACTAGAATGGTAATTAGAGGTGGGAAAAGCTCCACCAAGTCCTTCTTGAGAACATTTTGGATGTCATTTGTCTCATGAAAGCCCCCCCAGATGAACCTTGGCCCAGATAGTATAGCCTGGCCCCCAGAACCAGACGAAGAATTCTCTATTAAATCAGCCTATAAAGAGTTCTATGAGAGTAATAAGGATACGGGTAATTACACCAAAAATATTTGGAAGCAAAAAATTTCTCAGAGGCTTAAAACCTTTCTTTGGCTCATTATGCGTAAAGCTCTGCTCACTAATTCTAAAAGATAGAAAAGGAGACTTACCAGTGATGCATGCTGTCCCAGATGTCCTGGTCAGGATGAAACACTGCTCCATGTGCTAAGGGATTGCCCTTATATCCGGAATGTCTGGGTAAGGAGCGTCGACAGCACCTTACGAAGAGACTTCTTCAATCAAGGTCTTCACAACTGGATGGAGTAGAATCTAAGCTTGATGAATCGTAAATATAATGGGACCACTTGGCCCATATACTTCATCACCGTGTGCAATGCAGCATAGAGAATTAGAAATGAATGAATTTTTAATCAAGAAAACATAATAGTGTTGCTTACTTAGCACAGAATCTTGCTAAAAGATATGAAGAGGTGATTTCATTAACCGAGACCAGTAAAAAAATGCTCACACACACTAGGATGTAGCACATCGGTTGAGAACCACCAGAGGAAGGAGGCTATAAGATCAACACGGATGGCTCCTTCTTATCAACTTCCATGACTGGTACTTGTAGATAATTAATTCGAGATTGTCACGGGCGTTTTATAGCTAGATTTTGGATGAACATTGGAAAGATCTCCATAACTAAAGCGGAGCTTTGGGGCATTTACATTGGCCTGAAGCTTGCGACTAAGCTTAACATCCAGAGCTTGATTATTGAAACTGACTCGATGTGCGCCCTCCGGCTCCTCCATAATCACCCTGTTCCGGCATTCATGAATTTTCATTATCCGTGCAATCAGCGTTTTGTTGGCTAGACCTGGTATTTTCAAATGAGACATTTTTAGAGAAGCAAACGTTCTGGCGAACGCTCTGGCTAAGCACGCACATGAAACCCCCATGGCCTCCATCTTTGTGAGCCAGCTCCGGCTTTTATTATCCTACAACTAGACACAGATAGAAGAGGGATAACCTTTCCAAGACTTTCTTTTATTTAGTTTTTATTTTGTTTGGGCCTGTGGCCCTGTTTTCGCATAAAAAACAATGATGTGTATGAACAATGTAAATAATAGATTAAAAAAATTAAAAATTAGATTATTAATTAATTATTTAATTTTAGAATTTAAAATTTAAAAAATTACGCACATTCACATTATGTACGGTTACATTCAATTTCACTATAATCTTTCAACCTCCGTTCCACCCCACAACTCGCCGTTGCCCCCAGGCCCCGGAGACCGTGCGGACGCTGCCGCACCCACACCCACACGCGACACTGCCGCTGCCTGGCCGCAAGCCGCTGCCCATCTACGGTTGCTGAAGTTACAACGCGAATAGCAACCCAAAACTCGCCGCTGCCAGCCAGGCCCTGGAGACCGCACAGACGCTGCCGGACCCAGACGCCAGACCACCACAGTCCCTCCGCACTCTCTGTGATCGCAACGTGAACAGCAACCCGTGCATTCTCCGTAATCGTGGATGGAGTCCTCTATGGGTGATGCAATTTCTAATCCCATCCTCATTAAGCAGTGACATTTCTACTCATTTTGATGGTAACTTTATCAATTTGTGCATTGTAGAAGGTCAACAATCCAACAAGGTAAGCAGTGGAAATTTTATTTTTAAGTAGCGGATGGTTAGTTTTATGTGTATGATTATTTTTTTAATTTTGATGTGCGGGTCTGCTGTCAAGAAACCTTAATTGTGAAATAAATTGGTTATATAATTCATATCATATCATGAAAATCTTCCTGAATAAAGAGTTAATAAGCATAAATATTTTGATAGCGGATGGTTAGTTTTTACCTTCCTGTTCTTACAAATGAGAAAATTCTTGTTTGAGTTGGTGATGAAATTGTGACGGACATGCCTAGATGCTCAACAATGACCAGCCTCTTACGGTGTCCCATTGACACTGTCTCTGGCTCTGGATCCTAATCCAAGGATCAATATCTTTTTGGCCACTTCCAAATTCAATTCAAACTTGTACCTGAAAATTCTGCGGACAGACACTGTCACCTCTTTCTATGTATATTCACCCCTCCCTCCTATCTCTTTCAATTCTCTTCATATTATTATGTTAATTAATTTCCTAATTAACTAAATAGAATTCCTACTAGTATAGTTACAATTAAAAAGATCAACATGAGATAAAATATACTTTGAATTATTTGAAAATTAGAGTGACAACCAGTACATTCTTCACACTAATATAATCACACAAAGCAACAGTGGCAGGGAACAACAATTCTACCTATGGTTTGATCCCAATTCTGATTTTGACGCTTACTCCATCCTATGGAATTCACTCTGCATCATGTATGTATCAATTCCTTTATTAGTTAATTAATTAATCCAAAGGCATGCATGTTTATTTGTTCCATTTACTTAATAATATATGTACTCAGCTTATACGTAGATGGCATTTCTATTAGAGAATTTAAGAACTATGAATCAAGGAATGTCCCATTTTCAACGAAGAAGCCAATGAGAATGTATGGAAACTTATGGGACACTGAAAATTGGGTTACAAGGGGACCTAGTCTTTTAGATTAGATTCTAGTAGATACAATTAAATTATGATGGATGTTTATTTTACTAGGTATGCGGATAGATATTTTTATTCTTAAGTAGATGTTCAGTTGTTTGTAGTATTTAATTATTATGTACTTTATGTGAATACATAAAAAGCAATGTTTTTTTATATCTTTAAGAGATTTAATTGTAATGCACTGATAATGTAAAAACATTTTACACAATCGACCAACCACATCTATTTTTTTAAGCGATTATTCACGCAGTCAAAATTAAATATTAGTAACAATAATTTGATACATGCATAATACTTGTTCTGTGCAAACATGGCCGAGCTGTGATAACTCCTTGTAAGACGACACTGTCAAGATTGGAGAGCTATACATCAGCCAAGCTGGAACACCGCAGCGAAAATACCTGCAAAAGATACTCCGACGCTCAAGTAAGAAAGAATTCTAAAAAATGATATTATAAAGTAAATAAGAGTGAACTTATGTGACCTGGTTATTCCAAGCTTACTTATTCATTTATATAGATGTTTTAGTGTGTTGGTTTTGATCTTATCCGAGATTCTTGGTCTGACCGATAATGCTGTTTGTTTTGGTAACAGCTGTGGATAACCTTTGACTGGTATTGTTTCTATTAGCGGAACCGAGCTTTACATCTTTCTAGCCGAGGTATAGGGGACGTATCATAGCCCCAAGCTTGTCTTGCTTTTTAAGAAAAGGAGGGACAAGCTTTTGTTACTCTGTATTCCTTGGCATATATTTCTTGTCAGTGGTAGATAACATTTCTTGGTGGGTTGGGTGCCGCCCATTTTCTTTTGTCTTGTTCTGCTAATGTTTGCAGACGCTCCTTTTGCTTCGAATTATTTTCTTTGTTTCTCTGTCCTTCAATGTACTTGTCCAGGAATCCTTGTCGAGCTAACCTCTCCGGTAAGTCCTTTGCTATGACATACTCATCTGTGGTGTGTCCGAACTTTTGGTGAAAAGTACAATATTTGTTTTTTATTCACGAATCTCTGGTCCTGGTAGCTTCCTGCTCGTGTAGGGTGTTTGATTATTTTGGCGTGCAGGATTTCTTTGATTATGTTCTCCCTTTTGGTGTTGAACTTGGTGTAGGTATCAAATTTTGGTGTGAGTTTGAAAGGTTTCCTTGGTTCCTTGTTACCCGACGATTTGAAAGCCTTCTCCTCTTCCCTTCTGGATGGGTGTTTGTCTGTTTTCTGAGCTTCACGAAGCTCCTCGATCTCCATTTGTCATGCAGCCTTTTCTTAGAATTCGTCCAGAGTTTTTGGTTTTGTTACCGCGATCATCCCTTGGAACTTGCCAGGTCTGAGGCCGCTTTTGAGGGCGTGTAGATGGACCTCTGGGTTTAAGTTTGGAATCTCCATAATTGCATCGGCGAATCATGTCATGTAGTCTTTTAAGCTCTCTTGTTGCCCCTGTCTAATGGTGCTCAAGTAGTCTGATCCGTGCACATATATTCTTGATTCGGCGAGGTAGTCAATGAAGGATCTTGCCAGTTCTTCGAATGAGGAGATTGAACCTGCAAACAACTTAGACAACTAGAGTAATGCAGTGATGGGAGGAAACATGCCGGTCAAGAATTTCTGATAAAAATAGCGTTGCAAGTATAGCCTTTACCGACAAAATTTTTACTATCAATTTAAAAGTGTGTCACAATCAATAATAAATAACCGGGAGTAGAATCCCGAGTCGTTTCCCTAAGAGTTGACACAAGATGTAAATTATTGGTTAGGATTTTTTTGAATATTTTTGAGGTTGAGAACAGAAAAATAAACAACTAGAAATTAAAGCAATGAGCAAATAACAAGAGGTGCTATGTATTCAAAATAAAAGGTCTTGGTCAGGGGAGAGAATTAGAGTTTCTATCCTTGTTGTCTTTCCCAAGTATAATAGTAAAAGTTCATTGCTTCCACTTAGTTATCCTAACAATTGAAGAAAAGTCAAGTGGTTGTAACTAACTCTGACTCACAAGTCCTAATCACTTCATGGGAAAGGACTAGAGTTGGTAAAAATTTAGTTAGTCAGCAATTCCCAATTATAGATCAACACTTGAGTATCTTAACTCAAGGGATCCACTTAATCAACCCTCAAGCCAAGTTGGAAGATCTACTCCATTAACATGAATGCCATTTTCATAAACACATAATAAGAGTAAATTGAAGACATGATAATTATGAAAAATTAATTAAATCAAAATTGGCATGAACACTAATTAACACAAGTCAAACATGCAATAAAAATAAATATAAAAAATACTTCAATGCATTAAAATTCAAAAATAACAAGATCCAAACATGAATGCAAAATAATCAAATGAAAAAGAGTAATAGGAAAATTAGAAAAGAAAACTAGAAGGAAATTGACTCCAATAGAAGGTAGTAGTAGCTCTCTCAAAATCCAATTCAAAACCAAACTAAGAACATCAAAACCTTAGAGAAAGGTAGGTGTTTCTCTCTCTATAATTCAAAAATAAAACTAAAACTAAAGTGTGAAGTGAAGTGTCCTCAGTCTCAGCTCCATCCCTGCTTCTAGTCTCCGTTTTTGGGGCTTGAAACTAGATCCAAATCAGCCCAGAAATCTCCCCCAGTGAGTTCTGTTATGTGCAACATGTGACGCTTTATCATGCGTACGTGTCGGCTACACGTACGCGTTGCTGAACCTCTGCGCTGGCCACGCGTACGCGTCTGTCACATGTACGCGTCGGTGTAAGATGCTCCAAATCACGTGCACGCGTCGGCCATGCATGCGCGTCACTCCTCGCTTCTTAGCTCTTTAGTTTCTTGTGTTCCTTCCACATGCTTCATCTTCATCCTTTAAGCCTAGGAAGCAAGTTTTCAATCATAGCACAAAATTAGGAAGGAAATGAAAAACATGCAATTTACATGAATAAGTGTAAGAATAGTTGACAAAAATCCACTCAATTCGGTCCAAAAAGTATCATAAAATAGTGGTTTATCATGCAGCACCATCAAGATAAGTAGGAAAAGCTCGACAAAGTATAGGCTCATTAGCGCCATTAAAGAACATCATAGATTGGAATTTCTCAATATGGGAACGAGGATCACCGAACCCCTTGTATGGCTCAAAGGCGCTAGGTAGCACAAAAGTTTTCGGCATTTGGAATTTGGTGATCACCTCTGAGAAAGGGTTGTCTATGGTCAGCTTCTCTTTCAGTGGGGTGAGATTTTGTGGATCTGCATTGCTCTGAGTCGAGCTTTTGAGGTTTCCCTCGCCTTGTTTTCCAGCATTGTTAGTGGACGATAATTCAGCTATCCTTCAAACTTCCACCTGAAGTTTGGCGATCTGAGCTAAAAGCTCTGCTTGTGTAGGTTGTTGGACTCCGTTATCAGTCATCTTCGGGGGTTAGCAATCCTGAAAAAAAAGAGTGTAAATCCTAAAAAGAGGGTTAGATTTAGTGGGATTTTTGTATTCAGCCCCACGGTGGGGCGCCAAATGTTCTGTACGAACATGGTCGAGCTGTGATAACTCCTTGTAAGGCGACACTATCAAGATTGGAGAGCTATACATTGGCCAAGTTGGAATACCGTGGCGGGAATAGCTACAAAAGATACTCCGACGCTCAAGTAAGAAAGAAATCTCGAAAATCATATTATAAAGTAAATAAAAGTGAACTTATGTGACCTGGTTATTCTGAGCTTACTTATTCGTTTATATAGATGTTTTAGTGAATTGGTTTTGATCTTATCCGATATTCTTGGTTTGACCGATAATACTGTTTGTTTTGGTAACAGCTGTGGATAACTTTTGACTGGCATTGTTTCTGTTAGTAGAACTGAGCTTTATATCTTTCTGGCCGAGGTATAGGGGACGTATCAATACTAATTTAAACTACTATCTAAAAAAATTTATCAATTTTAATATAAATAAATTTTATAGGTAATAGTGTAAATCAAATTGTGACAAAGATTAAACAAGAGGAACTCATCCTAGATGTTAATATTTTTCTAAATTAACCTTTATCTATAGTAGTCATACCGTTATGACTTTATAATTTTTCATGCGAAAAAATCAACTTTAATTCGGCAATCTCCTTTAAAGTATAACATATTCGTCTCATCAATGCATGTAAAGTAATGAAAATGAGAAAATGAAAGGTAAATTAATCAACTCCTACCTTTTAGACTTGAGAGTTTGGGTGCTTAAGGAACCCAAAAAAAATATATTATAATAAAATGCACTAAGCAAAAGAGTTAGTTAGTTATGTCACAAAATAGTTACGTAGATATGTAAATAATTATTTTTATTCGTAAGTGGATGTTCATTTGATTGAATGGGATCTAACTCAGATCTGTCTGATTTTGCAACAGAATCACAAAAGTTTAAAAATGAACGGATCATCTATATGTTTGTGACAAAAAATATTACAATGTGTCTTATAAATAAACTCTAACCTGTCAACAAATAAACATTATCAAATGGGATCGTACTATTCCACTTTATTCGGCTTTTTTTTTTCATCCTTTATCGGTCCTTTTCATAGGTAATCCTTCAGCCCGTTGTATCATGATCCTCGTGCTTGATACTGTGAATGGTGTTCTCACCTCCTTGCACTTGTTTCTTGGATTGTTGCGTGGTAAAGGTTCATCTTTGTCTTCCAATACCATCCGCACTTGATCAACTAATGAATTTTGTAGACTATGATGTCTAGCATCAACTCATATCTGAATGACTTTAGGATATCTTGTATTGTAAATTTGGTACCGAGTAAGAGTTAGGTTGATTCTAGCAATACTGAAATAAGTCTCAACCTATAATTTAATTAACTGACATCCCACATAGTAAATCAAGCAAAAGACTAAGTACATAACCAAATCAATCATCCATTTGTTGAAGGAATCCAACCATTTGGATACATAGTAAACTAAACATCTGTATATTTTTAGCAAGTAATATAACTTCCGTCATATCGAGTGGTTTAAAAGATAAACAAGCATTCAAATGACATCTTTATCGAACATCCTTGCACACTACCTAAGTTATCAATTCAGCAAATGCCATGTCGAGCTGTGTCTTTTGTTTTTTTTTTATAATAAAGCAAATTGAAGCCAAATTCAGAAACATATAGAATTTGGTTGATTCTTGCGCAACTATGATAAGTTTCAATACTACATTTTAACATAGTAAACATCAAGAGAACTAAATCAAGAGCTATATCTAAGATTGTAAAATCGAAGATGATGGATGAATTGCATGCATAATTCCGGGTTCAAATAGGGGAAAAACAAGAATTCAACTAGTTCACATCATATCTGAATCGAACATCTGCACTCACTGTCTAAATTTCAATTTGTTTGAAAAAATTAACAGTACCGAACCCAAATTGAGAAACATATAAATATTCATTGGCTCGAGCGCAACTATAAAAAATTTCAATCGCCAATCTAAGCAAGAGAAAATAAAATTTGTACCCACTTAGAAGATGAGAAATTTTTGTTACATGTTCGTTCTACACATTTTCACATAACTGGAAGTAACTATGTCGTAAAGTACTCAATAAACTCACAATTGATATAGTATATCATGTAAAAAAAATCAATTACATAACCAAAACAAACAACAATCAATTGGATGAACCCAACCATCCTTATACTTAGTAAAGTAATCATCCGTTGTATTTTCAAATAAAAATTCACTATGGTCAACTAAATTAAGTAACATCACATTTGAAATCCCTATAGCGTACCTAAATTACTGTACTAACTAAACCTAACTTAAAAAATTTTGTAGTTTAAAATACAGAAACCAAGGAATCCAGCAAACTGCCACATTTTGTTCAACTCAGTACAACAATTCAAACTTATACATTGGTGTACCGAAGCAGAACAAGCAAGTTACTCAGCCAAATAAATCCCTAGTCATCAACTAACCTTTGGATGCAGCGATGAGGGGGAGAGTTACGCCGTTTAGGGGGGTTTGGGGGAAGCAGCCACGGCACTAGGAAGCTGTGTGGCAACCTTGGTGTTTGTTGAGGAGGAGAGCCACGCCCTTGGGGGGTTCTGACGGAACTAGCGGCGGACAAAGGAGCTTGGCCGCGAGGTGGATGTCCGATGGAGGAGGACAGCGGCGCCGTCAGGGGGTTTTGACAAAACCAGCGGCAGACGAAGGACCTTGGCTACGAGATGGGTATCCTATGGGTTAGAGTACAGTGTCGTTGGGGATGGTTGGCATTGGACGAACAGTGCACACGAATCCAGGACCGACGATGGGTAGAGAGCAACAGAAGGGGTGGCTGCTAGGGGTGTGCATGGCCCGGTCCGGCCCCTAGTACTTTAGGGGTTAATTTGGTGTGATTTCATCGGGTCTAGGGTCGGGTAAGGGTCTCAAAAATAGATCCGGTCATTATTTCGGGTCGGGTCCGAGCCATAGCTCGGGTCACCCGAAGTCAGCCCGGTGGCCCGGTCATCATACACAATTAATATTTTGTGTTATTAGTGATGCATGATGGCTATTCTTATGTGGAATTTAAGTATTGTAAACATTAATATTGTGTTATTAGTTATTATAAGACTATAAGTTAATGTTGTATGTTTAAAATGCATAAGATTTTAGACTAATGCATAATGTTGTGTTATTTGTATTGATTTCAATATTTGGTGTTATTATACAATATTAGTATTGATTATGGTTATGCTTTAATTTTAGAGAAGAATTGGTTTTTATTATATTTTTCTAAGTGAATTTTACCATGTCAAATAATAGTTGGAGTCTTGGAAATTTGGATATTTTCACATACTAGCTTATAAGAAGGTATTAAGGTAATATAATGTTAATGGCCCGGTTTTCACCCGGTATAATCGTGGCCCGAAAGTGTATAGGTTTAACTGGGTTTAGGGTTGGATTCGGATCTAATAAATAGACCCGGTATATATTTTAGATCGGGTATGGGTCACATCAAATCCAGTTTCACCCGACCCATACACACCCCTAGTGGCTGGTTTGGGGAGTGAAGAGTGCTGATAGGGTCCATAATAGGGGAAGAGATGATTTTTTTTTTTGTCGATATTGGAAACTCCTAGTTACACAACACACCCACTTACACACGTTACTACTATTAATATGGGTTCTATATTTTTCACTGAAAATTCGAACCCGGATGTAACTCCCATCAAGGATCCCATCGAGGATGAACGGATTGGGGTTGGTCTTTTTTTTTTTAATCTTTAGTGGGCTTAAAAATTATGCCATTGTTCACACATTATATAAATTTCGTATTGTTTATCTAACAGAGTTCTATTTTTAAATATATTTCAAATATTGTAGCAAAAATATATTTTTAGCTGTTGGGCCCAAAATATACGAGGTTTTGACGTAGGCTTGTTTTTACGTGAGAGTAATTAAAAAACTAATAGATTGGGCTGAATTTTGGGATTTAAAACTAAAAGGAAAGTTTAGATGTCTAAATAGCATTCCTCTTCACCGTCCAAACAAAAAATAGCATTCCTCTTCCCCTATTTAAAAAATGCAGACTCGTTTTTCGTAAGAGTTAAATAATATAAAAAATAATATACACTTTAATCCATATAATTAAAATACTCTTTAATAGTTATTAATATAATTACATATTAGTAATAATAATATAAAATATATATTTATTATTAATATTTTATATATTTTATGATTAATGATAAAATATTTGTACAAGAGGACTCTGGTACGGGTTGAGATGAGGATCGGGAACCTGTGGGTCGAGACGAGTGTCGGACTATCCGAGCGGAGCGCGGGGGGAGGTACCTGCAAAGACACTCCAACGTTCAAGTCAGAATGGATCTGAGAGGTATAAGGTGTGTGGGATGAATGAATACCTGGGGAACGTAGGTCCTCTTATTTATAGGTGATGGTAGTTATCTTATCTTTATCTTGTTGGGATAAGATAAAGGAGACGTTTGAATTCGAAAGTCGATTAGGAGCTCCAGTGGGCCGGTTCGGGGCCTTCTGAAGGGGGGAATGGGTAAAACCCGAGGAATCGGGTTTGTCTTTGGATCCGGGCTGGTGGGCCGGATCCGTAACAGTTGCCCCCGCAGCGGAAGGGCGAGCGAGATCGGCCTGTCGCTGGGAGGTATGATGTTTTGATCGTGGGCTAGGTTTTTAGTTCTTCTCGGGTGTTCGTTTGGCCCTTTGGAAGGGGATCGGTGTCTCGGCTCTGGTTTTGCTGAAGGTTCGTCTGACCGTTTTTGGTCTTGACGTGACTCTTCCGATTTTTACTGCGCCCGTCGCGTTCTTCGAGGATTTTTATTTTCGTGGAGGTCATTTAATGCGAGGGGACGTTTCTCCCTTTTACCCCTACGAGTTCCAACTGCGCCTAGGGTCAATTGTGTCCTTTTGCTCCTTTTTGAAACCGTCTTTTGGCTTTTTGTTTCGGTTCCCTCGTCCGTTTCATTTTCTTCTCTATTTTCTCTTCTGAAAGGAAAACTCATCATCTGAAACGAAGCTCTTCTTTCCTTTGCGGTTTTTGCTTTTTTGGTGCTGCTTGCTTCTTCTACTTTACTTCAAGCTTCCTTCTGTATTACCAGGTTGGCACGCTTCGCTTTCCTTCTTTTTACTTTGTGAATACTTGCTCTGTCCTTGCCATGCGTTGTTTTTACTCTTTTACTGTTTGTGTCTTTTTGGGGGGTAGCATTTTGAGTTTTGGAGGGGCTGAGTGCCGCCGTGTTTGTTTAACAGTGGTGGTGAGCCACCGCGCTGGTTTAGTAGTGGTGTTAGGTTTCTGTCTTATAGGGTCAGTAGGCTGATGGTGGTGCTCCTCCCTGTTTTAGGTATGCAACGGCGGAGGAATGAGGGTGTGGGAGCCCCGGTGGCCCCCTCCAGGGGCATTCCCAATCGCTACGGTTGGGTGACTAGCGATGTGTGGGGCGTTCCGTCTCGGATGACGGAGGACGATCTTCAACGACTCCGTGATCAGGGCCGACGAGCGCGTCTGTTACCTGAACCTTCATTCACCGACCGTTCCGGATTGGATGTGGGTTTATGAGTCGATGTTCACTCGGCTCAGTGTGCGGTTTCCTTTTTCGCCGTTTGTTCAAGATCTGCTGAGTCGGTGTTCCGTGGCACCGTCTCAGCTTCACCCGAATAGCTGGGCAACCGTGCGATGTTTTGAGCTGGTGTGCCGGTATCTCGATCTTCCGGCTTCTGTTCCTGTTTTTCTTTTTCTTTTCTTGTGCACTCTTCCGACTAAAGAGGGGAAGCACAAGAAAGGATATATGTCTTTCCGTGCTCAACCTCATCGCCGGATTTTCGGGTTATTCGAGGATTCTTTTCACGGTTTTAAGTGGGAGTATTTTAAGGTGCGTCCTGTTCAGGGGCATCGTCCGTTTTGGCTGACACTGGAGGGCGAGCGCCGGTTTCCGACGTATTGGAACTTTGGTGATGGCCCATCGGTTTTGACCAAGTTTACTTATGATGGTTTGTCTCGGGAGGATAAGGATATCGCTAGCGTTTTGTGGTATTTGTTCGGGGAGCGTCCGTTGAACCCTCGAGATGTTATGGGGGATCCCGAGGCTTGTCGAACGTATATTGGTGGGTAGCTTTTTTTTTTACTTGATTTTTCTTTCTTTTTCCAGTTGAGATGGCTGGTGGGTTGACTTCTTTGGCGAGGTTGAAGGCGGCGATGGGTCGGGAGGAAGGGTCGTCGTCTCCTGCTACTCCTGTCTCTAATCCGGCTGTGGGTTCCCAGGGCGTTTCCCATGAGGTAGTTTCGTCGGGAGTGAGGGCCGAAGCTCGGGCCTCGCCGGGTCCTGTGAACTCGCCTGAGGTTGTCGTGGTGTCGGCTGCCGAGGCTTCCCGGAAGAGAAAGAGGCCCGAGGATCCTAGCAACGAAACTTTTGAGGAGGAGGGTGCTGTGCCCAGTGTGATGGATCGTCACTTTGATGCTTCCGGTTTTATCGATCAGTACCTGATGCCTGGGACAGAGCCGTTTTTTGATGGTTGTGATGTCTCGTTTCAGGCTAAGTCGGTGTACCATGCCCTTCTCCGGTCTGCCGTTGTTGTCCGTAAGGCCGAGCCCGTAATGGCTCAGGTTGGGTTGTTAGATAAGAAGCTTCGTCAGTCGCAGGCTGATGTGGCTAAATTAAAGGAGGAGCTTGAGGCTGCTGGGGTTGCGAAGGAGAAGGCGGTGAAGTCTTCCGAGGAAGCCGGGGCGGAGATTCTCCGGCTTTCCGAGGTTGAGACTTCACTTCGTTCCCAGTTGGCCGAGGAGCGTAAGCGGGCTTCCGATGCGGGTTCCCAGTCGGCGGTGCTTCTCGGTGAAGTGGAGATTTTGAAGGCCGAGGTTGCTGCCTTGAAGAAGAAGAAGACGGAGTTGCTAGCTGATGCAAAGGATGCAATTGCGGCTACCGAGGAGACGATGAGGGCTCAGGCCTTGGTGTTGGCTCCTGGTGTGGATGTGTCTGTGATGGGGGCCTTCAAGACTGTTCGTGATGGCCAGATTGTCGACCTCGAGTAGTTTCTATCTGTATTTCTTTGGTTTTTTCTTTAAACTGTTTTTTGAATATTTTTGGATGGCCAAGGGCCGTGTATTTTGGAACACCGTACTTTCGTTTTTAGTAGCTTTTATTGGCCGTCGGGCTTTTTGGTATGTTCCGTAGTTACATTTGTTTTTCGGCCGTTCGGGGCTTATGTTTTGAGCTATTCCGCGTTTGTTTTTCGTTTCCTCGGACCGTCGTTTGGTCGGGTTTTTATGGATATCCGTGTGTTGGGCCTGGGGGGTGATCAGTCCTCCAGTCGTGGCCGTGTCTACGTTCCGTTTTTGGGATGTGTAGGAAAGTGGAAATAGCTTTTAATGGAATTTTTATTGAATGGTTGGGCCTCGTTAAAACCCTCCGTTAACGGCGGGAAAGAGTACCCGAGATTATAAATATAAATAAAGGATAAAAATAGAGGAAAATAAAAGGGGGCGACCTATTTAGGTTGGTCTAGGCGTAGTATCGTCGTAAGTTGGCTGCGTTCCAGGTCCTCGGGACTTCGTTGCCGTTGAGCCGTTCGAGTTTATACGCTCCTTTTCCGATTACGGCCTTGATTCTATATGGTCCTTCCCAGTTGGGGGTGAGCTTTCCTTCTCCTGGAGTCGGGGGACCGATATCGTTTCGCCGTAGGACGAGGTCGTCAGCCGCGAATTCTCGTCGAATGACGCCGTGATTGTATTTTAGGCTGATTCTTTGTTTAAGTGCTAATTCTTTGACGTGAGCTATGTTTCTTTCTTCGTCAATGAGGTCTCTTTCTGCTTCTTCGTCGTTGCCTCAGACCGTTTTCCTGGGGCTGGGGTCCCCGTTTTCAACTGGGATGACTGCTTCAACCCCGTATGTTAATCGGAAAGGTGTTTCCCCCGTGGTCGTTTGGGGTGTTGTTTGGTACGACCATAGAACCGACCCTAATTCGTCCGCCCATAGTCCTTTGGCTTCGTCGAGCCGTTTTTTGAGTCCTTTAACAATTATTTTGTTTGCGGATTCCACCTGTCCGTTTGTTTGGGGGTGTTCTACTGAGCTGAAGCGATGGGATATCTGTAATCCTCCTAAGAACTCTTTGAATTTTTTATCGGTAAATTGAGTTCCGTTGTCTGATATGATGACCTCGGGGAGTCCGAAGCGGGTGATGATTTGTCGCCAGACGAATTTCCGGCATTGGGTCGCCGTTATGGAGGCCAGAGGTTCGGCCTCGATCCATTTGGTGTAGTAATCTATAGCGACGATGAGGTATCTGAGCTGGCCGGGAGCCGTAGGGAAAGGCCCGACGAGGTCGATTCCCCAAGTGCCGAATGGCCGTTCTGCCGATATGGTGCTGAGCTGGTGTGGGGCGGCTTGGTGGATATTGGCATGTCTTTGGCATTTGTCACAGCTTTTTACCAATTGTATGGAGTCTCGAATGATTGTGGGTCAGAAGTAGCCAGCCCTAATGATTTTTTGGGCTAATGTTTTGCCTCCGACGTGGTGTCCGCAGCAGCCTTCGTGGATTTCGCGGAGTATGTACTCCGTGTCCCCGGGTTCGACACATTTGAGTAGGGGTTGCGAAAATCCTCGTTTGTATAATTGTCCCGCTATGATGGTATATTTGGCGGCTTCCCTTTTTATTCGCTTTCCTTCTTTTAGGTCTGGCGGTAAAGTTCCGTCGAGGAGGTATTGTAGGATGGGGTATGTCCACGACCCCTGGCTTGAGATCGTCAGGTGAGAGTTGATTGCTGTTGACACAGAGGGCGACCTAACGACCTCTTGAATTAGCGATCTGTTGCCGTGCCCCGGTTTGGTACTGGCTAGCTTGGAGAGTAGGTCTACCCTGGTGGTTTGTTCCCTGGGAACGTGCCGTATGATAATGCTTTCGAACCCTTCTTTCAGTTCGTTTACCTTGGTGTGGTATTGTTGGAGCAGGGGATCTCGTGTCTGGTAGCTTCCGTTGATTTGGGAACTGACTACCTGGGAATCGGTATTTACTTCTAAGGTGTTTACACCGACTTCCCGGGCTAGGGTCAGACCTGCTAAGAGGGCTTCGTATTCTGCTTGATTGTTTGATACCGGGAATTCGTACCGTACTGACTGTTCAATTGTGATTCCGTTTTGGTTTTCGAGTATGATTCCGGCTCCACCGTGAGTGGAGTTTGATGAGCCGTCGACGTGTAATTTCCATGGTTCCGGGGTGAGTGTTGCTGGAGTCATTTCGGCGATGAAATCAGTCAAGGCTTGTGCCTTGATAGCATTCCGGGGTTCGAATCTGATCTGGAATTGGGATAACTCGATGGACCAAGCTAGCATTCTTCCCGCTAGGTCGGGTTTTTGTAACACTTGCTTGACCGTCTGGTCGGTTCGGACCGTTACGGGGTGGGCCTGGAAATACTGTCGCAGGCGTCGGGAGGCTGTAAGGAGTGCGAAAGCTAGCTTTTCTAAGCGTGAATAGCGAGTTTCCGCATCCTGTAAGACTTTGCTTATGAAGTATACGGGTTTTTGTTCCTTTTTCTCGTCTTCACGGACGAGAGCCGCTGCAAGTGCCTCTTCTGTTATGGAAAGGTATAAGTAGAGTGTTTCCCCCGCTTGGGGTTTGGCGAGGATTGGTGGTTCTGATAAGGTCTTCTTGAAGTGTTGGAATGCTTCTTCGCATTCTGTTTCCCACTTAAAAGGGGTCCCTTTTTTCATTAGTTTGAAGAAAGGGATTGCTTTTTGGGCTGATGCACCGAGAAAGCGTGATAACGCGGTTAGTTTGCCGGTGAGCTTTTGGATGTCCTTAAGGTTTTTAGGGCTTGCCATTTCGAGGACGGCACGACATTTCTCCGGGTTTGCTTCAACTCCGCGTTGTGTGATCATGAAGCCGAGGAACTTTCCTGCCTCCATTCCGAAGGCGCACTTTGCCGGGTTGAGCCGCATTTGGTGCTTTCGTAGGGTGTTCATTATGACCGTGAGGTCGTTGATTAGTTGTTCGCTGGATTCAGTCTTGGCGAGCATGTCATCAATGTAGACTTCTAACTTGTCTCCGGTTAGGTCTCGAAAGATCTTGTTAACAAGTCTTTGGTAGGTGGCTCCAGCGTTTTTCAAGCCGAATGGCATCACTGTGTAACAGTACGTTCCGTCTGGGGTGATGAATGCGGTTTTTTCTTCGTCTGGTCGGTGCATCGGGATTTGGTTATAGCCGGAATATGCGTCCATGAAGCTGAGGTATCGGTGGCCGGATGCTGCGTCTACTAATCCGTCGATGTTTGGTAGGGGGAAGGCGTCCTTCGGGCAAGCTTTGTTTAGGTCCGTGTAGTCGACGCACATTCGCCATTTCCCGTTAGGTTTTCGTACTAGCATGACGTTGGCTAGCCAGGTCGTGTAGGGGAGTTCTCGGATGAAGTTGGCTTCGAGCAGGGCTTTGACTTGTTTCTTGACTTCGGCGGCTCGGTCTGGCGACATTTTTCGTCGTCTTTGTGCTACCGGCTTGGCTTGTGGGTTCACGGCTAGGTGGTGGGACATTAGGTCGGGGTTAATGCCTGGCATGTCGGCTGGTGTAAATGCGAATAAGTCTTTGTTTTGTTTCAGGAGTTGGGAGAGTTCTTCTTTAAGATCGTAAGGGAGGTTTCTATTGATGAAGGTATATTCTTCCTTGGTCGGTCCGATCTGTAGTTTTTCCATGTCTCCTTCTGGTTCTGGCCTAGGTTGGCCGTCTTGTCGCGCATCTAGGTCGGCTAGGAATATTCTGGCCGCATCTCGGGATTTTTTCCTTAGGGCTAGGCTGGTGTTGTCGCATTCGGCTGCGACCTCTCGGTCTCCGTGAATGGTACCGATGGAGCCGTCGTCGGTTTTGAACTTCATGAGGAGGTATTTGGTGAAGATGACTGCGGAGAAGTCATTGATTATTTTTCTTCCGAGGATCACGTTATAGGCTGTGGAGTCTTTAAGGACTACGAATTCAGATAGGATTGTCTTTTTCTGATTGCTCGTTCCTATGGTGATGGGTAGGGTAATTGAGCCGTCTGGTTTGAGAAAGTTGTCGCCGAGTCCCGTGACGCCGTGGCGGTGTGTTTGGAGGTTATCGTTGCGGAGCCCGAGCTTGTCAAAGGCTCCTCGGAAAAGGATGTTGGAGTCTGCACCGGTGTCTACCAGTATCCTTCGTACTAGTCCTGTTCCGATCCTGGCTGAGATGACGAAGGGGGCATCTTCGGCTGAGGTGCCGTGCAGGCAATCTTCCGGTAAGAATGTTATCGTGTTGCCAGTGGTGGTGATTGGGGCTTGGTTTCTGACGGCCATTACCTTGAGGTCCTTTTTTATTGCTAATATTGATTTGCTCGATACATCCTTGCCTGTGATGACGTTTACTATGATGGTCGGGTCTTCCTCCGGACTTTCCCTGGTGGGTTGCCTTTGTGTTCTTGGGTTACGTCCTTCTCTTTCTGGTGACTTGTCTTTCTCCGCGCGTCTTGGTTCTCTGATGATTTTGGCAAATTCCGGGAGTTTGCCGTCTCGTATGGCCTGTTCAAGAACGTCTTTGAGGTCGAAGCAATCTTGTGTTTTGTGGCCGTAACCTCGGTGGTAGTCACAGTAGAGGGTTTTGTTGCCTCCCGTCCTTTCTTTGAGTTGTCGGGCTCTTGGGATGATGCCTCGATCTGCTATTTGATGGTATATCTCTGTAATTGGTGTAGTTAGGGGTGTGTAATTAGAGAATTTGCCAATTCTTGGTGGCTGGTTGGTCGGCTTGGGGTGGTCCCGTTGATTCTCTTTAGGTGTCGGGTTATGCCGGGGAGCTGAATTGCTGTGTTGGGCGTGCTGCCGTTTGTTGGCAGCGACGACCTGGCTGACCTCTTCGTCGTTAATGTAGTCTCTGGCGACGTTCTGGATTTCGTGCATGGTCCATACTGGTTTTGTAGTGAGGTGTTTGCGAAAGTCCTCGTTCATGAGCCCGTTAGTCAGGCAAAGGCTTGCGACGGAATCCGTGAGTCCGTCGACCGTTAGGCATTCGTCGTTGAAGCGGTCGAGGTATTTTCTTGTGGATTCGTCTAGCTTTTGTGTGACCCCTAACAAGCTGATGGGGTGTTTGGCTTTGGTGATTCTGGTTGTGAACTGGGCCATGAATTTTCGTGCTATGTCGTGGAAGCTAGCTATGGATCCGTTCGGGAGGGCGTTGAACCATTTGATCGCCGGTCCGGCAAGGGTTACCGGGAAGGCTCTGCACCGGACTGCGTCGGCCGCTCCTTCTAAGTTCATTCTGGCCTCGAAGGCCGTTAGATGTTCCTGAGGGTCCTTGGTTCCATCATACTTCATGTCGGTGGGTTTGTCGAAACCTTTGGGGAGTTTCGCTCTTAAGATTCTTTCTGTGAAGGGTGTGGCTCCCATTATGGTGTGGTCGCTTCTCGTGCGTTTGGTGTTTCGGTATCTCCGGTCCTCGTCCGAATCGTGTTGACGACTTAGATCCCGAGAAGCGCTGCGGTGGTGTTTCTTGTTGTATCGCCGTTCTAGCGATTTCTCGTGTCGGTGGTTGTGTGAGATGCTGCGATCATCTTTCCTATCGTGTTGCCGGGTTGGCGACCTGCCGCGGTGGGATCTTGACCTGGAAGTTGCCTGGCTTCCGTGTTCGTTATTGTGTTTTTCTCTGCTAGTTAGTTTGCCTTCAAGTTCTTGGACCCGGAGACAGAGATCCTGGATGATCTGTGCCGCTTTGTCCCTGGCTTTCTCGGGATGTTGTGGGTCCTTGGTGACGTGTTCGTTCGTGTGGTGGATGGTACTTGCTATCTTTGCTTGGTTTGTGGCTTCATGGTGTTCTGAGGCCGGACGACGTGATTGGGAGTCATCCTGGCTTGATGGGTTCTCCTCTAGGATGCCCTCCATGCGGTTCGACTGTCGCAGGTCCCTACAGACGGCGCCAATGTACAAGAGGACTCTGGTACGGGTTGAGATGAGGATCGGGAACCTGTGGGTCGAGACGGGTGTCGGACTATCCGAGCGGAGCGCGGGGGAGGTACCTGCAAAGACACTCCAACGTTCAAGTCAGAATGGATCTGAGAGGTATAAGGTGTGTGGGATGAATGAATACCTGGGGGACGTAGGTCCTCTTATTTATAGGCGATGGTAGTTATCTTATCTTTATCTTGTTGGGATAAGATAAAGGAGACGTTTGAATTCGAAAGTCGGTTAGGAGCTCCAGTGGGCCGGTTCGGGGCCTTCTGAAGGGGGGAATGGGTAAAACCCGAGGAATCGGGTTTGTCTTTGGATCCGGGCTGGTGGGCCGGATCCGTAACAATATTAAAAAAAGTAAAAGTTATTACTTTATCCATAAATATATTATTATTACTATTATTATGATATAAAATATTTTAATTTTTTACAAAAATATATAATAAATTTTTTTATATATTTCATGATTAATGATAAAAAAATTTAAAAAATAAGATATATATTACTATTAATATAATAAATTTTAATTATTTTTAATATTTTTCATTAATCATAAAATATATAAAAAATTTTGAATTAAATATTTTTGTAACAAGTTAAAATATTAAAATTAAATAAAAACTATTTACAACAATAATAAGTATATATTTATATTATCATTTTTTTGAAGTAATAAAATGGGTTAAGTATTTTTTTCGTTCTTAAGGTCTAAGGCCAAAATAAAAATTATTCCCAATCTTTTTTTGTTATTAAAATCATCCTCAATGTTACAAAATGTTATAAAATTGTCATTTTCTATTTTTATTTTATTTTTTTTACCAAATTACTCTTAATAATTAATATATATAATAAAAATAATATTAAAAAAAATAAAAACAAACCCTTCTCTCCCTTCACCTGCACCCCCACTCCTTCTCTTCCCTTACCACCGTCTAGCTCCTGTGGCTCCTTCTCCACCTTCCCTCAGTTCCATTCGCACCGTCCGTTGCAGAATCCACTGCTAGCTGTAGCAACCCGTCGTTGTCTCGTGCTCTATCGCAATTCCCTGGAAACGCCACCGCCACATGTTTCTTTGTCGTTCGATCCTCCTCTTCGAGATCCTAAGGGAAGACCACCGCAAGGAGTGGAGCTGGTCTTGCCAAAATCAGAGAAACGCGCCAGAACCCTCCGTCACACCTTCGAGGATCTCCAGTGCTGGTTGCTGCTGCCACTCCGTCAACCCAGGGCATTGTGAGCTCCCCCTTCACGGAGGTGCCGTCCTCGGCGCCGCTACCTATTGTCAGATCTGCCGCTGCTTCGTCCTCGACCGGATTTGTTCGCCGCCACGGACGACCACCAGCATCCAAAGGTTGCGTTCCGGCATACAGGTAAGCTGGTCGTTGAATCAGAAAATCTGATTGCAGAATTGAAATTCGGGTTGCTTGTGTGTTCAAATCGATTGAACTTGTTCCTGGAAGAAGATATCTCTGATGCGGTTTTGTTTGGATGTAGAATTGAAAATCTGGATCTAAAATTGTTGATACATTCTACAAATTTGTTGTGGAATTGTTTGTTGAATCTGAGTTTGCATCGAGTTCTTTTTCTTCTGCATCCATGATTTTTGAAGTTTGGCATGAATTTTGTTGTTGTTGCTGAAATTGTGGCACCGTATATTTGTAACTATAACTTGACAATGAGGATTGCTGAATTGTTGTTTGAATTGTCATTTGTAACACCCTACCATACTTAGTATTATGCTTAAGTCATAAGACTAAGATAATAAGGTATTACGACCTCTAAGAATAATAATAATAATAATAATAATAATAATAATAATAATAATAATAATAATAATAATAATAATAATAATAATAATAATAATAATAATAAAGATATTTAACTAGGAACCTTGAAAAACGGGTAAAACAAAATCGCAAAATAAAAAGCGCAACACTCAGGAAAGGATTACTTGCGTGCTAAGAAACCTAATAGGAACATGATAAAGATAAGCAAAAGAATAAAGGACAACCAAGGAAGTAGCATAACTAGCCTCTGACTCAGCCTGCGAAGCTAAGGCTGGCCAGAGGGTATATATATACATATAAACATACATAAGTGTTCTCAAAATATCCCAAAATACACTATAATATCAAAATAACTCATATCTCTCCCTCAACCTCTAAGAGGAGCAGCATACATAAGTTACTTGGAGAGTAAGCTAAACATATATATACATATATATATAGCCAGAAGCCAAAATACACCCAAAGACTACTTCACTTTCCAGTATCCAGACGCCTAGCGAGGAGCCTCTCGACCTACATCTGAAAAACAACAATACAACATGGAATGAGAACCGGAGGTTTTCAGCATGGTAAAAGTGTCACGCATATAATAAATAAGGTCCTGAGAATGCCATAGGCAATCCTAGAACTTCATTATTCAACTTAATTACTAAACAAAAACATAAACAGGGGTAGGTATTCTAAATCCACCTAACTGACTCAATTTCAATCCACACCTATCACCAAACCATTTCTCCATTTCCTCCATCCATCAATTATCCATAATGCAACAGGAACAAACAACCAAACAAGTTCAAGCAAGTAATGAACACATAATACAAGTAGCAAATATACAAGTAGCAAGTGATATCTATCAATTAGGCATTCCCAAATAAGGCATAGCAAGCAAAGCACACATATGCATATGATGAATGTCTATCCTACTGGCCGTGAGATCACGTGTCGGTTATTTTGCCAGAACTCGATACATCTGGTAGCTAACCCAGACATTAGTCTCTAGGTTGCGCATCTCCAGGAGGATCATAAACGAAGGAGAGTACCTTTCCACATCGAAGAAGTGTGTCTTTCCACCTTCTCCTGGAGGATATACGAAGGAGAGTGTCTTTCTACATCGAAGGAGTGTGTCTTTCCACCTTGCAACCAGAGAAGAATGTGGGGGAAACAATACGAAGGAGAGTGCCTTTCTACCTTCCCCACATCTGCATCACGATAAGAGAGGAAACTTCTGTCCTCAACTTGCCATATCGACCATTTCGGCCACACACAGTCATTCCCAAATATCATCATTTATCATCATCATTTCCTTACATTCGTTCTTTATAGCCATAACAACATGTATTCATTTAACTTTCACATCATTCTCTTATAATTCATCACGTTTACCCTTTTGGGGTCCCGACCAAACCATTTATCAAACTCTTTTCAACCTCTTTAATATTGAATAATCTTAAAATCAACCCAACTCTAACATTAAATCAATCACATAACACGAAGATTAATCTTTGACTTCTCGGACCCATGACTATCACTAAGACATCCTCGACACTCTATTTTCTTTTCTGTTTTTAATATAACAAATGAACTCAGAATTGTGCAAACTTTATGTTCAGATGTTCATCTTGAAATAAGCTTTCTAACAAATAAAAGATCATAATTTTCTAATTTCTCTAGTCTCAGGAATAAAGGAAAAACCGTGAATGCTCTGCAGTGCATAAAACCAGAAAAACAGCAGTAGCATGTGATATTCAAAATTCAATATAAAATCCAAGTTAAATCCAATGACTTTAAAAATTAATGTAGTTAAACTTTACTCATCCAGGTTTCTTTCTCAATTAGTTTTGAATTAATACCATTTTTAATGAAGAAGTTACATTACCTGAAAGTTAAGTAAAAATGAGTCAAAATCTGTTTTAGAAACCAACAAGCTTAGTACCTTTCAATTTGAATAACTTTTATTACAAAACTCCAATTAAGCTAAATTTTGGTTTGGGAACTCCTAGCTCATCCAAGAACAAGTGTGTCTTGGTTGCAACCCAATTTCTATTCAATTCTAAGAGTTATAAGCATTGGAAGTTAGTGCATAATTTGCTGAAATCTGTTTCTTTTCAGCTTTGACCACCAATATTCAAAAATTCACAACTCCCAATCTTTAACTCTTAAAATTCTAAAGTTTTAGAGAAATAAATCAAGCTAATCAAATTTTATAACAAAATTAGTTTTGCTCCAAAACTCAATTCGTAGAAGTCACAGCAAGACAAATAAGTTGCTGCCCTGTTTGGCCTTTTCTGCTGCTGGACAAATTTAACAACCTAACTTTAAAAATTTGCCGTAAATTGTATATTTAACAAAAAGGTCCCAAAATTTTTAGTTTAGTTCCTTATATTCCCAAGTTTATCCCAAACTTAGTCTCATGCAATTCCGATCATTACATAATTAGTTACAACATATGCAATACCACCACAACACAACTCTACATTCTTATTAACAAACACCAATCCTAATCCATCATAAATAAATATAAGAGTACATCATTAATAACTTCCACACCTCATAATTCCAATATATATCCATCAACAAATCTATTCCAACAACATTACAAGGCTAATCATTAAATACAACAAACAATTCAACTTATCCTATGGTTCTTCTAACCTAAGTTTTCACAATACCGTAAATATTAAACGTGCGAAACTTAAACCATACCTTGGCCGATCACTTAATTCACCAAGGCAGCCTCACAACACACAATTACAGCCCCTCCAAGCTCAATCAAATAGCCCCAAAACAAGTCTTGGTCACCAACGAACCTCCAAGTAATCCCAATTCAAATCCAATGCATAAACACCCACTTAACCTACACCTAATACACATATACATGTTTCAATTCAGTTTTCTATTACCAAAAACAAGGTTGAGCTAAGTTTAGGGTGTTCTTACCATACCCATATACTCAATAGCTTGAGCCCACAAGTTCCGGAAGCTAACATGAGCCTAGAACACAAAAATCAAACAATTTTCAACATAATTGTTCATGAATTTTTGGAATTAAGGGAAGCTGGCTGAGAAGAGAGCAGTGAGTTACCTACCAAATTGTTTAATGAGTTTCATAGAGCTCATCGCGGTGAACGCGTGGTCGCAAACGATTCGTCAGTCGGACCTCCGGATCCAAAGTTACATGGGTTTGAAATTAAAGTGAGGGTTAGGATTTTGCTTGTGTTCTTCTTCCCCGATGAAATGTTTCCTGGCATGAATAATGAAGAAGAAGGGAAATAAGAAGCTGTGCCTCTTTAATGGGTTGGGTTCGGTTGGACCTTGGGCCCATTTTGGACTCGGTTCAATCGGTCCAACCTAATTTTGGGCCAAATTTTTTGAAATTGGTATCAAAATTCTCGTTTCGACGAGCTCTATCCTATTTTGATATTAGTTTTGCATTTTTAATTTTCCAAATTAAAATGCAATTTATTAACTAATTGTTTACCATTTTTAGCGAGGTTTACATCATTTCTGTTGATTTTGCTTGTTGCTATTGTGGTTGGACTAGGAAACAGAAATTTGATTCTTCTTCTGCGTCTTCTTCATCATCGTCATCTTCTTCTTCTTCTCCTGTGTGAACTGGAATTTCTGTTTGTATTGTATAATCTGAGTTTGTTGTCAGATTTTCTGGTTGGATGGGGAGAGAAGAAAGGGAAGAGATAAGGGAGTGGGGGTGCAGGTGGAGGGGGGAAGGGTTTGTTTTTATTTTTTAATATTATTTTTATTATTTATATTAATTATTAAGGGTAATTTGGTAAAAAAATAAAATTAAAGTAAAAAGGACGATTTTATAACGTTTTGTAACATTGAGGATGATTTTAATAACAAAAAAAGATTGGAGACGATTTTGATTTTGGCCTCAGGCCTTAGGGACGAAAAAAGTACTTAACCCTAATAATATAATTATTTCTCTCATTCCCTCCACCTACAAGAATCACTACCTGCCTTTACTCATCATAGAGTCACTTTCTTCTTCTATTACTATTTGAAGCAGATTATTTAAGTAAAGAAGAATAAATTTCTACATCCAAGTTATAACCTTAGTTAAGTCAAACCAAGTATTTTAAATTCATGCACGCACGTTCATTACTGTCGCTTTTTCTTCTTTTAAATTCGCGCATGTAGGTTCTTCTTCTTCTTCTTCTTCTTCTCATTTTACGTTATCTTTCTCTTTCGTTATTGTTATTACCAACAACACCAGCATTTTGCTAACATCTTCATTGGTTTTAATTTTTTCTTGTGCCATCATTAAATAATTTCGGTTCATTTCATAATTTATTTGAGGTTCATTTGGATTTAGAAATGAATCCGATGTGTGTTTTGTTGATGATTGAGTTTTTTACTACTTGTTTAAATCTGAACTAATTTCGATTCATTTGTGAATTAACTGAGGTTCACTTGATGCTGCTGTTAAGTATTAACCAAATTTTTTATTCCTTAAGAAATTTCGGTTCATTTCTTAATTTAATTTAGGTTCATTTGGTTTTTTTCGCTTGAATTTGCTGAATTTTTTCATGTATGGTTGTTTAGTTAGTTTTTGTTCAAATATGAACTAATTTCGGTTCATTTGTAAATTAACTGAGGTTCACTTAATGCTATTGTTAAGTATTGACCAAATTTTTTTTCTTAAGAAATTTTGGTTCATTTCTTAGTTTAATTTAGGTTCATTTGGTTTCATTTCACTTGAATTTTTCCTCCTCATCTTCCGATTCGTATTCTTCTTCTTTTTCATCTTTTCTTCTTCATCATCTTCTTCTTATTTCATTTTCTCAAAATTCTTCTTGATTTACTCTCTTGAGAGGAATAAAATAAAGAAGAAGGAACGTAAAGAAGAAGGAGGAGGAATGCGAAGAAAGAGTAGGAGGAGAAACACGAAAAAGTAGAAGAAGGAAGAAGAGGAGAGAAATGCAGAAATATTTACATAGTTGGAGCGTATATTCACGCTCCACTAATGAAACTGATTTTTGTTAATTTTGAACCAACTTGATTCAATTTAATTACCAAAAAGACTTGAAGTCCACCCACAAAATGGCACCAACAAAAAGACCAGGTCCACTTACCAAAAATCCAACAATATATTAAATGGGCTATGCCACACATCTAAGTATTTTTTCATCCAAGTTTTATCCAAGTAGATCCAACACCAACAAAAACCACTTTCATTAAAAGAGCGTCATTATACACGCTTTATCTTCTTCAAATACACGCACGCATCATCTTCTTCTTCTTTCAAATTCAAATATACCTCCTCCTCCTCCTCCTCCTCCTCCTCCTCTTTCAAATTCACATATACATCCTCGTCATCCTCCTCCTCCTCCTTCTTCGCCTCTTTTGTTATCGTTATCACCAACAATACCAACATTTTGCTAATAGATTACTTTTTCAACCGAATTGAATAGAATGTAATTGCTAAATTGAATTGAATTGAATTGAATAGACGCAAGTGTTTTGAATATGAATTTAATTGAATTGATGATCTCTAAATTGTAGACAGAGGTGTTTCGAATTTGATTTTATATAATGGATTATGTTTCGTTCATTCAGTAATATACAATTATTTCACCATGAGTACGTGTTCATGCAGAAAGCTGTTTGAATTTGATTTTATATAATGGATTATGTTTCGTTCACTCAGTACTATACAATTGTTTCACCATGAGTACGTGTTCGGTTCATTATGCAGAAAGCTGTTTGAATTTTATTTTATATAATGGATTATGTTTCGTGCACTCAGTACTATACAATTATTTCACCATGAGTACGTTGTTCAGTTCATTATGCAGAAAGCTGTTTGAATTTGGTTTTATATAATGGATTATGTTTCGTTCACTCCGTATTATACAATTATTTCACCATGAGTACGTTGCTCAGTTTATTATGCAGAAAGCTATTTGAATTTGATTTTATATAATAGATTATGTTTCCTTTACTCGTTACTATACAATTGTTTCACCATGAGTATGTGTTCGGTTCATTATGAAGAAAGCTGTTTGAATTTGATTTTATATAATGGATTATGTTTCCTTCACTCGGTACTATACAGTTGTTTCACTATGAGTACGTGTTCGGTTCATTATGCAGAAAGCTATTTGAATTTGATTTTATATAATGGATTATGTTTCGTTCATTCAATACCATACAATTGTTTCACCATGAGTACATGTTCTATTCATTATGCAAAAAGTTATTTGAATTTGATTTTATATAATAGATTATGTTTCGTTCACTCAGTACTATACAATTGTTTCACCATGAGTACGTTGTTCAGTTCATTATGCAGAAAGCTGTTCGAATTTGAATTTATATAATGGATAATGTTCCATTCATTTAGTACTATACAATTGTTTCACTATAATAACATGTTCGGTTCATTTTTCTTATGCACAATTCAAAATGCTTCCTCCTCATTTTCTACTGCTTCTTCACCAGAGAGAGAAGGAGGAAAAGACAAAAAAAAATACAACAACAAAAGAATGAGGAGGAGGAACGCGAAGAAGAAGACAATGCTCCGAAGCATAAGGAAAGAAGAAAGCAGAAAAAACATGTAACCTAAAATTACTTGAATAAACTTAAATGCCAAAATTACTTGGATGTGAAAAATATCTCATATTAAATATACTATTCTATCCTTCTAATTATAACATATTAGAAATTGGATTAGCTTTACGTGACCCAAACTATTACGCAAAGACTGCAGGTCGCTAGTTATTGCCCTTAACAAGCATACAACTTCTAAGAATACCACTCACGTTCATAATGTGCTGATGGAATCTTGCTTCAGCACCATAGAAACTCCTAATTTTAATAGAAACTTATTCCCTGGTTTTTATGACCTTAGTTGCTTTTAAAAATATGTAACATATATTTGCAATCGTTAATAAAGATACCATATATTTCCAGAATACAATTAACAATATGTTAAAACATAAAATTATTTATTATCTTTAATATGTTTAAATTACAGAGGAAACCTAAAACCAAGCAGGTTACACAGAATTTGGTTCCCCTTCTTCTATTAAAATTGCAACACAACTTACACAGAGGAAACCTAAAACCAACATGGTCTCATTTGATCAAAATTGCAACACAACTTACACTAACACATTGGCAGTGACGGAACTGGGCTCTTATCTCCAAAAGAATTCTTGAACTGATGCTTGCCAATAGAGAACAAGCAAAAGCATAAGCAAAACCGCCGCAAGTCCCCAAGAAGAGCTTCCGATTCTGAGCACCCATGAGGGGTCAGGAGAAGGTAGCAGTGAGGATCTCGGAGAGGTCGAAGGCGAAGACGCTGTTCTGATGGCAATTATGAGTCCAGCAAGAACCATAGGGAGAACAAAACTAGAGCTCCATCTTGATTCATGGTAGCTCCTCGTATCGCTCTTGGAGTTGGCATACAAAGGAGATAACACCACTGCTGAGACTAGAGCCAACATCATGGCCAGTGATCTTTGGGAGGTGCTCTGGCTTGAGAAATTAGACATGGTAGCAGCCATTGGAGGCGATGAATGAAGAGAGTTATGTTTAGTGAATTGTTTTCTTGAAATTTATATTGGGTGTAAAGGGGGATAGTGTTGGGTCATGGTCTAAGGTGCGAAGGAATCTAGTTGGAATTGGATGGCCAAAGTGATAGACAAACAGCCGTCCAAAAAGATTAAAATGATGAAAGAGTAGGCCATCAAAAATTCAAAATGATATCTAAAATATTCTAGTACCAATAAAATGAATTTCAAATAAATAGAACTATCTGCTAGTGTCTAAAATAGTATACCAAAAATATTATGTACATATAAAAGTTTAGTTATTATGTATTTATGTATAAATAATATATATGTTATTTAATTTATTTTTAAGATATATTTTGTATTTTAATTTATATTTTATATAAATGACTAATTTAATAACTAATTTTGTATATATATATATAACATGATTAGATATTATACTTTTTAACTATTTTCTAAAATTTATTTATAGTTACATTGTTTTATTAAATATCTAAAATTTTTCAAGTGTTACAACAAATCACAAGGGGTTGTTTTTTTTAGAATATATTTTAATTTGTGAATGTTAATTTTTTTTTTGGATACTATTTTAATGGTTTACTTAAGAATAAGAGTATACAGAATTGATAAAAAGGTGAAAAGGATAGAAGAGAGAAGAAGGGGAGATTCAATTATTCAAATGGAAGAAAAACACGTAAGGTATATTTGCTTCTTGCTTTTTGGTGTGTTCATATTATGGTAGTATTATATCTATAGACAAATGTGGCTGTAATCAATTTACTTAGCTTATGGAGAGTTGCTGTAATCATCATCATAGACAGCAATAATTTGCATTCGTTTTAGCTTTTTTCTTTTACCTACATTCGGGGTAACCTTGAACTTTTCCGTTTAATTTATTTCAAGCATGACCTTTGATCCAAGGAAAGTCCTTGCTCTACTAATTGTTCAAAAGGCACTTTGAAAAGTAACCGGGATTAATATCAGTAGCATCTTTTCTTCTTTATTTTTTTTTAAATTCGGATCCAAAGAATTTTGCTAACCTAAGAACACTTAGTAGAAAGTTTTTTTTTTTTTTAAAATCTCTTTATCTCGCGTAAGATAGTAAGATACATCGACAACGATAAAATAGGCTATTTTTTTTTATGTTGTTGTTAAAAATTTAAAATTAATAAATAATAAAGTCAACCATATTACAAAATATTTTCAAGAAAATATGCACATTGAGAAAAAAAAAAGATTTCATTTGATTTATTTTGTCAATTACCAAAATTATATCACTAAATCTTTTTGTTACCTCCTCCTATGCATGCAAGACTTTCGTACTAATGGCTCGTCGCTGCATCATTGTTATTGACGGCGAAGTAAACTTAAAAAGTAACCTATTCAGGAGAGATAAGACTTTAGCTCAGTGACAAACTATGAATTAGGAAAACTTTTTTTTTATTTATTATCACATACACTTTCGACATGACACTCAACCCGTAGTACAGATCCAAAAATATTATTATGAAAAGTTAATAATATACATAATATTAAAAAATTTTGTAAAAAATTATATAATTAAAATATATAATAAAAATATACAAATATAGAATATATTTTAAAATATAAAAAAATATGTGGATATTTTTTATTATTAAAATAACCAATTTTTTGTATCATAAAATTCATTAATAATACAATCTGTGTTAAATTTTTTAATAATTTTTTTAATATAATTAAAATACAATTAACAAAAAATTCATCTTTTATTTTATTTTTTAGTTATTCTTTAATTATCATCATTATAGATGAAAAAGATCTCTCAATTGTAGCTGTTGAAACAAAGAGAATTAATAGCAAATGAATCAAGAATGATTGTTACAAGAAGAAAAAAAATCCACTTTATTGGATTTGAAAAAATTTATTTAATTAAAACATATTTTTTTAGATTTTTTAATATTGTTACTTATATTTTAGATATTAGAAATTATTAATATTTAAATTAAATTGGACTGTTATTTATACTAGACTAAATATTAAACAATTTTTTTAAAATTAAATCATATTTAATAACTTATTACTATTAATTTTAAAAAAAATCTGGGGGAAGAGGCTTCCACTCGTCTCTCGTATGTCTGTCCCTACTCATTGACACTCGTCCGACACACGTGTCTTAATAAAAAATAAAAAGATTTCGGACATACTTTGACACACCTAATAAATACTATCACGTGTTAGCGTATCCAATCTTATTCTTAACATGTATTCTTGAAATGAGTTTAGAAATAGTATATATTATTAATTATTAAAACAAAAATTATTTTAAATAATTAAAAAATATTAAAAATAATTAAAAAATTAATTTATATTTTAATAACAATAAAATACTAAAATATCATTATAATTTATCTAAAAAATACTTTATATTTTATATATATACCGTGTCTTCATGTTTTATAAAAATTTTAAATTCGTGCGTTTATGTGTTCTGTATCATATTGTGTCCCGTATCCGTATCAATGTGTATGTATCATTAGTGACAAATCTTGGTGATTCTTAAGGTGTTTTATTCAGACTTAAAATTTGACTTTGCCAAATAGTGTCATAGGTGACAAATTTTGGTGATTCTTAAGGTATTTTATCCGAATTTAAAATTTGACCGAGACCAAATAGTATATAAAAGTCTTTAAATATTGTATATATGAGTATAGTTAAATTTTCTCAATTTTTTTTATTTGAAAAAATAAAGCGTAATTTTTTATCCTAAATTTTATAGATAAAATTTAAAAAATATATAAAAAACATTAAAAAATTAGATATTACACTTTACTCATTTAATTAAAAAATTGAAAAAATCTATTTCCATAATCATATAATATGCGTAAATTTATGATATTGTAATGTCTAGAATAAAAGATTATCCGACTCATAAAAAAAAAAAAAAACACATCCCCAAAATCAATTGTTTCCAAGGACCAATTCTTATCACATGGCATCATGCCATCATCACAACCAAACCTCATCCAGCCTAGACTGAAACCCAACTTGTCCATCTTAACCAAATAACACAAGAGTAACCCGCATTAACTTACAACTTCGGTTGAGGCTAATCTAGCTCACAAACGTACCTAACAAAGGAATATTTTTCACCTTAGCAACCTAGGTGGAGTCCAAACTGGGCAAACTTAACCTCTGCATAATGAAGTAAGGTTTCTAAATGTATAGGTTGCACATTTTTCGGAGCTACCTATCTTTGGGAATTAAGAAAGGAACTCTGCTAGGAACTAATAGAGTATTTATACAATAAAATATTTGTACAACGTATACAATAAGCTGTTTGTTTGACCTAATATAAAATAAAAATAAAATTTATCCATATTTATCCTAAATTCAAAAGCGCTGTTTGTTTTGACCACATAATTCTTAATCCTAATTTTCATCCATTCCTCTTTTTTGAACAAACGGTCACTTTACCCACAAAAGCCCTCCTCCTTTGCCGCTGAACATCCCATCCCCGCGCCTCCACCTTCCCAGAAACCTGCGTCGGCGTCGATCAGAACCGCATCGCCCTGATTCTTTGGTGTGCCTCTAGCGTCGCTGGCAGCAACTACTTCGTCCATCAGCGCCGTCCCGAGTTGCAGTGCCCAACCTCCGTCGCACGTCGTCCGTGGCTGGCGTGGCAGCTGCTTCGCCTGGCACCGGAACTCCGCCGCTACCCTACGGGCGCTCATCTTTTGTCCTCTGCAGTTCTCAGCACCAGTCACACAGACCGGTTGCGTGTCTTGCGTTAGCTTGGGGCATGGGTCCTGCTTCTGGCGTCCACTAGCTGAAGCTGTGAGGACGTACCGTCATTGACAATTTACGGTTATATAAGTCATTTTCATGATTCCTGTTTCTGTTGGATCTAGCTGTAGATACGAATTATGTTGCTGGCATGTTTGATTGTTCAAAGTGAAAAATTCATATGTATGTTAAAATTTCTATATACTGGAACGTGTGGCATAATATCTGGGTGTAGATGGTTGCAATTGTCTTTTTTTAATGTTAGCGTGGGAAGAGTCACAAAAGTTCGGTTTAAATAGCATAGTATTTTTTCGTCGCTATGTGGTCCTTTGCATGCAATGCGGCGTTAATTAGTTGACCTTTGTCGACCTTCAATTCACAATATATGGATGGTTACTTTAGTATGTAATCGGATGGTTGGTTTCCATAATCAATCTTCTAATTGCTTAGCTAAACATCTTCAGTGTTTTGATATTATAATATTCTTTGCAAAATATGATGATGTTGTTTGGTGCATGCAAGAGTTAAAGAGATTTCGTTGTATGATTATTGATTTTGGGATATATATTTTTAGTAGTTACTATTTGTTTGGGATGAATCTGTATAGGCATTGAACATTATTAGCGATGCTTATATACTAGTGATGCTTGATAACAAAAGGTTAATAAGTTGAAGAATTATATAATGGACCTACACTTGCTACATAGCAGCTATATATACCTTCCATTTGTTGGAACCTGGCACTTTCGGCTGGTTCTGTTTTTTTGATATCCTAATTACCAGTCTTATAGAGATGGAGATTGGATGACGACGTTTTCAAATTTGAATTTAATATTACATTCTTTTGTCTCTTTCCATCCCTAGAATTGAAGGTCTCATCGTCATCTTACTGAAGAAAATTATTGCCTTCTTATTTTAGCAAACAGCCATTCAAATTCAATGGATGAAGCAAGTTTTGTATTTTGAGTTGAGGATTTCAGCTTCTAGCCTTGTGTAAATGTGTTATAGTGTGTGGTCATATTTTCTCTCTTTTCAACTCATTTGCAACATTATTTAAGCCCTCCATACACCACTCGTATCTTCTCTTTAATTTTCTAACATGTTTAAAATTTGTAAAACGAGGAATATAATGCCACCAACTTAAGGGCTCAATTTTATGGAAATGGAACACATATGTGTGCTATTCTTCGATATGGATTTATGGGGGACTAGACATATATGTGGGACAACTTTTTGGCAGTGTGAGGTAGAAGAACTCAGACGGTGCGAGTTCTTTGGTTATAAACTTTTGCATAGAAAATCGCACGGTCCGATTTGTATGCTAATGAGAATTAAAATTTTGGAAGGTTGAAATCGGACCCTCCGTGTTGCTTTAGCTTGGTTTTTTAATATGAAATGGGACAACAAATCGCATGGTCCAAGTTCCATGCTGAGAATTTGAATTTGGGAAGATTAAACTCGGACCTTACATTTTGTGTGAGCTTGGAAATTTTTTATATGAACTGCTAGATTAAATCGCATGGTCCGATTTCATTTTTTAATACTTTTTTTGAATCAGGTTAACCGAGTCGAAGGGTGCGAGTTCGTTAAAAAGGCCTATATAAAAGTGTGAAGTGAACTGGTGGTAGCTTACTTGCGTCTTCTTCCGCTTCTTGAACGGCTGCTTCTTCTGTTTTTTCTTTCTCGTTTCTTGATTACTTGTTTTGAACTTAAAAATCTAGTAGTTAAAGTTATGCTTTTTTTGTGATTGAGAGAAATGAATGACAGAGTGTTACTAAAAGTGTATTATTTTGGTCAAATTTTGCTACAAATGTCTGAAGGAGTAAAATTTATTTGTGAAAATCCGCTAGATGTTGTTATTCCTTTTATCATCTCATTTGAAGAGCTCAAAGGTGTGATATGTGAAAAGAATGATTCTGAGAAGGCAAGAAAAATATCCTATATTTTATACAGATATCCCATACCGGTGTTTGGTGGATTCGTCCAGTTTCAAACCAAATATGTGACGGACGAAACGAGCATGCAAGAGATGTTTTCAATGTATATTAAAAACCGGGTTCAGATCTCGTTCATCAAGTTGTATGTTAAGTTTGACCAATACATATATTCCTAATCAAAATTCTCAACTTACAACATCTACCATAATATCTAATATTAATTACTGATTTACTATCATTTAAACATTTTTTCCTCAACTATCAAAAAATATTACTAACCAGTATATGCCATTCTTCATTTTCTAACAACTGTAACAACAATTAACTTGCTAATAATTATGATTACAATTAATAAAATTTAAATATTCTAATAATAATAAAACCTAACGTGCTTTAATAAAAATAATCCTACTAATTATTCAGTACTAACAACTTCTCACAATAACAATAACATTTAACTTCATCCATAACAATTATAGTTAATAATTTTAAAAAGATTTAAAAAAAATAAACGTTCTTTCCAAATATAATTATAATTAAAAATAATAAAAAATTAAAAAAATTACATTCTCTATAAAAAATCACTATCATTCTGTTTACATTTTTAAATTCAAAAACTAGCAAGCATAATAATAATTAATTTCCTAATAATAATATTTATAATTAAAAATTAGTAAAAAAATTTCAGCAAAATTTCAAAAAAATCTAACAAACATTGAGAAATCCTAATAATCATTCTATTTATATTCCTAAATTGCATTTCTAACAACAATCATAATAATTAAATTTCTAACAATAATAATTATAAATATAAAAAATTTAAAAAATTCAAAAATAAAACTGACATAATCAGGATGACTGAGATAATGAATAATATGAAGCTCAAATCGATCAACATCTTTAATTTTATTTTTTTGGTATGATTTTCTTTCTTCCAACATGCAACTTTCAGAACTGGAGAAAGGAAGAAGAAGAAGGTGGGAGTGAAGTTGAAAGTGAAATGTGAAAGTGAGTGTATTCGGATGGTGAGAGTAGGTTGCTTGGGTCTTTGTTTGGTTTCAGGACACCGTTTGGGGAGACGCTGCTGCGCGACGCGTGTCTAGGCTACATCAAATCGAACCGTGTATTTGGTGAAACGCAACTCGGACGGTCCGTGTGATGAATACAACTCGCAGGGTCCGAGTTGTTGCTACACTGACACCACAAAATTGTGAAGCACACCCCTCCCCATATCAGAGTCCAACACCTATCATGCATCCATATGCAAATTAAAAAGTGCCAACTTAAGTGCTATTTCATTTCACATAAAATGAGTAACTATACAACATATAGGTTAAAAATATGAATAAACTTACACGTGACTCCTTTTCAACATAGAAAAATAGTACATGTAAAACATTAGCATAGTTTCTAAGACTTCATTTGGCAATAATTATTTCAAGATAAAAATCACCTAAATATTTTAACTGTCTTCATCTTCTTTCTTAAAAGAAATATTTCTCTAAAAAAATTAAATAGTAAAATCAAATTCATGTTGACGTCTTGAAGAATTAAACCAAATTTTTTTTTGATTGAATAGTTTGTATCATAATTGAGTAGCCCCACCACAACATGTAGACCAAGTCTTCACTAAAGTGTTTTCTTGTTTGTTGGATGCATTTTTTTTCTCCTAAGCAACTATGCTCAGTATATAAGTCATAGTAAAGATGGTTACTCTAAGGGACACATGGATGGTTAATTTTCCTAATGGTGATTGCCATTTTGATTTTATTATATTGACAGCATGTTTGAGTCAGTTGATGTTTGATGTGTTTTTTTTTTAAGTAAACAAATGTGTACGTGATGCTCAAAACGGGTTTTGGTGTGAAATATTTAGTCCCAATTATAACAGAAATGGATGGATCATCTAATATCTATTGGGATGGTTGGTTTTTGACATAAACATTGCTTTCTGGGGCTACCATGTTGCATTGTATAAATCTAATTTACCTTGATGATTGTTGTGTTCATATTTGACTGAGTTGGCATTTGAGACCCATTAAATTCTTGCGAAATCCTTCATCTTTATGGTGTTTGTTGTTGGTTTTTTTTCTCAAGGGCTTTGGATTGGGTCAAAAGTAACAGTTGGATATTTTTAAATGTTTATTTGTCATTTATGTTTTTATTACTTGGTTATAAACCGAACAGCATCTTGCATTGGATTGCAGAGGAATTAGCTGTTAACAGCGTTCCAACCGTCCAGAATTCTACAATTGAAAAGAAGAATCAGATAGGTAAAAGGTATCTCACTATTTACTGCATGAAACAAACTTGTAAGGACAGTGGTCCTGATTTTCAAACAATTGATTTGTGTTTGTTTTTATTTTTCTTGGCTTGTTTGAATCATGTAAATTTTGTTAGTTATGATTTTGTTAGGTAAGATTTTATTTGAATTATGGTTAGGAATAGTTACTAATTGTAACGCTCTGTGATCACTTTTAATTAATTTTGATTTTTTTTAATGCTTATCAAGTTAAGTTTATGGCATTTCTTATGATAGTTTGTGATAATTCATCTAATAAGTTAACATGCTCGTATTGCTTGTAGAAGTAAATAGGTTGTGTTTATTTTATTTGATTAATATCATGATTTTCATATGCTTGTATGTCATCTATATGGTTGTGCTAGTTTGCGTTTTTTTTACTTTCTTCATTCTTTCACGACCTAATAATTCATATTTGTTTATTTTTCAATGTTATTTCATCTGTTTTTTTTCTAAACAACAGATTCGCATATTGGTCTTTGAGTCCCTTTGAAGTCTTTATTTAGTTCAAATATGTATTTTTGTATTATTACTTTCATTTAAGAACTCGGTAATATTTTTATGAACCACATAATTTAAGTAGTTTTCTAGATGTTTGTAGCGGCCTACAAGTGCTGATGGGCGACTACGACGCTTTGTGCGCTTGTGGTTATCTTGATACGTCCCTATTTGAGTTGATTTAATTAGTACACATAAGACAGATGGTTACTTTAAAATGTATCTGGATGGTTCTTTTGAACTCAAGTGATTGGGTTTTTTCTTTTGCATTTTGTTGAATTTTTAGAAACATGATTTTTCTATATACCTGCTAATAACAATTTGGCATATTGGTTTTTTGTGTCATTATAAAGCTCCAATTAAGCTAGTGTTTGTGGATGTCTTTCTTAAATTCTTCAATGAACTCGTAATTTTGTGACGAATCACACGAATTTACGAGTCTTGTTGATGTCTGTAGTGGACAACTAGTGTTGCTGGTCGATTGAGATTTTGTGACGAATCACACGAATTTACAAGTCTTATTGGCCATCACTAACAATAATGTAGTTAATTTTAAAGAGCATTGTGTTTGAGATTTTACATCTTCTATAGTTGAATAGAAAAAAAACAATGACCAAATCTAAACAAAATATACAACACTAACACTTTATGTTATTATTATGTTAATATAATCAACACATGCACAAAAAATGACTCTAATAAACTGACCCATTGTGTCGGAAGCATCACCACCACCATAAAAAGTGGCATGTCCACCCTGCCAACCACCACCATAGTCAGCAATGGCACCTTGAAAGTTGATGCCGATAAGTAAAACAATAAGAGCAACTAGAAGTACAGTTTGTGTATAACCTTGTGGTGATGAATGACGATGTCAGAGGGTGAACCGTCGCCAGCTGGGAGAAATCTTCTCCGACTGGGACGTCCACGGCTGCACGAACGAAGCAACCCTCATGACGGTGTTGCACGGTCCTTCGCAAGGCTATGCGCGATGGTGGCTGTTGCGGGTTGTGGGGTGGCACTGTTGAGAGAAGGTGAGAATTTTCGAGAAGCAATTCCATGTAAATGGGGGAGAGGGTTGGCAGTTTTTAATTTTGCATTGTTGACGGTATGGAATCCTTATTTAGGTTGAATTTAAAATTTGAAATAAATAATAATTAATTACTTTAATTATCATTTGATTTTAATTACAAAAATATCTCATTGTACACATTGTATAACAACTACATTGGCTCTCCATACTTTTTCTTAAGAAAAAATAGAAACTACTATATTACCGAAATAGCTTTTGTCTTATTACTAAACATGCATGAATAATTCTAGAGACCTCTAATCTACCTAATTTTTGGCATGGAGAAACAAGAGACAAAGATATTTCCAAAAATTTTGTTACCATGTCCGTCCAAGTTTTATGAAATTAGTTATGCACTTTAAAGTTAACTGTTTTTAGTTTTGAACATTCTTTGGCCTGGGCAACTTTAATTCTAAAAATTAGAAAACTCTCTATAAAAGTAGCTTTCATCCAAATTTAGTCTCACTCAAAATTATGGTTTGTGGGTTGAGATTTGAGAATGAAGCTTTGTAAAGTTGTTGTCTTTGTGCAATAATTCTGCAAAAAATCATAATTTACTAAAGTCTAATTGACAACTCAAATTTTCCTTAATTTTCAAAGCTGTGATGACATTAAATTTAGTTTTCAAGCTTCAAATTACAGTTGAAAAAATCTTAAAATATTAATTCTACAGAGTCTAGCCAATACTACAGTTTCAAAAGCGCTAATTACAAAACATTTAGTAACTTGGCATACCAGTTATGCGTATAACTCTAAATCAAAACCTAATCCAATCTTTAGACCTCAACCCTAACCTTTCTAACATCAGCTCTATGAACATCCAATTGGATCTCTTTTCTTCCAATTTTAGATCCACAATACTAATTACTCATCCTAAACTCAAATTTTTTCATCAGCACCATGAATTCTAATCTTAAAACAAAATTTTATTCATGTGCAACTCTAATTTTAGCCTTTTATCATTCCATGCAAGATCATCAATCATTATATAATCAACTAAACTCTTAAATCTTTCTTGATAATGGGGCAATTTGTGAAGTTTGGTAGTGAGGAGTGGTTCGAGCAATGGAAAAGCGGTTACAATCTTCCTTCTTGCTCCTTGTGGTGGTGAAAGTGGGGGTGTTAGTGGTGGTTTCTTCTTCCTTCTTCAAATGCAAGAGGCTACCCAAGTAAAGCTCCAAAGTTTTGACTACTTCCTTTTGAGAAAAATGTGGTGTGTGTGATAGGATAAAGGGCCAGCGAATGAGATAAACTTGAGTGCTGATATGGCACAAGAGCAGCAAATGGATGAAGGATTACAAATCTAAAAAGAAAACCCAAATTATATTATTAATAGAGACCACTTGAGTGATAATCCATACAGTACTAAGAAAAGGGAGTAAAAATAGAATTATAAATAGGTTCTTAAGAGACTATGTTAGTTAGGCATATTTTGGTATTGATTTTTTTCTTCTTATCTAGCTTTTTTTGGAGATATTTTCTTTCTTCTTATTTCTCATTCTATTCTCTATGGCATTTTGTAGGTTTAGAAATTTAATGGAGGCTTAATTCACTCTTCTACTTATTCTACTTTATTTACTCTTAATTTGTTATTTCAATACAATTTTCCTTTGCTAGTTCATAGACCATTTTTTTTGTAATCCCCTATACTTTCACATATCCATATTCTTTATTAAATCTATCATTCCTTATCATTTGGCGCTTTCATTGAGCATGGGCGACAACACCTATATGAAGACGATGGAAGCTGATATTCGAAAACTATTTGAGTTGGTGGAATAAAATTCACAGCAGATTCACCAAATGTTAGAGGCTAGCAAATTCCAAAGAGAGATTCTACACCATTCCTTCCAACAGATCCTTTAAAAATTGGACAAACAACCAGTTGTAGTTGACGCTAGTCTAAAGGATGACTAGGCTATGGTTCGAACTCGCGAATAGAGACACCGCACCAACAACATCAGCAACCCTATCCTCGATGCCTCAAATTTGATCTCCTTTGTTTTGACGGCATGGATGCGCTCGATTAGATTTTTAGCACCGACCAATATTTTGATTACTATCAAATTGAGAAAGAGGAATGCATTAGAATTGTTGCTATGCACATCTCAGGCTCCACCATACCATGGTTTCAAATTATACAGTATCATACTCAATTTCTTTCTTAGCATGGATTGAAATGTGCAATTGAGGTTGAGTTTGGCCCCCTCGTTGTTCGAATCATCTCGTGAATCTCTCTTCAATCTAACTCAACGTGGTTCGGTGATGGATTATTATTCAGAGTTTACTGTCCTCACCAATCGCTCACAATTCGAACCACATGAAGTGGTAAGAGACTATTTTATCTTTGGGTTACATCAAGATATTTGTCGTGAGGTGAAAGCTCAATGTCCCCATAGCTTAATGCATGGAGTGAGCTTGGCTAGACTTTACGAAGATAAAAACACACTTTCTTTCCGTCCTAACCCTGCACCTAATATTCATGCTCTAATTCACCACAATCAAACTACTACTTCCGTTACTAAAACTGCTCCCTGAACATCATCACCTCCTTTACTAGTGACCCACTTTTAGACCCACCTTAAACCCCAATTAGAACTTGAAAAAGTAACTTTATCCAACTGAGCAGTAGCAACGCCAGGAGAAGGACTTGTGCTTTTGGTGTGATGAGTGATTTTTTCCAAGCCATCAATGCCTCAATCAACATTTCATGCTCTATTAGTTGGAAGAAATTGATGAGGCAGATTCTCCATCACAAGAGCAACCACCTGATAGTACTGAGGAGAACTCATTGTTGTTAGAATTGAAAAATCAGGTAAAGACATGTACTATTTATCCATGAATGCAATTAAGGGGAAATTTGGAATGATATCTTATGTTTGTCAGCTACAATATATGGATTACCAATTCAAATATTGATAGACGGGGCAGCTCAGATAGCTTTATTCAACCTCAAATTGCTAAGTTTCTTAAACTGCACATGGGACTTGCTCCAGGTTTTTATTTGATGGTCGGTAATTTTGCTGTGATAAATGTAGAAGGGTGCATCCCTTCAGTCCAAGTTAAAATGCAAGGCCATGAAATTATTGTACCTGATGTCTATATGTTACAAGTGGTAGGTGAAGACATGGTTTTAGGATATTATTAGGTTAGAATATTGAGGGATCATATTGCATATTATGATTCTCTTTTTATTCGTTTCTTACATCAAGAAAAATTTATCATAATTTATGGTGATTCATTGCCACCCCCAACCTAAGCTCAATTTCATCACATTCAAATATAGGTACAAATTGAAGCAGTTGATAAAATGTATTCCTTGCAAGTGACTGGGTCCAAATTGGGGGCTTTAGAGGAGTTTAAATGGTCTACTAATATGGATCTAGGGATGGTTGCATTTATCACATTATAATGATGTGTTTCAGATCCCTTTTGGGTTACCTCTTCCGAGGGAGCATGATCACAGAATTCCCTTGATCGAGGATGTAGGTCCTGTCAAAGCTAAGTCATATCAGTATTTTTATAGACAGAAAGAACAAATTGAAATCATGGTGCAGCAAAAGCTTAAGGATGGAATTATCCAGCTAAGTAAAAGCCAATTTTTCTAGTTCTATTTTACTTGTTAAAAAGAAAGATGGAACGTGGTATTTTTGTATGAATTATAGGGCGTTAAATGCTATCACTATTAAGGATTCATTCCCTATACCCACTGTTAATGAATTGATAGATGAGTTACATGGTGCTAATTATTTTTCTAAACTTGATTTGAGATTGCGATATCATCAAATTTTGGTGCATCCTGGTGATAGGCATAAGACTGCATTTAGAACTCACCAAGAACATTATGAGTGGCTTGTTATGCCATTTGGCTTGACTAATACCCTTGAAACATTTTAGTCTCTTATGAATGATGTCCTCCACCCTTATTTGAGGAGACTCGTGCTTGTTTTCTCTGACGATATTCTGATTTACAACCCGAATTGGCAAAGTCATTTGGTACAATTTGAATTGGTGCTTCAGCTGCTGTAAAAAGAAACCTTATTTGATAAGCTTTTTAAATTCTTCTTTGGCACAAAGGAAATTGATTATTTGGGACACACCATTTCAGGATCAGGAGTATGTATGGATAATGCAAAAGTGTTGGTTGTAACTCAATGGCCGGTTCTAATAAACCAGAAGCAGTTGTGGGAATTTCTTGGTCTTTCTGGTTATTATCGCCATTTATTAATAATTATGCATCCATAGCAGCTCCTATACTCCCATGTACTCACATTCTCTATTAAATCTATCATCCCAATCAGTGTGTGTTTGTGTGTATATCTGAAGAGGAGGATGGATTTCTCTCCTTCCTTTGGGGATATGTAGAAGGCTAAGTATCGTCCACTTCTCTAATGTGATATAATTTGCGTCACATTGCATGTTTTTCATTTAATAAACTTGTTAGATTTAAATTTAAATTCAAACCCATGACTAAGTTTAGTTTTTATATATTATTCTTTAGTTTACTTTTTATTTATCAAGTAGCACTTAACAATTATTTTAATAATCCCACTAGGTAATCAACTAGAGTACCTGCCAATTTAAATAATTTTTTCAGATTATTAAAAAATAAAATTTTAAATTTTGAAAAATAGGATTGTAAACTTGTAATAACTTTGTCTTCAACCATTTATCGCATTGCCGTTGTACCCTCAGCCGCATCAAAATATCTCAAGTTTAAAAAAAAAAAGAAACATCCAAAGTTTAATAAAAGAAACATCCTAACTTAACAATAGAAACATTCCAAATTTTACAAAAAAAAAATTCCAAGTGTAACAAAAAAATCCCAAATTTAAAAAAAAAACATCCCAAGTTAAATAGAAAGAAACATCTCATCTTACAGTTACTATAAAAAATATAATAATCAAGCAAATTTATATAAAACATCTCATTTCGCAGACACAAGCAGCGTTACCTTGCAATCAGCGGCAAACAACGGTTATAGCGTTGCTTGTTTTGTGCACCAGGCACGAGGGTGGGTGCCGACGGACGTCGGTTTGAGGTCAGCATCAAGTCGTGCGGCGCAATGATGCTGTCAAGGAGCTTCTGTCGTTTGTGTTGTGCATGACGATTTCGGTGCTAGGCGCGGTAGCCCTTTCGTGTGATAGAACCTTGATTTGTTCGGTTGGGTGTGGCGGTGATGTCTCTTGACAACGAAACTAACTGGAGAAAATAAAGTACGACATGGATGGAGATAAGAGAAAAAGGAGAGGTGCAACTGTGTTTTTTTATTTTGAGTAATAGTGAAAAATCAAATTAGGATTATGTTTGGATAATGTCATGAGATTTTTTTGTGTTATTAGACCTTTTTGTTGCGATCCACATTGTAGTTAATAAAATTATCTAATATCCTAGTTGATTTCCTAAACTTTCTCTTATTTTAATTTAGGGTGCAAACAAGCCTATTTGCAATTTACCTCAAAATGTAATCATTTAAAATCTAGCCATAAGAATAAAAAATTTAATAATCAAGCAAATTTATATTAAATTAAGCTTAAGTATTTTCTTTAATGAGAGTAAAAATATCACTAAGCCTGGTTAAAAGAAATAAATTTAAATTTTTATTTAAAATTATCGTTCTTAATCCGATCATGTAAAGACATATTCTGTTGTCTTCTAGCGCTATAAATACATCTAGTCGGTTGTATCATGCAAGAAAATAATATGATTCTAATCAAATTTTAACGGATAAATCAGTAAATTCTTTATTATGTATAAATTAAATAGCTGACTCATGAAAATCTAACACAGTAATATTATAAAAAAATTAATTCGATACTTATCAAATTTTAACATACAAATCTCTACCGTATAAATTATTTATAAATTAAAAAAGTCACATATAAAAGTCTAGTACATACATTAACAACAAAACTAATTCGGTTCTAATCAAATTTTAATAGATAAATCACTGAATTTTTAATTATTTATAAATTAAATAATTAACAGATAAAAATTTAACACATTACTTAAACAAAAAATTAATTAAATACTAATTAAATTTTAACATACAAATGACTATACTATAAATTATTTATAAATTAAATAAAGCACAGATAAAAGTATAACACATAAATTAACAAAAAAATTAATTCGGTACTAATCAAATTTTAACATATAAATCAACTAACGCCTATTTAATTTTTTATAAATTAAATCATTCAAAGAAAAAAGACTAACACATAAATTAACCAAAAAATTAATACAATACCAATCAGATTTTAACATATAACTCACCAACATCTTCAAATTATGTATAAAAATACCCTAATCACACATCAAAGTGACATAAGATATGAACGGAACAACAAACAACTAACACCTAAAAAAAATAACATATAAAGAACTAACCTCTTCCTTGATGCTTCCAGCCACGTGAGCAACACCATTTAATCGATACAAATAATCTTGGTTTTTCATGATCTTACCCCGCTAGAGTATCCCTGTCACTGGATTCTCTCCCAAATCCTCTCAATTCCAACTACTCTAACACCCAGAAATGCAATCCGTCCTTTGATCTCACGATTTATATATTTACTTAACTCCTTATAAACCGTGATAGGGGTTTCACGGTTTATGCATAAATCCACTTCATAAACCGTGGTATGGGTTCTATAGTTTATGTGTTTTCTTAAAAAGCAGTAAAGGTTTCCACGATTATATAGAATTGTAATATGACAAACATATATTTAGTTTTCAACTGTTACATTTGCGTAAATATGTCAATTGTTTTATTTAGATAAATTTCTCTTATTTACATGTTGATTTAATTTGCTATATATGCTACACCAATAGTAAATTTTGTGTTATACCTTAATTCGATTTATTACTTTTGCAGCATATATAGTAAATCAAATCAGTTTGATTCAATATACTACTTATACAATTTTTTAAAGTTAATTGTTTGTTTATTATTCTATATTAACTTTAAAATATAAATATCAATAAGAAAATACTTTTATTTGAATTAAAAAATATCAAAAAATCAAAATAAATAAGAATAGAAATTCAACTTTTATGTTTTAGTTCAAATTCTAGAAAATCTACTTTATAAACTTGTGAATTTAAATCGGAACAATAAATAATTTCTAAAAATTTATTAAAAAATAAAAATTATCATTTGATTCATTAGCATCTAAAAAAATTATTATCAAAATATTTTATGTTAAAAAAATATAAAATATAAATTTTTAAGATGACATAAAAGTTAAAATTTATTTATTGTTTTTAAATTTAGAAGTAATAAAAAGTTATATAATATAATATATGTGTATGTATAGTGTATCGTATTATACGAGTATCATTAGCTAATAACCTTTTTTTCTTGAATTATAAATTATTGTACTATTCTGTGTATGTATAGTGTATTATAGTACACGAGTATCATTTAATTTAATTATAAATTATTGTACTAATGTATATGTATGTATAGTGCATTCAAAATTTAAAGTAATAACTTTTATACTTAATTTTATAAATTAAATGATAATTTTGTTAATATAATATTTTAATTATTTTTTAAATTACATATTATATAAATATAGTTGATGATTTTATATTGTATAATTTTTTGTTATTTTTTATTCTAAAAATATTTAAATTTTAATTCTTATGTTATCTTACAAAATTATATTTTATATTAATTTTTTAACAAAAAAATTCTGGTAATAATTTTTTAGATGTTAATGAATTAAAGGATAATTTTTAATATTTTTTAGAAATCGTTTATTGTTCTGTTTTAAATTCAAAAGTTTATAAAAATATAAATTTTCTAGAATTTGAACTAAAACACAAAAGTTAGATTTCTATTCTTATTCGTTTTAATTTGTTTATATTTTATTTGAATCCAAATAGAATAATTTCCTTATTAATATTTATGTTTTAAAGTTAATATAGAATAAATAAACAATTAACTTGATTCGATTTACTATTGATATAACATATATAGATTTACATGTAAATAACATAATTGATTCAATTTACATAAAGATATTCCAGGACAAACATATAACGAAAATTGATTAGGATATTTGCATAACTTTAAACCCCATTCAGTTTATTAATATAAATTAAATTTATTAATATGTATGTGACGTTACGTAATTAGTTATTGAGTAAATAGCTAAATTAGTCCCTCAAAGATTACACGATCTTGAAATTGGTCCCCGAAAGAATAAATTAATCAAAATTGTCCCCCAAAAATTTAAAAATGGTAACGTTAGTCCTTCCATCTATTATTTGACTAACGGCGTTACCATTTACTTACCTGGCTGTTAGTGTGACATGTCAGCCAATGCTTAAACGACGTCGTTTTCTTTGCTCACCCCTTACAACGCTTCATTTTCCATCCCTGTTTTGTTACATCTTTCTAATTCCATCCTTCTTCTGAAAACAAATCATCTATGTAATTCCTTCGTCTTCGGTTCTCACCTCCACAAAGATGAAGCATTGAACGGTGACTATCAGCCTAGACCGACGACAACATTGTGTTGGAGTTGAAGGTGACCGGTTTGCGACAACCTTGGTCAACCGAAAAGGGTACACCATCGTTTTGCGTAAGAGGTAGGTTACCTTTTTTGTTATTTTCTGAGATTGATTGTGGTTTTATCTCTTGATGAATGTGCTTCTATGATCGTTGGAAATCTATTGTTACTGTTTGCAATGTTAGGGTTTGAAAAAATATGTTCAGGCTTAGGGCTTTCGTGGTGATCCATGAATGACTCTGTTTTTTAAGATTTGAGAACAATGTTTGCGCTCTGTATAGCTGCATGTGTGTGTTTTATTTTCTTTTTTTGTAGTTGATGATGAATCTGCTTTGCTTGTTTATGAAAAAAATTCCAATAGTTTAGTGTTTTGCTGTTTTGGTTGCAGATGGAAGGTTCCCCTATGACCTTTGTATTTCACCATGGTGGGAAGTTTAAAAAAGATGAATCAGGATATCTGTTTTATGAACCAGATAATACTGAAGTATTAATGGGTGTAAAAGCAGACACTCTAGATGTGTTTTTTGTGAAGGGATATTATAAGGAGTTAGGATATGCTGAGATGAACAATTGCTTGTGGAAAGTTCCTGAAACACTTTCGGATAATGGCTTGAGGAGGCTAGAAAATGATGTTGATCTGTTGGCATTGGTTAAGGACTGCAGGAGGAATCATCACCTCATAAACATCTATTTTGAGCATGTAGTTTCTAAGCCACACGTGGTTGACTGCATGAGCGAGGATGATGATGATGTACTACAGTTGCCAACCATCCCTGAACCCCCAGAGAAATTGAATAAGGGCCACAATGAAGCAATGTCTCAGCCTTATTGTAAGACCATAAAAAAATCACCTCAGTCAAAAAAGAACAAATCTCAGCCCACCAAGTTACCCTCTCCTCACCCCACACCTGAACTAACACCTAAGCCCACACCTGAACTAACACCTAAGCCCATACCTGAGCCACACCTAAGCCCACACCTGAGCCAACTCCTCAGCCCACACCTCAGACCACACCTAAGCCAACACATTAGCCCACACAGAAGCCCATTTCTCAGCCCACATCTAAGCCCATAAAAAGCTCATCCATCAGTCCAACCTTTGGACTAAACCCCAGGCTGCTAAAGTTTCTGCCAAGCCTACACCAGCCAATAAGATCAATAAGAAGGTGAAAGATACAAGCAAAACAAGATCTAGAAGACAAGTAAAGACAACTCCAGTTGATAATGATAGTGACTCTCATGATTCATATGAGAGTGCTGAAAACAGTTTGTACAAGCCTCCAAAAGTTGTAGGAGATTCTATATACAGTAGTGACAGTGACAGTAGAGTTGATGGAGGACAGTCTTTTAGGACCAAGAAAGTAGATCATAAAGAGAAGCATAGGCCTGCTGCTGATAAAGCAAGGGACAAAGCTATTGACACTGATGACTCTAGCTACGAGGATGTCGAATCTGATGAATGCTCTGATGCAGATATTATTTATTTAATTGTCTATGAGTTATTCAAATTGCTTGTTTTATAGATCTTTGTGAATTATTTGCTTATATTACAATTTTGTGGTGAATTGATGTAATTTCAGATTTAGATGATGATTTATTGTATGAAGAATCATTAGATGGAGATGAATGAAAGTCAAAAGATTCTGATCAAGAGTTAGACTTTGAGGACGAAGATTCAGTTGTGCATCTACAGTATAATGACAAGGCCAAATTTGGTGATCTGAAATTTGAGGTAAGCATGGTTTTCAAGTCCAAGAAACATTTTATGGCTGCCACTAGAGATTATACTATTTAATGGAGGTAGGAATATAAGGTTCTCTAAGAATGACAAGGTTAGAGTGAGGGCTGTTTGTAAGAGTGAAGACTGTCCTTGGGTAGTATACTGCAAGGTTGCAAGAACTGGACCGGTCAAGTGACGGGTTCAATGATTTAATGGTTCAATCGGAGTTGAACCGTGGTTGAACCGGTTTAATTAAATATAGAGTAAAATTACAAAAAAATTCAATACATAATTTTAAAAAGTTAAATTTAATAATTTTTAAACTAATAAGATTCAAAATTTAACAATTTCACAAAATGAACAATACATAATTTATCATTAAAAGGTCATAAACAACTTCAAATATCAAAATTTATAACTAAAGATATTAAAACGCACTTAAATGACAAACACAACGTTTTGCAACCAAAAGAAACAATATTCAACAAACAATACTTCAACTAAACAAAGACACTACTCATCAAAAATCATAATCATCATTAAGTGTTCCGATGTCTCCATCATAAACAGGTAATCCAAAGCCAGCATCTTCAGAAATACCACCAAAAGAAGTATTTGAGGATTCAATTACAACATCAAGCATATCCACTTCAACTTCCATGTCTCCATGATGAGCAGATAATTTATACGCTTTTTGGCATTGTTTTTAGGTAGTTTTTAGTAGGATCTAGCTACTTTTTAGTATATTTTTATTAGTTTTTAAGCAAAATTCATATTTATAGACTTTACTATAAGTTTTTGTATTTTTCTATAATTTCAGGTATTTTCTGGTTGAAATTGAGGGACCTGAGCAAAAATCTGATTCAGAGGCTGAAAAAGGACTGCAGATGCTGTTGGATTCTGACCTCTCTACACTCGAAATGGATTTTCTGGAGCTACAGAAACCCAATTGGCGCACTCTCAATTGCGTTGGAAAGTAGACATCCTGGGCTTTCCATCAATATATAATAGTCCATACTTTGCTCGAGTTTTGATGATGTAAACTGGCGTTCAAACGCCAACTTTCTGCCCTATTCTGGCGTTAAACGCCAGAAATAGGATAGAAGCTGCAGTTAAACGCCCAAACTGGCATAAAAGCTGGCGTTTAACTCCAAGAAAAGTCTCTACACACGAAAGCTTCAATGCTCATCCCAAGCACACACCAAGTGGGTCCGGAAGTGGATTTCTGCATCATTTACTTATTTCTGTAACCCTAGTAACTAGTTTAGTATAAATAGAACTTTTTACTATTGTACTCACATCTTTGGACGTTTAGTCCTTAGACCTAGGTCTTGGTTATTCTTGTTCCCTCTCTGGTGCCGAAGCCAATGAACACCATTATCACTTATGTATTTTCAACGGTGGAGTTTCTACACACCAAAGATTAAGATGTAGAGCTCTGCTGTTTCTCATGAATTAATGCAAAGTACTATTGTTCTTCTATTCAATTCAAGCTTATTCTTATTCTAAGATATTCACTCGCACTTGAACCTGATGAATGTGATTATCCGTGACACTCATCATCATTATCCCTTATGAACGCGTGTCTGACAACCACTTCCGTTCTACATGCTATGGCTTGAGTGTGTATCTCTTGGCCTCCTGGTTTATGATGCATGGTTGCCTCTCTTGACAATAGAGCTTCCATTCCATGAGATCAAAGTCTTCGTGATATAAGCTAGAATCAATTGGCAGCATTCTTGAGATCCGGAAAGTCTAAACCTTGTCTGTGGTATTCTGATGAGCGGATAATTTATACGCTTTTTGGCATTATTTTTAGTATGTTTCTAGTATGTTTTAGTTAGTTTTTATGATATTTTTATTAGTTTTTAGTTAAAATTCACTTTTCTGGACTTTACTATGAGTTTGTGTGTTTTTCTGTGATTTCAGGTATTTTCTGGCTGAAAATGAGGGACCTGAGCAAAAATCTGATTCAGAGACTGAAAAGGACTGCAGATGCTGTTGGATTCTGACTTCCCTGCACTCGAAGTAGATTTTCTGGAGCTACAGAAGTCCAATTGGCGCGCTCTCAACGACATTGGAAAGTAGACCTCCTGGGCTTTCCAGCAATGTATAATAGTTTATACTTTACCTGAGATTTGATGGCCCAAACTGGCGTTCCAAATCAGCTCAAAACTGCTCGGCGTTAAACGCCGGAACTGGCACAAGAATGGGAGTTAAACGCCCAAACTGGCACAAAAGCTGGCGTTTAACTCCAAGAAAAGTCTCTACACATGAAAGCTTCAATGCTCAGCCCAAGCACACACCAAGTGGGCCCGGAAGTGGATTTTTATGTAATTTACTCATTTCTGTAAACCCTAGGCTACTAGTTCTCTACAAATAGGACATTTTGCTATTGTATTTTTCATCTTTGGACATCTAGTTCTTAGATCAGATCTTGGTTCTTCTGGTTCCCTCTCTGGGGCCGAAGGCAATGATCACCATTATCACTTATGTATTTTCAACGGTGGAGTTTCTACACACCATAGATTAAGGTGTGGAGCTCTGCTGTACCTCGAGCATTAATGCAATTACTATTGTTCTTCTATTCAATTCAGCTTATTCTTGTTCTAAGATATTCATTTGCACCCAAGAACATGATGAATGTGATGATTATGTGACACTCATCATCATTCTCACTTATGAACGAGTGCTTGACAACCACTTCTGTTCTACAAGCAAACAAGGATTGAATGTTTATCTCTTGGATCCCTTGATCGGAATCTTCGTGGTATAAGCTAGAATTGATGGCGGCATTCAAGAGAATTCGGAAGGTCTAAACCTTGTCTGTGGTATTCTGAGTAGGATTCAATAATTGAATGACTGTGACGAGCTTCAAACTCCTGAAGGCTGGGCGTTAGTGACAGACGCAAAAGAATCACTGGATTCTATTCCAACCTGATTGAGAACTGACAGATGATTAGCCGTGCCGTGACAGGGTGCGTTGAACATTTTCACTGAGAAGACGGGATTGTAGCCACTGACAACGGTGATGCCCAACATACAGCTTGCCATGGAAAGGAGTAAGAAGGATTGGATGAAGACAGTAGGAAAACAGAGAGACGGAAGGGACAAAGCATCTCCATACGCTTATCTGAAATTCTCACCAATGAATTACATAAGTATATCTATCTTTATGCTTTATTCGTATATCATCCATAACCATTTGAATCTGCCGGACTAAGAATTACAAGGTGACCATAGCTTGCTTCATACCAACAATCTCCGTGGGATCGACCCTTACTCACGTAAGGTTTATTACTTGGACGACCCAGTATACTTGCTGGTTAGTTATGCGAAGTTGTGATAAAGAGTTGAGATTGCAATTGAGCATACCATGTTGATGGCGCCATTGATGATCACAATTTCGTGCACCAAGTTTTTGGCGCCGTTGCCGGGGAATTAAATGTCCTAACTACAGTTTCGCATTTGTTCCCTGCAATAACAGTGCCAAGTTTTGATCCGGCAACAACACCAAGTTTTTGGCGCCGTTGCCGGGGATTGTTTGAGTTTGGACAACTGACGGTTCATCTTGTTGCTTAGATTAGGTATTTTTCTTCAGAGTTCTTAAGAATGAATTCTAGTGTTTCAAGGTGATGTTTTTATCATCACCAAAGCTGATTGATTCTCATCAATTTAGCTCTTGAATGCAATGTCCTGCTGAAGCTTGGCTAGCCATGTCTAATTCCTTTAGACTGAAGCTTTAGACTAACATTGCATGAATCCTAGAATTTTCATTAAGAATTTTGATATCTTTATTTTCTTTTCCACTTAATTTTCGAAAAATCCAAAAAAATTACAAAATCATAAAAATAAAAAAATATTTTATGTTTCTTGTTGAGACACTAGTCTCATTTTAAGTTTGGTGTCAATTGCATGTTTCTATTCTTCTTGCATTCATGCATGTGTCTTCATTAATCTTCAAGTTGTTCTTGATGATTTCCTTGTTCTGATCTTTTAATTCTCTTGTCTTGAGTGTTTTGTTATTTTTCATATCCATTCTCATTTTGTTAGTGTCAATGGTATACAAACTGCTAAGTTTGGTGTCTTGCATGCATTGTTATTTGATTTTAGTTACATTTTGATTATTAAAAATCCAAAAAAATTTTTAATTTGTGTCTTTTCAAGTCAATACTACAGAGAATTGAAGATTCAGAACATTCAGTAGAGGAATTACACAGAAAAAGCTGGGCGTTCAAAACGCCCAGTGAGGAAGGCAAAACTGGCGTTTAAACGCCAGCCAGGGTGCCTGGCTGGGCGTTTAACGCCCAAAAGGGTAGTGTTTTGGGCGTTAAACGCCAGAATGGTGATTCTGTTTTTAATTCAAATTTTTTTCAGGTTTTCAAAATTTTTCAAAATCAAATCTTTTTCAAATCATATCTTCTCAATCACATCTTTTTAAAAACCATAACTTTTAAATCATATCTTTTTAATCACATCTTTTTCAAAATAGTTTTCAATCATATCTTTTTACTTTCTAATTTCAAAATCTTTTTCAAAAATCACTTGATTTCTTTTCCACTCTTGGTTTTCGAAAATCAATTAGTGTTTTTCAAAATGTTTTTAAAATCTTTTACTTAATTTTCGAAAATTTCTTCCCCTCTTCTCACATCCTTCTATTTATGGACTAACACTCCTCCTTAATACACAATTCGAACTCCATCTTTCTTGATAAGTTCGAATTCTTCTACCTCTTCCTTCTATTTTTCTTTTCTTTTCCTCTGACACTTCAAGGAATCTCTATACTGTGACATAGAGGATTCCATACTTTCTTGTTTTCTTCTCTTTCATATGAGCAGGAGCAAAGACAAAAGCATTCTTGTTGAGGCTGACCCTGAACCTGAAAGGACCTTGAAGCGAAAGCTAAGAGAAGCTAAGGCACAACTCTCTGTAGAGGACCTAACAGAAATCTTCAAACAAGAAGAAGACATGGCAGCCGAAAGCAACAACAATGCCAACAATGCAAGGAAGGTGCTGGGTGACTTTACTGCACCTACTCCCGACTTCTATGGGAGAAGCATCTCTATCCCTGCCATTGGAGCAAACAACTTTGAGCTTAAGCCTTAATTAGTTTCTCTGATGCAACAGAATTACAAGTTCCATGGACTTCCATTGGAAGATCCTCATCAGTTTTTAGCTGAATTCTTGCAAATCTGTGACACTGTCAAGACTAATGGGGTTGACCCTGAGGTCTACAGACTTATGCTATTCCCTTTTGCTGTAAGAGACAGAGCTAGGATATGGTTGGACTCACAACCTAAAGAAAGCCTGAACTCTTGGGAAAAGCTAGTCAATGCCTTCTTGGCAAAGTTCTTTCCACCTCAAAAATCGAGTAAGCTTAGAGTGGAAGTCCAAACCTTCAGACAGAAGGAAGGTGAATCACTCTATGAAGCTTGGGAAAGATACAAACAATTGATCAGAAAGTGTCCCTCTGACATGCTTTCTGAATGGAGCATCATAGGCATCTTCTATGATGGTATGTCTGAACTGTCCAAGATGTCATTGGATAGCTCTGCTGGAGGATCTCTTCATCTGAAGAAGATGCCTACAGAAGCTCAAGAACTAATTGAAATGGTTGCAAATAACCAATTCATGTACACTTCTGAAAGGAATCCTGTGAACAATGGGACAAATCAAAGAAAGGAGTTCTTGAGATTGATACTCTGAATGCCATATTGGCTCAGAACAAAATATTGACTCAACAAGTCAATATGATTTCTCATAGTCTGTTTGGAATGCAAGCTGCACCAGGCAGTACTAAGGACGCTTCATCTGAAGAAGAAGCTTATGATCCTGAGAATCCTTCAATAGAAGAGGTGAATTACATGGGAGAATCCTATGGAAACACCTATAATCCTTCATGGAGGAATCATCCAAATCTCTCATGGAAGGATCAACAGAGACCTCAACAAGGTTTCAACAACAATAATGGTGGAAGAAACAGGTTTAGCAATGGCAAGCCTTTTCCATCATCTTCTCAGCAACAGACAGAGAATTCTAAGCAGAGCCACTCTGACTTAGCAACCATGGTCTCTGATCTAATCAAAATCACTCAAAGTTTCATGGCTGAAATAAGGTCCTCCATTAGAAACTTGGAGGCACAAGTGGGACAGCTGAGCAAGAAAATTACTGAACTCCCTTCTAGTACTCTTCCAAGCAATACAGAAGAGAATCCAAAAGGAGAATGCAAGGCCATTAACATGACCCACATGGCCGAACTTGGAGAGGAAGAAGAGGCAGAGATTGCCACTGAGGAAGACCTCAATGGACGTCCACTGGCCTCCAATGAGTTCCCTAGTGAGGAACAATGGGAATCTGAGGCTCACACAGAGACCATAGAGATTCCATTGGATTTACTTCTGCCATTCATGAGCTCTGATGAGTATTCTTCCTCTGAAGAGGATGAGTATGTCACTGAAGAGCAAGTTGCTAAATACCTTGGAGCAATCATGAAGCTAAATGACAAGTTATTTGGTAATGAGACTTGGGAGGATGAACCCCCTTTGCTCACCAAAGAATTGGATGACTTGTCTAGGTAAAAACTACCTCAAAAGAGACAAGATCCTGGGAAGTTCTCAATACCTTGTGCCATAGGCACCATGACCTTCAAAAAGGCCTTGTGTGACCTAGGGTCAAGTGTAAACCTCATGCCTCTCTCTGTAATGGAGAAGCTATGGATCTTTGAGGTACAAGCTGCAAGAATCTCACTAGAGATGACAGACAATTCAAGAAAACAAGCTTATGGGCTTGTAGAGGATGTTCTGGTAAAGATTGAAGACCATTACATCCCTACTAATTTCATAGTCCTAGAGACTGGAAAGTGCATGGATGAATCCATCATCCTTGGCAGACCCTTCCTAGCCACAGTAAAAGCTGTGATTGATGTTAACAGAGGAGAATTGACCATTCAAGTGAATGAAGAATCCTTTGTGTTTAAGGCTCAAGGATATCCCTCTGTCACCATAGAGAGGAAGCATGAAGAGCTTCTCTCAAAACAGAGTCAAACAGAGTCCTCACAGTCAAACTCTAAGTTTGGTGTTGGGAGGCCACAACCAAATTCTAAGTTTGGTATTGAACCCCCACATTCAAACTCTAAGTTTGGTGTTGGGAGGTTCCAACAATGCTCTGAGTATCTGTGAGGCTCCATGAGAGCCCACTGTCAAGCTACTGACATTAAAGAAGCGCTTGTTGGGAGGCAACCCAATGTTATATTTATCTAATTTTCCTTTGTTATTTTATGTTTTCTGTAGGTTGATGATCATGGGAAGTCACAAAATCAATTGAAAAAGCAAAAACAGAATGAAAAATAGAAAAAAAAAATAGCACACCCTGGAGGAAGACCTTACTGGCGTTTAAACGCCAGTAAGGGCAGCAAATGGGCATTTAACGCCCAGTCTTGCACCATTCTGGGCGTTTAACGCCAGAAAGGGGCACCAGACTGGTGTTAAACGCCAGGAAAGGGCAAGAAGCTGGCATTAAACGCCAGAAATGGGCACCAGCCCGGCGTTTAATGCCAGAATTGGCATAGAGAGCATTTTTGCTCGCCACTTGGTGCAGGGATGACTTTTCCTTGACACCTCAGGATCTGTGGACCCCACAGGATCCCCACCTACCCCACCATTCTCTCTCTTCTTCACCCATTCACCAATCACCTCAACCACTCTTTCCCAAAAACCTTTCACCTATCAAATCCCATCTTTCTCTTCACCACTCACATCCATCCTTCATAAAACCCCACCTACCTTACCATTCAAATTCAAACCATTTTCCCTCCCAAACCCACCCTTACATGACCGAACCATACCACTCTCTCCACCCCTATATAAACTCATCTTCACGCCTTCATTTTCACACAACCTAAACACTACTTCTCTCCCTTTGGCCAAACCACAAAGCCATCTCCATCTCCTTCATTTCTTCTTCTTCTACTCTCTTCTTTCTTCTTTTGCTCGAGGACGAGCAAACCTTTTAAGTTTGGTGTGGTAAAAGCATTGCTTTTTGTTTTTCCATAACCATTTATGGCATCCAAGGCCGGAGAAACTTCTAGAAAGAGAAAAGGGAAGGCAAAAGCTTCCACCTCCGAGTCATGGGAGATGGAGAGATTCATCTCAAGGGTGCATCAAGACCACTTCTATGAAGTTGTGGCCATAAAGAAGGTGATCCCCGAGGTCCCTTTCAAACTCAAAAAGGGTCAACTTTGATCAAAGGTTGGACCAAGTCCTCATAGACATTTGTGAAGAGGGCGCTCAATGGAAGAGAGATTCAAGAGGGAAGCCAGTTCAACTAAGAAGGCATGACCTCAAGCCCGTGGCTAGGGGATGGTTGGAGTTTATCCAACGCTCAATCATTCCCACTAGCAACCGGTCCGAAGTTACTATAGACTGGGCCATCATGATTCATAGCATCATGATTGGAGAAGAAATAGAAGTGCATGAGTTGGAGTTGACATAGAGGGAGACATCCTCATTGATGAGGACAAGCCCATCACTAAGAAAAGGATGAAGAAAACAAGAGATCCCACTCATCATGAAATCCCTGAGATGCCTCAAGGGATGCACTTTCCTCCACAAAACTATTGGGAGCAAATCAACACCTCCCTAGGAGAATTGAGTTCCAACATGGGACAACTAAGGGTGGAGCACCAAGAACATTCCATCCTCCTCCATAAAATTAGAGAAGATCAAAGAATCATGAGAGAGGAGCAACAAAGGCAAGGAAGAGACATTGGGGAGCTCAAGCACTCCATAAGATCTTCAAGAGGAAGAACAAGCCGCCATCACTAAGGTGGACCCGTTCTTTAATCTCCTTGTTCCTTATTTTCCTGTTTTTCGAATTTTCATGCTTATGTTTATCTATGTTTGTGTCTTGTGATCATTAGTGTCTTAGTGTCTATACCTTAAAGTTATGAATGTCCTATGAATCCATCACCTTTCTTAAATAAAAAAATTGTTCTTAATTGTAAAAGAGAAGAATTGCATGAATTTTGAATTTTATAACAGATTAATTATATTGATGTGGTGGCAATACTTTTGTTTTCTGAATGTATGCTTGAACAGTGCATATGTCTTTTGAATTTGTTGTTCATGAATGTTGGCTCTTGAAAGAATGATGAAAAAGGAGACATGTTACTGAGGATCTGAAAAATCATAAAAATAATTCTTGAAGCAAGAAAAAGCAGTGAATACAAAAAAGGGAGAAAAACGAAAAAAAGAGAGAAAAAGAATAAAGTTGTGATCCAAGGCAAAAAGAGTGTGCTTAAGAACCCTGGACACCTCTAATTGGGGACTCTAGCAAAGCTGAGTCACAATCTGAAAATGTTCACCCAGTTATGTGTCTGTGGCATGTATGTATCAGGTGGTAATACTGGAAGACAGAGTGCTTTGGGACACGGCCAAGACTCATAAAGTAGCTGTGTTCAAGAATCATCGTACTTAACTAGGAGAATCAATAACACTATCTGGATTCTGAGTTCCTATAGAAGCCAATCATTCTGAATTTCAAAGGATAGAGTGAGATGCGAAAACTGTTCAGAGGCAAAAAGCTAAAAGCCCCGCTCATCTAATTAATACTGATCTTCATAGATGTTTTTGAAATTCATTGCATATTCTCTTCTTTTTATCTTATTTGATTTTCAATTGCTTGGGGACAAGCAACAATTTAAGTTTGGTGTTGTGATGAGATGATAATTTATACGCTTTTTGGCATTATTTTTAGTATGTTTCTAGTATGTTTTAGTTAGTTTTTATGATATTTTTATTAGTTTTTAGTTAAAATTCACTTTTCTGGACTTTACTATGAGTTTGTGTGTTTTTCTGTGATTTCAGGTATTTTCTGGCTGAAATTGAGGGACCTGAGCAAAAATCTGATTCAGAGACTGAAAAGGACTGCAGATGCTGTTGGATTCTGACTTCCCTGCACTCAAAGTAGATTTTCTGGAGCTACAGAAGCCCAATTGGCGCGCTCTCAACGACATTGGAAAGTAGACATCCTGGGCTTTTCAGCAATGTATAATAGTTTATACTTTACCCGAGATTTGATGGCCCAAACTGGCGTTCCAAATCAGCTCAAAACTGCCCGGCGTTAAACGCCGGAACTGGCACAAGAATGGGAGTTAAACGCCCAAACTGGCACAAAAGCTGGCGTTTAACTCCAAGAAAAGTCTCTACACATGAAAGCTTCAATGCTCAGCCCAAGCACACACCAAGTGGGCCCGGAAGTGGATTTTTATATAATTTACTCATTTCTGTAAACCCTAGGCTACTAGTTCTCTACAAATAGGACATTTTGCTATTGTATTTTTCATCTTTGGACATCTAGTTCTTAGATCAGATCTTGGTTCTTCTGGTTCCCTCTCTGGGGCCGAAGGCAATGATCACCATTATCACTTATGTATTTTCAACGGTGGAGTTTCTACACACCATAGATTAAGGTGTGGAGCTCTGTTGTACCTCGAGCATTAATGCAATTACTATTGTTCTTCTATTCAATTCAGCTTATTCTTGTTCTAAGATATTCATTTGCACCCAAGAACATGATGAATGTGATGATTATGTGACACTCATCATCATTCTCACTTATGAACGAGTGCCTGACAACCACTTCTGTTCTACAAGCAAACAAGGCTTGAATGTTTATCTCTTGGATCCCTTGATCGGAATCTTCGTGGTATAAGCTAGAATTGATGGTGGCATTCAAGAGAATCCGGAAGGTTTAAACCTTGTCTGTGGTATTCTGAGTAGGATTCAATGATTGAATGACTGTGACGAGCTTCAAACTCCTGAAGGCTGGGCGTTAGTGACAGACGCAAAAGAATCACTGGATTCTATTCCAACCTGATTGAGAACCGACAGATGATTAGCCGTGCCGTGACAGGGTATGTTGAACATTTTCACTGAGAGGACGGGATTGTAGCCACTGACAACGGTGATGCCCAACATACAGCTTGCCATGGAAAGGAATAAGAAGGATTGGATGAAGACAGTAGGAAAGCAGAGAGATGGAAGGGACAAAGTATCTCCATACGCTTATCTGAAATTCTCACCAATGAATTACATAAGTATCTCTATCTTTATGCTTTATTCGTATATCATCCATAACCATTTGAATCTGCCTGACTAAGATTTACAAGGTGTCCATAGCTTGCTTCATACCAACAATCTCCGTGGGATCGACCCTTACTCGCGTAAGGTTTATTACTTGGACGACCCAGTACACTTGCTGGTTAGTTGTGCGAAGTTGTGATAAAGAGTTGAGATTGCAATTGAGCGTACCATGTTGATAACGCCATTGATGATCACAATTTCGTGCACCATATTCCTAGTAGGATCTGGGATGGGATGACTTTGACGAGCTTCAAACTCATGACTGTTGGGCATAGTAACAGACGGTGATCCCTAACATACAGCTTGCCATAGAAAGGAGTATGAAGGATTGGATGAAGGCAGTAGGAAAGCAGAGATTCAGAAGGAATAACGCATCTCCATACGCTTATCTGAAATTTCCACCAATGAATTACATAAGTATCTCTATCTTTATTTTATGTTTATTTATCTTTTATTATCAAAACTTCATAACCATTTGAATCCGCCTGATTGAGATTTACAAGATGACCATAGCTTGCTTCAAGCCGACAATCTCTGTGGGATCGATCCTTACTCACGTAAGGTTTATTACTTGGATGACCCAGTACACTTGCTGGTTAGTTGTGCGAAGTTGTGAAAAAGAGTTGAGATTACAATTGTGCGTACCAAGTTATTGGCGCCATTGAGATCACAATTTCGTGCACCACTCCACCATCTAATAAAATAGAAAGAAAACTCAATAAGAAATCAATATTAATGACGTATCTTTATGGAAGAAAACAAAGTTTGCTATGTCACTCACCATTAGGATATGAAGGCATAACATTATCAGTGTGAATTAAACTTTCAATGCCTTCAACATCTCCAGTAGTAAATTCAGGATCATCCTCATCTGCCATTACCCAAAAATCTACCGTGTCAATGCTTTGAATGTCAATTGGATCATAATTCCTCTTCTTTCA